>NC_041405.2:130345445-130685445 GCF_900747795.2 Erpetoichthys calabaricus
TACTAGAGCCTCTCTCAATCTACTCTTGAAAACAGCTATGAGGAACTCTTTATCACAGAAAAGGATTTCTTAACTGCACTTATCAACTTTCTGAACCAATTTCCCTTCATTATCAAAAATACCCCATTTACCTTTTATTCTGCCGGTAATGAAGAGAAAGCCATCCTCATCATGTTTCCCCAGGTCCCCAGAATGAAGCCAGCCTTCCTCATCAAGACTTTCAATGGTCTTCTCCTCCATGTTCAGATAGCCCATAAATACATGACGTCCCCAAAAGCAGACCTCACCAACTCCCTCATTATCAGGGTTGAGAATCTTCGTATCACAACCTGGGATCTCCTTTCCACAACTGTGAAGCACACACAAATAACCACATGGGTTAGCAAGTGCTGTGCTAAACTCACCAAGTACAGGATGTAAGTGAGGCCTACCTGGTGAGTCTGAAGGCACTTGGAACAGAAATGGTATGGGGCCCTGTGCTCTCACTCATGCCATACAGCTCGTACACAGGAATATCAAGGCTGAGGAAGAACTCCAATGTGTCTCTGGTTATAGGTGCTGCCCCTGTGTAGCATTTGGTGCAGCGATCAAGACCAAGGGCCTTACGAACCTTCTTGAACACCAACTTCTTTGCCAAGCGATAGTTGAGTGTTAATGAAGAGCTCCTAGTAACACAAGTCAAAATGTAAACATAAAATTGAGGGGGGAAAAAAACAAAAAACACACACCTCAAGCAAAAATTACTAGCAAATACAATTTTCACTACCTTTCATGACCTCTTCTCATTCTCCTTCAAAATTAAAGAGGTCACTCCCCAACATTCATATGATTTGTGGGGCCGGTTAAGACTTTCTCAGCTTTTACATATGGTACAAAACAGATTTTATTGCCGATCACTTATTGTACATAATTTTTCTGTTGCTGAGTTGCCTTCATGCAAAGACATTTTAAATACTTGGTGGATATAACTTGAAATGTACGCCTAATATTAAATAATAACAATCTCAGAACTAATACACTGCCTTTTCTTCTTTTTCTCTTAATGAGTGTGTTAACTGTTCATTTCAACTACATAGAAATAAAGCTTGCAAATTAGTGCATTTTTATTGTAATCTGTATAATTGTAAACACTTAAAAAATAAAAACACATTTTACAAACTTTTTTTGTTTGCTGCCTTAAATATGGAAACATATTCTAACAACAATTATCTGAAAAAGAGAGGTCCACACTGCAACACGTAGGTCTTGTTGCCTTGAAACAAGATATCCGAGTCTGCTTCTTTGTGGCCTTTCATTTAGGAAGTCATTAATCTGCCTGAAGAAAACGTGAGGTTTTACTGCATCTTTTTACAGCTCAATAACTGTAAAACCTCAGTGCTGCTTGCAACATCTGCTACTGACTTTTGCAGCAAGCATATTCTCAAGTATACGAAAGTGTAAATGCAGTACAAGCATTTGTATTGTAGATGCCATCAAAACAATCAGACTTTAAACTAACTAAGATAGACTACAAAAAAATAGATTGCAATAACAACTTCACAGACTATCTAATTGATAGGACCGGTCCTTCTTAACAGCATCACAAGGCATGCCACAGATTCACTACGGACTTTAGAGGAAGAATGAACACCAACCATAACTTCAGATACTTTGAGTTAACTGCTTCAACAGAAGCCTATTAATACAAAATGGAGTCACACTTATGCCAGATAATCGAAGGAGTTGATGGCCTACTCACACAGAGAACTTTCATCACGGCATAACTTTACTTCAGGAGACTAGCAACACTAGGCATTAATAGTTCTCCTCTCCACAGCCTGACAGATAGCACCAGCACATTACTGTATATGATGCTGATTCATCAATAGAACTGCCAGTGTGCTTTCACAAAATATACATTATTCACAGTGCTATATATTGCATAGTATATGCAGGGTTGTGAGAAAATAAGAACCAGACCTTGAATTACAAGCATGACAGAGTCAGAGATATCCCCCAGTGTAACAACAAATAGAGGAATTTTATTGTTTTGGAGGGAATCTCAGCATAAGCTGTATGAAGAATACGATCAATACAGACCAATTATCTTAACAAGCAAATATGCTAAAATTATTGACATTTTCTTTCCAGTAAATGAAAAAATTGATGCAGCTTAAAACAAAAATTCTTAAAAAAAAAACTTTTCGTAATACCATGCTTTTTAAACCCAACTTTTTTGTTCTCAGAACAATCATTTTGTCAGCCATGTGATATCTGCTGCTAGATTTTCTTGATTGCATCAGTATGTGGAAAAGCCATGAGCAATTTCGTAGTGCTCATGAAGAGTAATATTTGATGGAGTGTCAAATTAATTCAAAAATTCAAATGTCACAAACCTGAGGCAGTTTTTAAAATCCTTCCCAACCCCCCCTTTTTGATTTGTGCCAAAATTTGGACCACCTTTGTGAAATCACACTTGTCGATTTACGAATGTTTCAGAATTCCTATAACACTCTCTTGGTTCTTTTGTTTAAAAGATGTCTCAAATACACAAGTGATCAGACTTTCTTGTTGCTAGTGCCTGTGTATTAAGACAGAAGTTGTCATTAAAATGGACCGACAAGTGCAGAAAACACTCTTAATTAGAGAAGGTATCCCACTAGCTCTCCCGTATCATTCATATGTGTCGTGTGCTTTAGTCTGATTGAAAAAAATCCAATAGACAATATAAATTTAGTGTTTGCCGATTAGTTTTCTACAATTAAGCACGACGTTTCAGGAGCCCAGTTTAATGTGCATCTCTGAGATTATGTGCTTCCATTAGCACATTGCCTCTTGTACTTACAAGCTGAATCACACAAATGTCTAAGCTTTGAAACACTATCTAAATGTTATTTTAGAATTATGCATATGCAAATGTGTAAATGGAATGGATGTCATCCCAACACACAAGGTTGGGTTCTGTTTTGTGCCCAGTGTAGCCAGGATAGACACCAACACTCAGTAACTGTGTACTGAAAACGCTAGTTAGAAAATTGATGGTTGGAAGAACCGTAGCCATGATCATAAGAATTCAAGTGTAAAATGTGAAGTCTCCTTTAACATGGTCTGTGTATGGCACTGTATTATAAAGCAAATAATCTTGTCACTCACTCAGTTGATAGCTGATTAGCCATATTACCGCATCCTCAAATGAACACATGAATTATGTCCTGCCATTTTATAAACTGCTCAATCCAGATCATTGTAATGGAGGTGCTTGGAGCCAGTCCTTGCTAGCATAAGGCACAAGGCAGAAACAAACCCTTTTGTGCATTGAAAATATGGAAGGAGTGTCTCGCTTTAAGCTAAACCACATAGCATTAACCCCTTAACCGCCCTCTGCCGGATATATCCGGCATCGTAGCGTTATTGCTGACGCCTTACTGCCGGAATTATCCGGCACATTTGCCTATGGTTATGTGAATGCCTGGCGCGTAGTATAACTGACAGTTTGGCGTGGGTATTATTACTACATTGTATTTCGACAACTCTGCGGTTGTATTGGCCGCTCACGTGATGTGATTCGAAAGTGAAAGCTGTGAATATGGCGAAACGTAAACTGACTTCAAGTGAGGTTTTGCAGGCGATTTTGGACAATAATTCTGATCATGATTGTAGCAGTTCTGAAGAAGATTTTAGCGACAATGATGATCAGCAACGTGCGCTGCATGATACTGTGAATGACGACGCATCGGATGATGGCGATGAGTGGGTGTATCCCCAGCATCTCAACTGGACTGCTGCCCGTTATCTGAGCTGGATAAGAAAGATCCAAACCGTGACCGCTTGTTCAAGCTACATCCTTTGATTGACCATTTATTTGAAACATTTCAGCAGGTATTTCAGCAGGTAAATACTGCTTGAATAAATGTAAAGTAAAAAAACGAAAATTGTTCAGATTTCTCCTGGCATGGGGAATATTTAGGGAGTTGGCGGTTAAAGGGTTAAAGAAAAGGTGGGATATCCCATTCCCGAGCCACAACTCAAGCCAGAGAACAAACATACCAACGTAGAGGTAACCAAAGTAGCATGGTGGCACAGCTGTTAAGAGGCAAGCTCTAACTACCAGTTATCACGAATTGAAAATTGTAGGAGGGTTCCCCATCTCCACAAGTTTTCTTCCAAAGATGTGTATTATAGATTAGCTAGTGACTCTAATTTGGTCCTAGTGTCTACATGCATTTATGAGCCCTGCAATGGACTAGACTCTTTCTTGCTCCAATTGCTACCGGGTTGAGCTCCAGCTCCGAGACTTTGATTTAGCTGCTCCTTTTTGTAACTTGCGTATTCAGTTCTCAATGAGTAATTCTCAACCATACTGTATAACTAAGTACAAGTAACTTGGATGAAAGTGAAGGGATTTGTGTGTGCTATTTGTATATCTGATTACATAACATTCAACATTAAGAATAAGAAAAATAAAATTTTTTAAAACAAATTCAATGTAACAAACTTGGATGCGACCCGACCTCGGACAAGCGGTGGATAATGGACGGATGGATGGATGAATTTTTAAACTCACACACTTCATCCACCACTGCTCTACCCAAATGCTTACCCATTCATCCTGCTCAAGTTGGTTTGTAGTCCAACATCTTTGGCCCAAGCAGCCACTTTCCTTCGCACTGTTGAAGACTTGGCACCAACGGATTTCATCTTTTCCTGCATCTTCTCCCAGACACGGGGGACACCCATAAAGGCTGTGGGCCGGACTTCCTTTAGAGTATTTGCTAGGGAGCCCTGTATTCAGAGCAAAATTAATCTTTAGCCATAGGCTTCACTCACATACAGCACTTGATATATTTAAAACCAAAAAAACAAACAACTTACTCCAAAACGAGAAATGCTTTGTTTGTGTCCTAAGAGTGTGTTTGCATGTGCAAACAATAAGCCAGTTAATCATAAAAATGCGGTTTAAAAAAAAAAAAAAAGCCACACATACATACCCTTATTCCACGTTAGATAAACCAGGATATTGGTAACTGAGTAAGTGGGTTAACACACAGATTTCTCTGCAATTAACCCGGTTATTTGGCCATGTAATCCCTTAACCAGGTTACAGTTAAGTATTTCATAGTCTGCGCACATCTGCTGCACTCAGCCTGTGCATGTGTTAGCTTTGCAAACACTTTCAGTCACAAATGATAGAAAACGTTGGGAGCGTCCAAAAAGAAATTTCCCGAGGCAAATGCTCAGCCAATCGCATATTTTCTTCTCCTGGTTGAAGAAATGTCTCCATTTCAGAAATCAGCTCATCTACATAAAATGAGTGAACGTACAGTGCCAAGGTTAGTAGTACAATTTCAGAAATAGTGTTGGGTGCAACAACTTAAATGTAAAGAGAGTTATGTAGTGCGATTATTTTGTAAAGTTTGGAGGAACCTATTGATTCCAATAGTGTAAAAATGCCCACATTATTATTATTATCATCCTCCAAGCAGGACTGGGTGTAAGGCAAGGGGCAAAACATATCCCAATAATGCCACTCCTTTGCAGGGCTCAATCACACAGCCAAGCAGAAAACATGTGCTGTGTGCAATCCAATATTTGTTATACATATGTTGAAAAAGTGTGATCAAGAGATGTAGTAGCCAGTGTTAATAAATAATATGCATCTTCAGGGGCTCAGGTCAGGAATGAATGTTAATTACTTCACGGCACATGAAGGATTAAACTTACTAATAAAACAGACAAATTATGTTTGGCAGCGTTTCTGGTCAGTTTCATATATGGTCTTAGGATTTAATATTAAAATACTGGCCAGTCAAATGTGCAGTTTTTCCATACAAAAAATAACTTGTAACAAGAAAGCATTGCACTATTTGAAATACATTACATTTTATAATTAGTAACTATATAACCTATTTAGTTACTGATTTGTAAATAATAAAAGTACCATATCAAAGTCACTTTTAAAAGTGACTGCTGCAAATACTGCTAGTGAGACACTCGTTTTCGGATGGCGGCTGATGGCGTTCAACCTTTTTTTTTTTTTTTTTGTTTTATGGTGGAGCAGCTCTGTTATAAGTGAGGGCAGAATTAGTCAAGGGATTGGCCAATGATTCAAAGTAGCAGAGGCAGTTTTGAAAATGTTAAATCAGACTGGGAGGTAAAGCAAGCTCACTGCAGAATAAATCAGATTTACCACTCAGTCTACATTCCAATTACAAATTATATTAATGATCTTGCACACACTTATCAAAATAAGGTTACTCCACAAGCTTGTTGGACTCATTTGCTACTAAATGGAGCTCAATAACGCAAAGAGAACAAAACCATAGCATCTCTGAATATGGAAAAACTAATGAAAGATGGTTTTTACATGTAGCTGTATTTGATTGCCCCCATGCATCCAAAAAATATGGTGCAGTAAATCAAGCATAGCTCAAGCTGAAAACAAATCTCTCAACCGATCTAGTGCACCTGTAAAAATGTCCCCAAGTCAAGAAGGAGATAGTTACTGATAATAAATTGGCCTGATCTGTCAAACATTCTGTACTGCCACCACTGTCCTCAACAGAACAAGTGGATGGAAAGGTAAAAACCTGAAGCAGGTTCTGTTGATACTAGGGGGCTCCGCCCCCTGCTCGCTTCGCTCGCCAACCCCTGGTGTTGGGAATGACAAAGAGCGTGATGTATGAATGAGATATAGAATAGTGTGACGGTGTAGATGATGCAAATAGAAAGCAAACAATAAAGTGTGTGGCACAGTGTAAAGGTTTATTTGAAAATGTCTTTGTACACGCCGTTTAAGTGTAAAAGGTAATTCCAGCTCAGAACATGTAAGGTCATTTAAGATGGTTATTGTTGTGATCAGAGTCAAGTTTGTCAGAGCTTAGAAAGAGTTGTGTCTCTCCAGGAAGTAATGGAATGACTTGGGTATTAATGTTTTCCACATTAATATTTTTTGGACATAATATAGTGCGTTGTGTTAAAAGGGGCATTTGGTCTAATGAGATTGTTGTTCCAAATGTCTCTGTAACTAAGTTGTCGCAGATAAAGGCTTGAGGAATTGTAATAATATGTGGCTGAAGTCCATCTGTATTGGTGAGTGTACCATCTCTCAGTTGTAATAAGCAATTGTTATGATCTGGTTCTGGACATCGTATATGCCAAACACTCTATTTTGTATTTATATAGGCATCATCCAAACCTGCACACTATTCTATATCTAATTCATACATCTCACTCTTTGTCATGCCCCAACGCCAGGGGTTGGCGAGCGAAGCGAGCAGGGGGCGGAGCCCCCTAGTTCATCAATAAACAACATTATTTCAAGACGGATGTCACGTGCAGTGCCACCGTTAATGTTCATAGTGGATACCGATTTGTAGGATCTAATGTAGTTGATAAAGATTTCACTTTCAGGTACATCGTCAGTTAGAATCTTCTGTAGATATTCAGTATATGAATGTAAAGAAGGCAGTCTAATTTGACCCTTTTGACAACAACGTGTAAATGTATAACTTGTATTGCCAGTTGTTTCTTCAGGGAAGTGAACTGAATGACAAATATTGCAAATGACATTCATTAATCCGAATGAATTTTTCTGGTGTATGTTTTGCTTGTGCCGTTTGAGAGGCGCGTTGTTGCATGTGTAGTATTTGGGACGTGTTGTTTTGGAGCTGTAATCGATTTGCCTGTGCTGTGTGAGAAGCCCGTTGTAGCCTTCGCTGCCATTAACGTATGTCTGAGACGGGAGGTGTTTCGTTTTGAATCCGTGCCTTTTGCGATGCAGCACTTTGATTGATAGTTTGCGTCATGTGGATCTAGGATGTAGATTTGTGCATATTTGCGTTGTTGATTTGTTTCAGGGTGCACTGTTCCAATGCGATGCAGTATTTGTGCACATATGCGAAAGTAGTATGGGCCATTGCCTTTTGGTGGCCTGATATTTACTCCGGTATATGCAAAAGCAAATGAACCATTGTAGGATCTAATGCAGTTCATAAAGTTTTTACTTTTAGGTACATCGTTAGTTAGAAGCTTTAGTTGAGCTTTGCGTTTTTGGAGTCGAGACATTTTTTCTTTTAGAAATATGGATAAGTAATAAGGAGAATTGCACTCACTGTTAATATGAAGCCTTTTCTGCGGTTGAACGGTTAATAGTGCCTTATTGTAATGAGATCCACCTATGCTGCATAGCCGTCTATTTTGTTGTTTCTTTCGTGTTCGTGTGTTTGTTCCTGTTATCCTTTCCTTTTCGTTTTGTACCCGTGACCATGTATTCATGACTTGTTTCTTTCTCAGCATCCGAAATATGGATAAGTAATAAGAAGGATCGCAGTCACTGTTAATATGTTTCTTTTTCTGCAGTTGAACGGTTAATAGTGCTTTATTGTAAGGAGATCCACCAATGCTGTCACCTATGCTGATTAGTGTGAAGGTGTTGATGTTCACTTTAGAATATGTGGCTTTGGGTGTCACTTCTTATGGATGTGTGTGTGGGTGGGTCTGAGGATTGTTGTCGCGCGAGCGTCTTCTTTCTTTTTGTGTTCCTGTGTCTTGTTGAACCCCCCTCTTTGTGTGTGTCCCGTCCCTTGCTTGTAGGGTCTTTGGGGTGGTTTTGTGTTTTCTTTTTTTTGTGTTCCATGGGCTTGTTGAATCCCCCTCTTGGTGTGTGTCCCGTCCGGTGCCTGTAGGGGGGGGGGGGGGGGGGGGGGTGCCTTGCTGTTGTGCGCGAGCCTCTTTTTTTTTTTTTTTTGGGTCTAGTTTCGTGTGCAATGTGTTTCGTGCTTTGCTTGCGTTTGAATACTTTTTTATGTGCCTTTTCCTTTTTTCGGTGCTCTTTGCGCCTCATTTCTCCATTTTTCCTGTGCTCACTCCTTTTTTCTGTGGTCTTGTCCGCCTCTCGCGACCCCTCATCCGCTTCTCTCGCCCTCTTTTATCCGCCTTTCTCGGCTCCTCAGCCGACTCTCGCGGACTCTTCGTTGCGCCGGCGCAGTACGTCTTTTTGCAGCTACGGCCCATGGCCGGATGTGCCTGCGTCCATCATCCGGTTTAGCATTCTCGGTTAGTAATATGGATTAGAGACTAGCTCCTATAATTATGTTGTAAAAAAAAAAAAAATAAATTGATTTTTATACCTCAAATTAGTGTAGTAAGAATATGTATCTTACCTTTAAGGCATCTGGCTGTGCAAAATAGGTGCTGGCACCATGCTGAATTGGCAACCAAAGGTCTATCATTTGAGCTGCAATGTGGCTGAGAGGAAGATAGCTGATCACAGTTTCCTGCATGTCAGGGGCATCCCTCAGCTGCACCATCTTTCCAGTACCATATGCGGTCCATGTAATCTGCAGTATAGTGAGACATCAAAAAGTTAGAGTCCCACATCAGTACAGTACACAAACACTTCAAAACAATAGATGTAGAGATTAAAATTAATCAGAGGTCTATAAATTGGGAGACATAGCTTGAAAGTAAAAAAGAGCAGGTAACCAATCTTGTATGAATCAAATGTGAAGTTTGTTACAGCCTTGCCCACTTTTTTAGATATGATTTTTAAAAAGTTAATCAGGCTATTAACACCTACTTGCTGAAACATATGCATAAATTGTTATACTTCCAATGCAAATACAACCATTTAAAAAGACTATAGCACTGCCCAGTTTATTTTCATTTGTGTGAAAGCAGTTGGTCTTATTCTTTCCTAATGCTATAACATTGTTGTAAATGTACCTTCTACTATTCAAAGCTTTACAAGTATGTAAAATGCCTGATAGTTAGCTAACATTTGTATTAATAAAAGGCAAACTATCTAAAAACAGTTAAGGAAAATATTTTTTCAAAATGTGACTCATAGCAACAATAAACTAACAGCAATAAAACCAAGTGGACTGGCAGGTTAAAGTAGAATGGTCATAATCATCGCCAGAGAACTTGCACCAACGTTATACACTGACTTGTATGCAGCAGATGAAATTTATGCAAATAAAATAAGGATTTACACAGAAGACGTAAAAATATTCAATTATACACTTAAAGAGTGAAACTTGATAGTACACCTTGTAAAAAAGGTCTGTATATATGTGGTAAAGGCAGTTAACAGAATATTTGGTTACAAAGCATTCTGGTAGAGTAGAAAATAAAGGGACATTATGCTTAAGCACTACAATGCAATTGTTAGGCATTATAAAAACAGACATAACAGAGCTACAGAAAATCCAGAGTTGAGCTACCAGACTGATTCTTTGACAATGGGCCATGACCCAAGAGGAAAATAATTTAAATTGTATTATTCTTTCCACTTTAAAAAAATCAAACATTAAATGGTAACACATTTATAAAATTGTAATTGAATTACTATGGTAGATGTCAGCGGTTACTTTAAAATGAGTTCATCAGATCAATTCCCATCTATGCTCTATGTTCTAAAAGGTAAAACCACACACAAATGTTAAAAATGATGCAGTTACCCAGAAGTGAAATAGATAATACTTAGTGGAGTTATGAGAACAGAGGTTAACCAACCAGGTTGGGCTGAATATATTACTGAAAATAGACCTATGTTACATGTCAAAAATTTGATTAGTAAATTGGATTAGATTACAAATTAAAATTTCTGAATCTGAACTGGTAACAGCACAAACTACTATAATAATGCACAAAAAAATCTATTACTGCTGTTCTGGAATCAGTAATTTAGTCATAAGGGAAGAAGTAACAAAGATATAGATATATATATATATATATATATATATATATATATATATATATATATACACACATATGAAATTCAAAGTTGACAGACTCGCTATTCAACAAAAACTTCTTTGCCATTTAGCTTAAAACATGAAACTTAGAAGGATGGTACATCTAGGGTAACAGGTATCCACTAACAAAGGTCATCGATATTCAATTATATATATATATATATATATATATATAGGTTAAAAACACCTCACAATACAGGAAAGGAAAAAAAAATCCGAAAATGCCTTGACTGATTTGATTGAAATTTGGGGAGGTTGTAGAAATGCTGACACTTTTTTGTTAATATCCGTCTCTAATAATGCTCTACCAAATGGGATACTTACACACTGTCTCCCGTCAAATTGATGACAGCGATCACAGTGAGAAAGGGGGTGTGCCAGTTTATGCAAATGGAGGCCATCTGCAGAAGTGAAGTGAATGGAGCAAAGTTTGGTGAAGCGCAAAGACACCATGTTTCTCAACTGCTGACTGTGAGAGTAGCAGAACTGATCCAGTAAAAAATTACTAAATATACTGTATATCACCCACCTATCTGCAACCCTTGTGCAAATGCAGAAGTGGGAACTAGAATTCTCACAAGTCAGTGTGCTGCTCCAGATTTCATCAGCATCACAACGTTTAAATAAGAACATCGATAAAAGCACCATGTCCCCCCCCCCCCACCCCACCAAATTTGGAATAACAATTTCACTATGTCGTTGGACTACAGTGTTTATCTTAGAGCAGTGTTTCTCAACCTTTATGGTTTTGGAACCCAGTTTAACCTTTTTAAGTTCCTCGATTACAGCATGGCGGCATGGTGGCACACTGGGTAGCGCTGCTGCCTCACAGTTGGGAGACCTGGGTTCGCTTCCCAGGTCCTCCCTGCGTGGAGTTTGCATGTTCTCCCCGTGTCTGCGTGGATTTCCTCCGGGCGCTCCGGTTTCCTCCCACAGTCCAAAGACATGCAGGTTAGGTGGATTGGCGATTCTAAATTGGCCCTAGTGTGTGCTTGGTGTGTGGGTGTGTTTGTGTGTGTCCTACGGTGGGTTGGCACCCTGCCCGTGATTGGTTCCTGCCTTGTGCCCTGTGTTGGCTGGGATTGGCTCCAGCAGACCCCCGTGACCCTGTGTTCGGATTCAGCGGGTTGGAAAATGGATGGATGGATTACAGCATTTGAAGAGAGTGCAATTTCTACCCCATAATGAATCTTCATGATTAGAACAGCAGGGGGAACAGAGCACAGTTAGAAAACAGGTAAAAATATAACACAGTGTTGTCGCTTGCTGTCACCTTTGACAGGCTTTATCTGAAATAAAGTGACTACGCTACTTTTTTTTTGAGTTTACATCATTGCAGAGCCTTGCAATTTTGAAAAAGCCAACACTGTAGTGCACTTGCACATCATTAAAGTTCACTATACCAATAACACATTTTGAATGAAGAAAAAAAAGTGGAAGAAAATAAAAGGCAAATTAACTGAAGCAGCTAAGCCATGATTGAGTAGAATGTGGGAAGATATTTTTCTACAGCAGATGGAATTGCTGTTTATCAGAATGCGATTGCTTTTGAGCAAGTAACAGTAATTAATAACTTTGTTGATAAACAAATATTTTTAGTAGTTTTTAAGCTTAGAATGAATCAACTTTAAATCACCTTTGTAATATTATTGAATTCTACTTTAATATGGAGTTCAGCTGCAATCTCTTTCACACCAACATCACCATGGACTGTATGTATGTAGCATGTTTAACAGAAAACCACTTAAGTGAATATTAGCTATACAGTAATCCCTCGCTATATCACTCTTTGCGGCTTCACTCTATCGCGGATTTTATATGTAAGCATATTTAAATATATATCGTGGATTTTTTGCTGGTTCGCGGATTTCTGCAGACAATGGGTCTTTTAATTTCAGGTACATGCTTCCTCAGTTGGTTTGCCCAGTTGATTTCATACAAGGACGCTATTGGCAGATGGCTGAGAAGCTACCCAACTTACTTTTCTCTCACTCTTGCGCTGACTTTCTCTGATCCTGACGTAGGGGGATTGAGCAGGGTGGCTGTTCGCACACCTAGACGATACGGACGCTCATCTAAAAATGCTGAAAGATTATCTTCACGTTGCTACCTTCTGTGCAGCTGCTTCGTGAAGCGACATGCTGCACGGTGCTTCGCTCTCTTAAAAGCTCGAAGGGCACGTATTGATTTTTAATTGTTTGTTTTTCTCTGTCTCTTTCTCTCTGCTCCTGACAGAGGGGGTGTGAGCTGCTGCCTTCATTGTAACTGCTTCCCATACTTAAAAGCCAAACAGCCCTATTGATTTGTTTGCTTTCCTCTGTCTTTATGACAGTCTCTGCTCCTGACGCGCACTCCTTTGAAGAGGAAGATATGTTTGCATTCTTTTAATTGTGAGATGGAACTGTCATCTCTGTCTTGTCATGGAGCACAGTTTAAACTTTTGAAAAAGAGACAAAATGTTTGTTTGCAGTGTTTGAATAACGTTCCTGTCTCTCTACATCCTCCTGTGTTTCTGCGCAAATCTGTGACCCAAGCATGACAATATAAAAATAACCATATAAACATATGGTTTCTACTTCGCGGATTTTCACCTTTCGCGGGGGGGTCTGGAACGTAACCCCCCCGCGATGGAGGAGGGATTACTGTACAGAAAAATACATCTGACACATCCGATAAACCAGTGGCACAAGAACTGCACCCCTTTGACTGAGAAAATTTTAACACAACTAGTGTGTGCATAAAGTTAACAGAAATCCAGTTTCTGCCTCAACCAGAATCCTTTACCAAAGCTGAATAACCATTATGTAAAGATATACACATGTGCCAATCTTAAATAAAATGTTACCAATTTTCCTAACTTCTTTCACAAAAAAAAAAAACAAAAAAAAAAAAAAAACAAACAAACAATCTGTAGACAGATCATAAAGGTAGCCTAAACATCTTCATTCAGCTGCAAAATCACTTCTTTGCAGGAATTTGTTGAAAAAGGATAGCTTAAATTGCTTTCATCTAGTAATTTGTACTTTGTACTAAGTTCTTCTGCTTTATAATAATGTCTGTACACAGCAGCACATGCTTATGTCGTTTGCTCATTTGGTTCACTTGCTAAGTACAAGGTAAAACATCAGAAGTTCAGTTTCTTTTTTTGTCACGTTTCCAGAATTTAAATGTCCCAACTCTCACAGAATAAGCAAAAAAAAAAAAAAACAGTTCTGATTTATTGCATAAAATGGCTTCTTAATCACAAAGACTTTCATTAACCACCTGTTAAAATTTATTAAACACAATTAGTGACTTGAAGGAGATTAAAACTGAACTTGTATCTTCCACACAAACATCATTTATTTAGAGAAGGAGCATCTGAGTAATTTGTGAAGATCTTTTTAGATAGGTCTGCATGGCTGTCCATCCACAGCTATTGGTCTTGTATCATACAAATTTAGTGGTTTCAATCAAATAAACCTTCCTGAAAATTCTTCTCACGTAAGTTAACTCAATTTCAATAATGCATGTTAGAAAGGACTGATGAGCAAAAAGGATAGAAAAGGCACAAAATGCAACAAAGTGCATGAAAGCCGACAGAACCTATGATAACACATAACCACCAATGTGCTTTGACTTTCATTAAAGCAGAAAGTTTTCACAATTGGAACCAGTGTCACTTACTCAAGCTTTTCACTATGCTAATCAAAAGACCACCTTGTTGGGACATCACTGTCCAGACATGAAAGAGGATAGGACTATAATATTGTATGCTCATTAAGATTTCACAAGGTTTAACTACAATTTAGCCATTTGATTTAAGGCATAAAAGTTGGTCATTACTGTGGAAACCCCAACCAGTAGTGCAGGTTTCAAGAAGGGTAGTATGCTCAATGCTTATTCGTAACAACCAAGTAACCGTCCAGCAAAAAAATAATTTTCTTTACAGCTATTTAATCATTTCAGAGAATTTGCTTTTTAAAAATACAGCAGCTTTTGCAAGAGCTAAAAACCACAGCCTTGACGATTAAGTCAACTTTACTGCACTCACATTTTCTACCACTTCCTATCTGAAAATGTCAATAGCTTAATCATGGTATAACATTTTTGGCCACAAGATCAGCACTACTCTATCAACTAATGTCTGTGTTTATTCAGTGCAGCTTGCATTTGACCATTGGCCTTATCCCTTTGCTCAACTGTCCCATACCCAGCCGACTATTCCTTACAGCTCTACTTACGTTATCATGGCTGAGCATTACTCCTTTGGGATTTCCTGTTGTCCCAGATGTGTATATCAGTGTGCAGCATTGATTAGGCTTCTGGGAATTGATGACTGCATCCAGTTCCTTGTCAAGGACATCCTTTCCTACTTCCATGAATTCTGCCCACTATGGAAGCATGAGACCAGTCTTCAGAATACAGCTGAACGCAACATTTAACTTACTATATCTACGTGCAGACTTTAACCATACCGTGTAAAGATTTGGCTTCTTCTCTTTCAGAGTTTCCTTATATTGGATAATAGCCTTCAGATGTGGCAGTCTGTCCTGAATCTTAAAGAAAGAAAAGATTTTACAAATCGTGTCCAATGAAAGGGGAAATAAAAATTTACTAACAAACCAAGATAAGTACACACTCCCATATCCATGCTTACTTGAAGGATTTTTGTTAGTTGCTTATGGTTCTCCACTACAATAATGTTTGCATGACAGTTTTCAGCAACATACTGGCAGGCATCTGCAGAATTGGTTGTATAAATTCCAACAGCAAAACCCCTGCAACAGGAGGAAGATAAAAACAGTATACTGGAAGAATTCTTTTCCAAACAATGACAAGAGGCAAGAAGAAGATAGGATGTGCAATTACTTACCCAGCCAAAATGGAACCAATGTCGGCTATAAACCACTCAGGAGAGTTAAAGCCTAGAATCCCAACACCATGGAAACGCTGCAGACCAAGCTGTAAAAGATGGATTAACAATATTATACAAAAGAAAGACTGTGCTTATAAAGGTGGTTGAGAAGATAGACAAGAAAGGATCTTTTTATATCAACTGCGCACCTTTAAAAAGCTCTTGGCTGCTGCACGGCATTGTTGGTAATACTCCTTGTAAGTCAGCGTATTCCACTGCTCTCCCTCCTTTGCTGCTAGTGCCACATAGTCCCCAAACTTGTCCACAGCACGTGTTAGCAACTGATGGACAGTGATAGGGGATTTGGCTGCATGGCCAGATTCTCTGATACGGAGCTTTACATCTCCATCTCCTTGACTGGTCCACAATTTCAAATCCAAGTTTTCCAAGTGGAGAGAGTCTGGCCGCAATACCTCTCCTATTAAGAAAGCATGGATTATCACTCCATCATACGTTCATTCTCATCATTCTAGGGTGTTCCCTAATCTTTTTTACTGCCACTCACATGCAAGCAGAAAACCCTGGCATTTTAAATTGTACTTGTTACTAAAGTAGTTATTATGGATTTGGGGAAAAAAAAACATCCCTAATGTATAATCCACATAGTGGAGTGATAGGCATGAAATATGTAATCTTTACGATGAAATCAACCAAACAGCCTAGTTCCCTGCCACACTCTCCCAAACTCCCCACCTCCCCCACTCTTCCAAATCATGACTCAGACTTCATAGAACCAACACTACATGGCTTGTTGCCAAGAAAAGACTTGAAAAGGCCTTTTCCTTTTGAACAGCACACGTCGGTCACTGAGTCACATCCCAGACAATCTAAACACTGCATCCAAACTGGGGGGCAGTTGGCAGCTATCCAACATGGCTCCTGTGGAAACATGCAACTAGTCCCTTTTGCTTAACCACTTCATTAAATTCACATGGGCACTTTAGTGTTTTATAAGTTCACATTATCATTTCAAAATATGAATGACATATAATATCACTTTGGGCTTGGTGGGTAGAGTGGTGAGATGCCTGTGGGTAGCTGCTCTACCCTTGTACTGTAGAAAGCATTTACACCCCATGTTGGGATTATGGCACCCTGGCATTTCACCTTGTGACGTGGCAGTTTTGTGGTCTCACAGATTGCTGCAACTCAGCATACATAGCGGTATTAGGGAATATTCTTGCCACGATTCGAAGGCAATTTGTTTCATGTACATTTAAAATTGCTACAAATCATGATGCCTTATTGGCACAAAACTCTAAAACTAGATCAGTCTCACCATAAAATGGATTTTAATAAATGTTTACCAACAAGAAACTAGGATTTTTTTTTTTTTTTTTTTAAACTTGAAGTAACCAATTACTTTTCTCTACTCAAACCTGGCATCCTCAACTCTCTTTTCAACATAAAAAGAAGAAAAATCCTATTTCGTCATGCTTGATCTTAACTTGACTATAGAGCATATTTTGCCTTTCCTTATGATTCGTGCAAACAACATGCCACATAAAGAACAGTGTTGATTGGTATTAGGAGTTTGCAATGTATGTTGTGAATATAGCAGTCCTTTTAGTGTAAGGAGTCTTTATCATATTTAGTATCTTGTGTGCACAGTACAATTACATACTGTACCTACTTACCCACAAGCTGTGCTGGAGATTAGACCAAATTATTAGCAGTACTGTTTTTGGTCACCATCTTGCTTCTCTTCCCAATTTGTTATTATTTTCATATGTTGGGGTATGAATTTCTCCCTTGGAAGTCAGAGCGTGTGTTAGGATATGATATTGATGGGGTCCCCTTAAAACTTTGAGCCTCACTGGTACTGGCCCACTTCAAGAAATGTCCACAAAACCAAACAAGCATCACCATGCCACCACTTTCCTTGTCCGGCACACAAACCTCACTCTATAGAAGTACCTGCACTCTTTCTCATTTACAATTTGTGGGAACTTACTAATTTGATGCTTTCCTTCAACTACAGCACCCTCCACACTTTAAGAAATCTCTGCAAATGTTTGGAGCCAATTGACAATGTTTCCAGATAGTCAGCGATGGATGATATCAACCACCATCGGCACAGCAGTACTTTTACATTAGGACCAATCAAATTTAAAGTAGCAAGTAGGTACCCTATATTCACTTGTAGCATAAAATGGACCACTAAATTAAGAGGGCTTCCAAATAGTGTCCAGAATATACATGTTCACTTGCACTTATTTTCACGCAAGTCCGTCCCCACCACCATACCATTGGCTGATTTTGGAGTCTCTTTCAGTTCTGTACCAGGCATCTCTGTGGAGTTGAAATTCACATTATTGGCATCTTTTTCAAGAACATTGGATGCAGTTAAATCTCTAAGGAAGAAAACAAAAAAATGCTTTTAAAAAATGATATCCTACTACCACTCAGAACTAAAAAAAAAAAAAAAAAAAAAAAGAGTAAATACTATACGAACAAGGGATGAGTCTCCATGGAGATGATGTTCACTATAATAGGACTGGTCCTTAGGGGGCACTACTACAGCAGGAACAGAAATGCTGGGGTTTGAATAAAAAAGGAAAAAATTCAAGTTGAGGAGCCAAGGCAAGTAAATATAAGCAACAAATAAAAACTGCAGTGATAAACATTCTAGTTGTACAGCATTACATCTCTGCAGTCCATCATTTACAGAATACTTGCAGGGGTTAAAATTAAGTAATCTAATTTAGAACCCGACTCAGAGGATCTGGCTATTATGAATACGCATTACTAATGCAGTGAGAAATAAAATCATTCATATTTGAAAGTAACCCCTCCCATAAGCAAACAGTCCAATTGGCTGCAGAATCACACCACACAATATATCCCATAAATGGTTATTATCCTGTTACATCATTCAGGAAAGCCCTTGAGAGAGAGAGAGAGATAAAGGAGGGACAAAATACCACTCACGCCTCCCACACTTGCTGAAGCTTTCAGGAAACATCTGCCTTCAAAAGCAGGATTGACATCATATCTTATTATAAAGCACACTGTCTGACAAAGACGCCTAAACAGTTTCTGTAATGGGAGTTGTAGAATATGAAGACCACCAACACATATGAAAAAAATACCCCTTCCTGGAGATAAGGAAGGGCACTATATACTCAAGTACAGCCAGTGGAAAAATACAGGTCAGAGACGGACATGTACACAGAAACTTTGTACACTGCAACTGTCAAGATAAAGTAAACATTACAATCAAGAATGTTTAACTGTGTTTCTCAGCCATGATGCACATTTCCTGGCCATGGAGAGGTCTCCTCTCTAGATTTGGCCTCTATTCTTCATGTGGACTGTACTACTACCCTCTGAAATTAGTTGCATATCTACTGACCACAAGATGTGTACCATAACTTGCACAATACAGAAATTAAACAAGTTTACTTATTTTATATATAGGGACAGGGAAAAAATGCTCCCAGGTAAATTCAAACTAGCGAGCAAGCCATTCTGTCTATATTAAACATCCACCATCTTAACTGGACAAATACCTTGTTTGTTTGTGTTCTTCCAACACCTAGACAAAAACTAATTCTGTTGCCTTCACTTGATATCCTACATACCTACTGTACCTGAAGCTTCTTGTCAAAATGACAGGTCAGCTCAAAGGTAAGTGTCCATTTCTACCACATATTTTTCTTTTAATTCATCCTACATCAAGTGAGCTCCACTCCCTCTGGGACCATCTTGCTCATTAACAGAACACACACACACACACACACACTAATGTATCCTGGAAGCAGAAAGGTGCTCACCCAGTCACCATCTGGCTAGAAAAACTCCACACCCTAAGGCAAAGTTTCAAACAGTGCCTCGGGTATTGAACAAAGGTCTGTAACTCACCTACCCTGAAGAAGAAATACTGACCATTATGCACAAACTCAATGTAAGCAAAGTGTTTGCCATATATTAATACTTGCAAATTGTGATGGTAACAAGGACGTAAAGTATGGTTATACAACTACTTACTGCTTACAAGAATTATACATGCTAATGTGTTAAATTGAAAAAAGAGGACTACTGAGGAGACAAACCCCATGTTTCTCATCTGTCAAGTTAATCCCACTATACAAGGTACAAACCTCTGTCTGTTTTTAAACAATATAAAGAATATCCTGCAGAATGTTTTATCTTATCATAAAAAAAGAGTATTAGCTTCTTCTAGTGGATTTGCAATTGAACATCTTTCCATATAAACACCTGGGGTTTAGCACGCAAACAATTTCCATGAAGGCCAGTTACTACTATATTTAACACAGAAACTATACATAGCACACCCATCTATTCTCCTTACCTGCCAAACCTGCCACTGGCTAATCAGCAGCACATTTGTGACCTATCCCCATCCACAAGCAACTTGCAGATGCGTCCCTCAAGAGACACTAGGCATAATATAGGAAGACTATATAAACCAATCAGAGAGCAGCCAGAGATTCTGCGAAGTCATGTGATGTATGATCCCATCTGGCCACCTCCACAGAGTCAGGGGTGTGCACTTGAAGAGGTTACTGCCGTTCACTGGCACTCTTTTCGGCGTTGTATTGTAACACTGTTTACATTGCCTTAAACACACTCCCAAGTATATCGACCTTAGTTTTCCTGAGGTTAGCACCCATAACTAAAACACACCCAATGATAGCCTCACATTTCAAATAGCGACTCACCCAAGTGTACAACAGTACTCATGTGGAGGAGTTCAAAATTATTGCAATATAAATGACGGCAAAGCAAGTAAGAACACGTGTCATACATTTGTTCGTATGAATCGGACAAACACAAAATGTCTCCTGTTCCAAGAGATGCTGCAGAATTTGTACTTTAAGTTAACCACGTTTACTCACGTTAAGTAAAAAGGAAATCACTCGAATGCATTCGCTCCTCCATCCCCATCTCCTGTAAATCACAGGTGTATAATCTCCATTTTCATATAGCAATACCATTAAATACATAGGGATATTTAACCTATTATTTGCACCCTCTTTATGGAAGGAATGTCATTAGGAATGCCACAATCTTATCTCGAGGTTCACTCTCATCCTTTATGGATGGACATCCATTGTATGGCTACTGTTATGAATATGTAAATAAAAGACAGGCTCAATTCCACAGAAGAGAAGTGGCTTGATATAGCATAGGACTCGAAGGTTATCCCTGTCGTAAATAGGAGGAGTTCCATATAATTTTTTAAACTGTCTATCCACTGGGAGGGCGTCTCTGTTTCCAACAGATACAAATCCATAGGTTCCCCTTCGTTTCGTAATAAATGAATTTACTTGTGGGGGTGGCCAATTTACAAACACATACACTTATCAATGGGCAAGTAGCCAAGTGCCAGATTAAAAAAAGTCCAAACAGGCAGCCACTGTAAGCCCTGGGGCAACGCACGATCCCCAA
The DNA here is from genome assembly GCF_900747795.2 of Erpetoichthys calabaricus. NCBI lineage: Eukaryota > Metazoa > Chordata > Cladistia > Polypteriformes > Polypteridae > Erpetoichthys > Erpetoichthys calabaricus. The sequence goes on from NC_041405.2 coordinate 130,366,494, forward strand.
CACAAACGGCCCATTAATACAGCCCACGCCCAGCCGGTTTCGAGTAGAGAACACGCGCTTTTTTCTCCTTCGGGGTAACCGGCATTAACTGATCCAGCGTGTGTTTCCTCTTCCTCACCCTACACGACCTCCTGCTCCATAGCTACAAAAAATTTTATAACATGCTGGTATTATTATAAATTTTATAGACAATAGGTAAAAACAGAAATACTGACCTGAACTAATACACCACCCGGCAATCAAAGCACCACGCGGAGCGCCAATCAATCTACCTCCACTTACAAGCGGAAGAAATGAACAGGAAAACGAAGGGGGCGTGACCAACGCGGGGCGGGGTACGGGCTCGGCATGCAGCTGGTTGGTTTCTAGCCAGCAGAAGTTCTCGACGTCTCTGCCGAGTGTGTGGGAGTCAGTGATGCGCATCGTGCATCTGTCAAGTATGTCACTGTCAGACGGTTATGGCTCTAAAAAAAGGAGAACATTATATGTGACTGTATTGTATTGCGCTGCAACGTGGCATATCAGTTGTCTTAAGTTATCCACTGGCCTGTTCTATTCGTGGCGCCCAATTTAAACTGTTTTGTAGCCGATTTACCATTATCAGGTAATCGAATTTTGCCTAGTGTAACATCATGTGTCCACAGGGCTGCTTTGGCCGTATGACTTTCTTGCACACAATCTAACGATTAATATTTAAATAACTTTAAAAATGAAATGGTTTTTATTTGAATTGCTGTTTATGGTGCCATTTGCGTTCTGAACTACTCACAAATCTCTTAGTGTTGACTTACCATTTTATTATTTTAAAAACCTGGTGCTCATAAAAATGTAGTGATTTATTTCATGAGGTAGAAGTACTGTACATACTTATACTGGAATAGTTGCACCAAATATTTGGAATACTAAAATGAATGCTTCAGTTTAAACGTTTAAAGACTAAATATTCTCGATTGTAATAGAAATGAGTCACTTTTCACCCCCTGATTGAGGTCCATAGAGGGCTTGAAATCTAGTAAAGGATCAGAAATCAAAAATAACATATTCATAATCACTGATCTTGAAACGATACCCCACGTGCTTTTGTTTGAAATTTGTCATTTTTAACCTTCTAGGAGCAGGTTTAAAGGGCTAGGAAAATCAGATATCAAAAATATTTTCATATTTGTAATCAACCTCGAAATAGCATAAAACGATACTCCACATTCCTATACCGCCAATCCCAAAACTAAACAAAACTAGTTATACTGTATCTTCCTATTTTATGGCTTCAGCTATGTCAAATATACAGCTCCATTCTCACACTTCAATTGTATTATAAGAATGTGTCTGTTATTGTTATACATTGACTGTATAGTGATGCAATGATAAATAATAAATTATACTAGAAATAGCATTCTACAACCCCCCAAAGTTAATCTAATTGAATCCCAACATGCTATTTTAAGTGGACTAGGGGGCTCTGCCCCCTGCTTGCTTCGCTCGCCAACTCCCCCCCCAAGCCCATTCCCCCCGCCCTATTGTAAGTGCTACACTTTAGCCACTTTGCTGCTCGTGTATGGGGAAACGGATGTACAATTTAAGCAGATTATTTTCATGGGAATTCTTACATATGCATAATAGACATATTTTACAGCTAGTAATTAACCATAGTAAAAAACAGTAAAACATAATAAATTGAAAGAAAATTATGTTTCATGTTGCATTAGAGGTATTTGTTGCGTTATACGTTTTTGTTCTGTTTGGCTTTGAAATTAACACACAAATACTTTTTAAACTTACACTTTTACTGTAAAACTTCAGTAAAAACAATATTTGGAATTAAATTTTCATCAATATCACTTTCAATTTTGATTCTGTGTTTGGAGTTACATCGTGCAAACGCAACATATAACTGGCCGTGAGTAAATATCATTTCTTTCTCTATAATAAATAAACTGACTTTTTCAAATGTTTTTTCCTGTGATTTGTTGTCATAGCAAAAGCTGTTCTAATGGGAAACTGTAAACATTTTAATACAAATGGCATGTGAAGATCTCCTTTGGTGTCTAATGTTATCTGCGGAAGATGTACTACATTACCTTTCTTGTCGCCTGTTAAAATTTTACATGTCAGAATTGTTCGACCAATTTTGAATACAACTAATCTTGTGCTATTGTATAGCCTGTTACTCATACATAAATAATGCAATAACATTATGATGCATCCTTCTTTCAACAGTAATTCAGCCATTGGAAGACTGGTGTTAATGGTTGTAGATATTCTATGGGGTATTGTAAGTTGATGTTTTCATCTTCCTCACAATCACCACCAACTGTTTCAGTATAGTCTTTTGATGAGCATTTAACCAATTTGTCGTGTAACCAGTCGACAATTTTCGTGTTAATTTGTTTGCCTTCATCATTTCTCAGTGCTAGGATTGCCCGTGTACTCATTTCTTCTGTTGATAAGCCTTCGGGATGAAATTCTTCAATAAGATTTGGACATAAGTTTTCTTTAATTGGGAACTTAAACTGTGGAAAACATAAAAATTCATAAGAGCTGAGACAGCAGGAACTGTGTCTGACAGTAGCATTCACACAAATGAGAGGTGAGTGGACCGTGGGTGTGGGCTGTTAATCGTAAATGGTTAAGAGGAGGGCGGGACTTGAGAAAATTTCTTGGCAATAGTCTTGTCTTGCGGGACTTGAAAAAATCTCTTGGCAATAGTCTTGTCTCATCTCAAGATTTTCTTTTGTAATACAGAGATTATGTTATTCCAATGAAATAGGTCAACAAGAACTACGTAAAATAATTTCTCAGTTGAAACCTTCCACCTGTATCGTTGACCCAGTACCAACAGGCGTTTTTTAAAGAAGTCTCCGATGTCCTTATTGATAGTGTACTTGACATAGCAAACTCATCATTAGATACGGGGTCTTACCTGACTGTCTAAAGACTGCATTTGTTAAACCTCTGCACAAGAAATTAATCTTGACTGTTTGACAATTGCAGACCAATTTATACCTGCCTTTCTTAAGTATAATTCCAGAAAAGGCAGTTCTTAAGTAGTTAAATGATTACTTGAATAAACATTCTAATATTGACAATTTCAGGTTTTAGAATAAACCATAGTATAGAAATTGCACTGACTAAAGTAGTAAATGATTTGTAAATTAATGTGGGCAGAGGCCATATACAATATCTGTTCTTGTTCTCTTAGACTTGAGTGCAGCTTTTGACATCATAGACGACAGTATTCTTATAAATTGCTTTAGACAACGGGTGGGCCTCTCTGACAGCACCTTAAATTGGTTTCAGTCTTACTTAACAGGTAGAAATTTTTTTGTTAGTTGTGGTGATTGTACCTCGGAGATACATGATACTGTATATGGTGTACCACAAGGATCTATTCTGAGTCCGCTGTTCTTTTAAATCTACATATTTCAATTAGGCCAGATTATCTCAAAGCACACAGTGAGTACCACAGCTGTGCAGGCAACACACAGCTGTATTTATCTATAGTGCCTGATGACCCTAATGCTCTTGTCTCTCTGATCCAATGTCTTAGCATTATTTCTAAATGGGTGAGTAGTAACTTTCTCACACTAAATAAGGAAGAAACAGAAATCTTAATGATTGGCAAACATGGATATAGCAAGGATATTAGAAATAAACTTGATCCTTTAGGTTTAAAAATTAAGGCAGAGGTAAAGAATTTAGGAGTAATCATCAATTCTGACCTGTGAATTTGAATTTCCCCTTGGGGATTAATAAAGTATCTATCTATCTATCTATCTATCTATCTATCTATCTATCTATCTATCTATCTATCTATCTATCTATCTATCTATCTATCTATCTATCTATCTATCTATCTATCTATCTATCTATCTGAGGGTGACACTGGGATAAGCACTGCTTCTTCACACATGTAATGTCTATTCATTGTCCACATGGAGTTTACACAGTCTTCCCATGTCTATTTGGATTGTCTCCCACATTCCCAAAGACATCTGATAGACTGGCATCCTGTCCAGGGCTGGCTTCTATCTTGCACCTAATGTTGATGGGTTAGGAACCAGTCCCTATAGAGCTTGGATTGTATTTATACACATTTGAGAATGTTATGTTCTGTTTTGTGGCAAGAAATAATATTGACTTTTAAAGTTGCCCACACGCAACTTGAAGTATGCAAGATGCTGGGAGTTTCTACATTTCACATCAAGGCATAAGACATAAGCAATAAAAATCATGCTGTTATCAGATATGAGAGATGCCTCATAAACTGTTTAGGATCACTCTTAGTGCCATCTTGAACTGTAGTAAACAGTTGTGAATATTAAATGTCTACCACTGTGTCCACGGCTCACCAGTGATTCATTTTGATTTGGAAAGTTTATATAAATGGCATATGTCTAAGGAACAACTCATTGCAACTCATTAGTGTTGTACAATGAGTTAAATTGAATAATCAAGCAGAATATGTCTGTGAGTACTGCATGATTTATGTTTGCAATGTCATAAAGAGAGAACTTTCCATATCTCATATATGCAAGTGATGTCAGAATCCTTGAAATTCAAAATGTTTAAATAAATAATTTGAGCACTTTTGGATAACACCTTACAATTTTTCTTTTTATATAGGTAATTTGATCTTCACAATATGAATACTATGACTTAATAACAGACTTTTTTAAAAGTATGCCAATCATTACTATATATGCACAAGTTATTTAATGATTGTTTAAAAATACTTTAGGGAGGAGTTCATCACTTAGGCAGCCTTGCATTGGGTGTGGTAACCTGAAGCATAAAAATGTAAGTGTGACCACTGGTAAACTTTCAGGAAAAAAAAAGATAATTGCTTGTTAAAAACAAGTTCTGTCTAATGTGAATACTGAGACATATTATTGACAATGGTATAGGCTTAGAGAAAGTATGACTAACTTGTATTATACTGGAAAAGTTTCAAAGGAAAGTGACATAGTGACATTGTAGCTAGAGCTGCAGCCTCACAGCCTCAGAAGTATTTGTTCTGATCAAGGTCTAGACCTGTGTGTATGACATCTCAGGGCTTTCCTTGTAACTGCATGGCTTTTCTTCAGGTAGTTGTTTTTTTTTCTTTTATATTCTTAATTTGAGTGAGTGGGTGCAGACATGTAAATCAGAATATCCAGAAATAGACTGGGACTATCTCTAGGCTTAAATCTTGCTTTCATCATGATGCTGTTCAAGTAAGCTTCAGCCCCTTGCCACCGTAAGCCACACCACCTGAACTTCAGAACAGGTAATCTGAATGAAGCTAACAAAGTCTGGGCCTGGCCAGTACTTGGGTGGGAGACCAAACAGGAAAGCTTGAATTACTGCTGGAGATGGTGGTGGTAGGGCCATCATGTGGTGCTTACTCTGTGGTCTGTCTGTCGATCCCAATGCCACAGTGCAGTGATGGGACCACCGTGCTGTAAAAACAGTGTCATCCTTCAGATGAGATGTAAAACCAAGGTCCTGGCTCTCTGTGATAATAAAAGAAACCTGGGAATCTTTTGAAAACAGTAGGGTATTCCCCAATGTCCTGGCTAAGTTGCCCAACAGGGCCTTGATCCATTCTCGCCCCCTAATCATTCCCTTTCCCTGTTGACTATCTCCGTCTTTCTTTCTCTTTTTCACCCCTTCTCCAACTAATAGTTAATGTGGCGTGAACATACTAGTGCAAAATGGCCGCCGTTACATCATCCAAGTGGATGCTAAACATTGGTGATTGGTGGTGCCTCCCCTACTCTCTATGTAAAGCACTTTTAAAAAGAGAAAAAAGAGCTCTATCTATCTATCTATCTATCTATCTATCTATCTATCTATCTATCTATCTATCTATCTATCTATCTATCTATCTATCTATCTATCTATCTATCTATCTATCTATCTATCTATCTAGATTAAGTAAGATAAATTTAGTAGTTTGTCAAAATGACACAACCTTGGCCAAGTAACAAAAGCAAAAACAAGTCAGAAAGGGACTGGCAAGGTCTAAAAAAACAGAAGATTTCACTTGAAAAAAGTTAAAAATTAAGCAAACACAACGAGTCAGATAATTGAAAATTTTGACCTTGTCAAAGTATGTAAAACCATGAAAATGAAGGCTATTTTTGTAAGTATATTAAGTAAGTTCTCTACCACACAATCATCTTAGTATCCACACCACTCTCTTATGCAATAAAATTTTGATTAATATATGTTGGTATGATAAATACAGTAGGTGTATTTTTGAAAGTAATTAAATAAGTAAGATTCTGGTCTTTTTTATAATTTTATCCAAAAAGAGAAAAAGAAGAAAAAATGTTATTAAAGTAATCATACAATTCTTTTTATGTCAAGAATTGCATTATTTATTTTTTTATAATTAGATTAAGAATACCAGAAAAGAATTGTTGAAGATGTGTGCTGAATTACCACAAATGGTTTTAGAAGGAATTCTCTTTAAAGGCTAAATTTTGGCAGCAACAGAAAAAGGATTTAACGAACTTGTTCAGCGTTTGATGTGGAGGATTACTGAATTAAATGCCATTCTGCATCTGAATAGAGAAGAGAACGGCAGAATCTTTAACAGTGCTACAGAAATGTAAGATTTATTATCTTTGCAACTTATATTTTTACTGTGTTACACAGGTAATATTAAAGAAATAACTAAAAAATATCATTATTGTATGTTATATTTATTTAATCCACATTTATCATACTTTTCTTCATACTTAAATAAAGAAGAAAGAAAAAAATCTTGTTAACACTAATCCGGCCTAGGCTCTTACATTTCATGCTGGTCTTAGAAGATGGCAGGAACCTCAGGCATGCAATGGGTAAACAAACCTGTTAAAACTCCATCACCAACTGCTGGGTACAAAGGTCTGGAACTCCAGGGGTGAACCTTAAGGGCCCTCTACATTTCCACCCTTATGCCTGTTAAAGGGAGACAGAATACCTGGGTGACCCCTCTAGACAAACTGATGCTTCAGAACAGGGTACATGGAGATAGTTTCAAACCACCTACCCCATTAACTTACATCCTAAGGTTTCTGTGACTTACTTGCCTTTGTTATTTTCTTTCTACTTACCTGTTTTTGCTATGTTTTGTTTATCCTTAAATTTTATTTTATGAAACCAGTATGACAGCAGAGGCAAGCTTATAGTCCTTTTATGATTTAAAAATCATAAATTATTCTAATTTATATAGTGACTTTCCACCAAGCTTCAGTACAAGGCACTTCACAATGCAAACAGTAATTTATTATAGGGAATCTTAACATAAAAAGCAGACTACACAAAATTTAAATGCACTATAAAATAAATAACGGTTAAATGCTGAATAACAAGTGTAAGAGCCATTTTCATAGTTATATAAGATTCATAAATATTTTACTAGATGACAAAGCATAATATATGGGAGGTTCCTATAACCCCCATAAGTTGAGTATAATTGATATATTCTAGCTATTTCTATCTGCTCTGACTAAACCTTATTCTTCAGTTAGTGACCAGCCTTGCCATGTGTAAGGTGTAGAAGGCATATGGTTTTAAACCGTGCCTGTGCACGTGCCTACGTGCCTATGGGCCTAGGGGCCTTTTGAGTGTGTAAAGTAACTCATAAAACAGCACTTATTTAAGTGCAGAACCGTACGCTTATAGTGTACAAAAGAAGAAGCTAAGAATCTTTAAGTATAGAAGAAGAAGTAAAGGACTTTTAAGTACAGAAATAACTAAAGTTTCTCAAGAAAAGCTAAGTTTAGAGAAGATACATTTTTCCTTTTTTTTGCCTTTTATTCTACGTGTGTAACTATTTTTTCCTTTATTCTTGTGTGGATTATTTGCTTTTAATTTTCACTAAATATTTTTAAAACAAACTTTTGGACTGAGAGATTTCTTTCGGCACGCCTTTTACCCGTGATTGATCTCACCTTATACTTTGGCAGCTACAACAAGTAAAGCCAGAACATATACTTGTATATAAAATACTAACTATGCTACTTGCCTAAGACAGATTGAAATCTAAGTAGACCTCAGCATTAACATTTCCAGTGCACCATTTTTTGGAATGTATTTTGTAATAATTGTAGTAATAAATTGCATTGCATTGTCCATCACTAACATTTGTAGTGGTAAAATGCATTGCTACAAATGTCTGTTGGAATGACAAATGTGATGCATATGTCTCTGTTATATGATATTTGCTTTGGGATTCATAAACACAATGTTAATTTTTGTAATGTGGCATCTTTTGGAATGACAAATGAAATACACTTTATTACTACAAATGTTTGTGATGCACCATCTGTTAGAATGACAGAGACATAGCAGTCAGACAGACACAAATACAAAGGACACAGACACATTCTTTTGTTAAGGTGGACAGTAAAACAGGGCATAACAGTGGCTTTGATTCAGCATCAGAATTATATTTATTTTCATTATCCTTGTCATTATTATTAGGAGTAGTAACAGTAGTGGTAATAGTAACAGTGGTAGTACCAATTCAATCAGCTGTCATCGTAGTAACAGTAGTAGAAGCAAGGGTTGTAGAAATAACAATAGAAGCAGTAGCTGAGGTGGTGAAAGTAATAGCTAGTAGTAATGGTTGTGAAGGTGGTCAGTAGTAATGTTAGATAGATAGATAGATAGATAGATAGATAGATAGATAGATAGATAGATAGATAGATAGATAGATAGATAGATAGATAGATAGATAGATAGATAGATAGATAGATAGATACTTTATTAATCCCAATGGGAAATTCACAAATTAGTTAATTTAATTAATTAATTAGTTAAGTTAATTAATTAATTTAGAAATTAGTCATAGTAATTTTAGTAGTAGTAACAGCAGTAATGTTTTCTCTAATTTTGAAACATATAAAGCATTCATAGAAATAATTATTTATCATATAGATCAGACACAGTCTAAAACAAAAACTCTGTTTTACCATTAGTGAAAGACTAAAATGAGACAAACATAAAGGCCTGGGGGTCTCATGGAGCATCCCAGTTAAAATCACTGATGCTATTTGAATAAAAAACAAAAGAAACCAATAAACTCATATTCTTCAGTCATTCTAGTTTGAAAGGTTAGTTGCTCCTGCAAGCTGATGTGGCTCCAGAAAAGTGGGGATGGGGAGTGAGGGCGAGGTCCATAAATGAACACCAATTTCCAGGTGTTTTGCCTCTTATATGTCTCCACGACTGGAAGGGGTGGAACTTCTGGGTAGGTCCAGAAGCAACGCCACTCCTGCTCTAAGATCTTCTCTTCCATTCTAGGGCTGGAAGAGGAAGAGAGGTTAGTTCCCCATTCTGATTCTGATAAAGAGTTGCCAAACACACTCCCATACTGCATGTGCATGACATGGATTATATGTGACCTAATCTCAAAAAAGCTGCAAGTTTCAAAATGCTGGAATTTATATATTGCAAGACTGCCATTTAGAAATTGCTTGTATACAAGGCTAACACACAAAGATGAATAATGTGTTATAAGAACCACAAACTTCAGGCATCCCAGGAATGAAAAAAGTGACATTGTCTGTTGAGTCAACTTTTCCCCATTTCCTACAACTGGCCAGGTTTACTTTTGTAGAAAATGAAAGATTCCTTCAACTCACATGTCTGTTACTAACTGTTAAACATGGTGGGAGATCCGTACTCTTATAGGCAGCTGTACTGTGGAAGTAATTAGTACTAATTGCTTTTCATGGTCATATAAAGGCAAAGGAATATGAGTCCATTTTACAGGACCAGGTGACTGACCCTATGGTGCAAACTTTTTTTACGCATAATGTAACCCTCCTGGATGGTAATGATATCATGAACACCACTATATATTTATTTATTTATTTAAAGAGCTTCTGTAATAAGTCAATTTTTACCCCTGGGAACAAATAAAGTTCTGTCTGATCTATCTATCTATCTATCTATCTATCTATCTATCTATCTATCTATCTATCTATCTATCTATCTATCTATCTATCTATCTATCTATCTATCTATCTATCTATCTATCTATCTATCTATCTATCTATCTATCTATCTATCTATCTATCTATTTTGTGTGTATGGTATTTAAAAGCTATGAAGTTGCTAAGCATTATGGTGGCAGATACATAACATGGCTGCACCTCAACTTGAAAACTACATTTTTTTAAGAAACAACTTTGTGAAAGTAGTATCCCAAGGAATATACTGTAAATAGTTTAGGAAAGTGCCCCATTAAACTTAAATGATGCCAATAGTTTCTCTCATTTCTCTCCATTTTCCCCATTCTTTAGGAAAATTACTCTAATTCTGAAGCCCTACTCTGTTAACAATATTCTAATTTTTGACACTTTCCATGTAATTATGTACTTGCATTTCTTTACTGCTTAAAAATAATTGGAAGTATATTCTGCAGATGTTTGCACACACCTGTTATATTAGCACATGCAAGTAAGGATTCCACTGTACTCTGTAAACATGACAGTGCTGACCCTATACAAGCTCATATAGTGACCCTATATAAAACTATATTAACCATTTATTTTGCCTAAAATTATGTTAAAATGTTGTATGGTATATGAACAATTAACTCATTATATCTTTATCCAAGTTCCATTATGTTGAAAAACTAAATTCTTTTACATGTTATTTAAAATTATGTTTTACAATATTTAAATTCTAGAATTGTTATGGCTGAAATTTTCAAGTATACCACTCTCCCCTAGTGGCTAAGCTTACCAGTTCAATCCCTACCATACTGTGTAACATTGTGCAAGCCACATAAACTGACAATATTTTTGTTGAAGACATACAAGAGGAAACCTATGGAAATGTTGTACTGTACTTTGGCTAAAAGTGACAGCTAAATAATTGTACAGTAATGCTTTACCTTGTTGTATAGCAATAATTTTAACATTAGAAATTGTAACGAGAACAGACCATTCAGCCCAACAAGCTTGCCCATCCTGTTCACATAGATTTTCAAGATCTGAAGGTTCCTAAAGTTCTGTTTGGTAATTCATTTCATATGGTTCTTTGCATGAAGAAAAACTTTCTAACAGTTACGCAGATTTTGCCTTCAACAAGCTTCCAATCATGTTTAATTTCATGCTTGTCATTACTATCTGTGAACTTGGACTAATTTTGCACTGGACAAGGGCACGGGACATTTCTGAAGGGTTTCTTCTGTATCTCATGACATAACATACTGCCCTCTCAACAGAGGCCACAACATGTTGGCCTTGGATCCTCTTATGTATTCTAATTTTTTCTAAAATTCTGCTTATGGTTTATAAAGCTTTAAATAATCTCGCCCCATCTTATATATCGGAATGTCTGACACCTTATATTCCAAATCGTAACCTCAGATCCTCAACTGAGTGTCTCCTTAGAATTCCAAGAGCAAAACTTAAAAGAAGTGGTGAGGCGGCCTTCTGCTGTTATGCACCTAAAATCTGGAATAGCCTGCCAGTAGGAATTCGCCAGGCTAATACAGTGGAGCACTTTAAAAAACTACTGAAAACACATTACTTTAACATGGCCTTCTCATAACTTCACTGTAATTTAATCCTGATACTCTGTATATCCAATTCATTATAATAACTATTCATTCAAAATCTGTACTAACCCCTACTCTCTCTTCTGTTTCCTTTTCCGGTGTCCTGTTGGTGGTGGCGTGCGCCACCACCATCTACCCAAAGCACCATGATGTTCCAACAATGATGGATGGATTAAAAGCCAGAAGTCTGTACGACCATCAAGTGACTCCGTGAAAAACCCTAACTACAAAGAGGACTATTTCATTTATGTTAGGTTGAATGCCCAGAGGGGACTGGGTGGTCTCGTGGCCTGGAACCCCTACAGATTTTATTTTTTTCTCCAGCCTTCTGGAGTTTTTTTTTTGTTTTTTCTGTCCACCCTGGCCATCGGACCTTACTCCTTTCTATGTTAACTAATGTTGTCTTATTTTAATTTCTTATTTTGTCTTTTATTTTTCTTCTTTTCATTATGTAAAGCACTTTGAGCTACTTTTTGTATGAAAATGTGCTATATAAATAAATGTTGTTGTTGTTGTAATAGCTTCTCTTATCACCTGTGTGGATGATGCCAAGATACTTTGTTTGGTTGTTCATTTTATTTACCCAGTTTCAATCCAGATTTCCAACAACATCTCCATTATTTCATTTCAGGTCAGATCTTTTATAAAATCACTATCTGCTTCATATCCTCCACATACTTTTCTGTAAAGAATTTACATAACACCATCACCCTTCCATTATTGACTAGTATTAGGAACATCATGACCTTCTTTGTCACTTTTATTCACTAAACCTGTCTCAACCCTTCTGTCTTCACACTCTGTGTATTATTTCTGCTAGGGTTCAGTTCAGAACTCTTATTTTAACCATTAGATTCCTACATGGCTCTTCTCCTCACCACTTGGTCTGTCTATCTATTCCTGCAAACATTTCCAGTTTGCTTTGGCTTGTCTATTAATGTCTTTTCAATTGAGCCAGAACATGTGCAAAATGACCATGATTCTCCAAACCACTCCTAGTGTACTGATCTTCAAGCGTCTCTCCAAGATTAACCTGTTTGCACTGTACCTTAAGGCTACATATAATCTCTACTCTTTTATGCACTCCTGTCAACTGTTTTGACCCTATTACCTTTAACTAGTTGCTTTTGCTTTACTGTATTTCTGGTGACATCTAGTCCTAAAGCTAACTGTGTCAGTAAGCTTCTCGTACTCTACATTTCATTCTTTGTCACCTATTAACTTTGAATTGCATGGCTTCCACCCTAATGGATTGTATGTGTACTGATTTCTCTAAGTTTCTTGGGTAAAGGCATCTGCTAAATAATAAATAATTTGACAACTGTTACATGTTTATTGGAATTTCTCTAAGTAATAAATTAAAAGGGAGATTTCTGGCATAAAAAATATAACAAGGGGTGCCTCGCAGTAAGGAGACCTGGGTTCGCTTCCCAAGCCCTCCCTGCATGGAGTTTGCATGTTCTCCCCGTGTCTGCGTGGGTTTCCTCCGGGTGATCCTGTTTCCTCCCACAGTCCACAGACATGCAGGTTAGGTGCATTGGCGATCCTAAATTGTCCCTAGTGTGTGTGATTGGTGTGTGGGTGTGTGTGTGTGTGCGCATGTGCCCTGCGGTGGGCTGGCGCCTTGCAGAGGGATTTGTTCCTGCGTTGCGCCCTGTGTTGGCAAGGATTGGCTCCAGCAGACCCCTCTGAACCTGTGTTAGAATATAGCGGGTTGGATAATGACTGACTGACTGACCGACTGACTGAAAAAATATAATATATCATTCAAGTAAAGTATAGGAAAACAATACAATAGTGTTCCAATACAAATTTAAAGAACAACACCCATGTGTGTGACATATAGATGCCCCAAACCCCAGACACAACTCTGCAGTACACAAGTCCTGGGTTTAAAAATACTTTAAGTTTAAAGAAATGCCTTCACACAGGTTTTTCTTTTAAATCAGTGTGCACAATTCCTTTCGTGTCTTCCTCTCCTTTCTCCTCCACTCCTCCCAGGCGAGCTTCATCCTCCTTATCTCCTGACTCCAACTCCCAGACTGAGGTGAAGCAGCTCCTTTTATGATGGATCAGGGAATACTTCTGGTGCCAGAACATTACACCCAGGAACCACCTCCAGGTGAGGCAGAACTACCATAAAACAAGGAAGCCCTCTCCAAACAGCTCCCTCTGATGGTATCTGGGGCTGTCCTTCAGAACTACACCTCCCATGCAGCCCTGCGGGTGTCCAAAAACCAAAGCAATGCCAGAGGAACACTACTACCTGTCATACTGGAGGAACAACTGTTTCTGGCAGGCAGCCTTTGCCAATATATCCATTATATTTTCATCTTGCCTGGGAAAAGGAGTAAGAACCATCCCAGCCAGGATTTACATCCATACACGCTGTCCTTCCAGAATGGCCTCCTGGCCGGGTTAGAGGTCACTCTCTGTCGAGATGCCAATCCACTCATTATGTCTATCACAGGTGTCCTTGTTAAAGGGTACTATTCATTAAATATTCATTATATTCAACAAATTAATTGTATTACTACATTGTGAAAGCAGACACTTTTAAGCTCAAAATAATAGTCTAAAGTAGTGGAAAGGTATTAAAATAATACATTTATTCACTCAAAAAACAAACTGGAGGTGTGTACAAAATGTAGAAGATGAAGAACAAGAGGAGTGATAATAAAACAAAGCAAAATGTGCTCCTCCACTGTGCCTTTTTACAAAGCACTTGCCCTGCCCTTACGGTCCACAGGGATGGCTTCCCCAGTTTTCCTCTTTAACAAACAACACACACTCTCTTGCAATTCTCTTCTCTATTCCCCTCCTCTTCTTACTCTCCTGCCATCCTCTTCTCTATTTGCTACCACTCAAAATTGTTACTTTTTCAAGAGATGCACCCCTGAGCCTATTATTTTTAAGAGTGCCAGTGACAGTTTCAGAGGTGCTGCTCCGGGTCCTGGTCAGCTAAGTTTTCTTGTTATATTTGAAATACCTCTGCTGCCTAGGTTCCCATGAAAATGTCTACCTTTGGTACACCCATGTGACCCTGCCTACCATACTAGTACGCAGACAGAAGTTCTCTCTAATTGCTACTCTGGGTCTTCATGTTTCTTTCCAGCTCTCACCTCCAGTTGCTATCCACTTTATTTCAGCTCTGTTATCATGCCATGTAAAATATATTCACTGAAATGTCAACCTTTATAATGAAGTAGACGTAAGCCTTTACAAACATTAGCACATTAAATCATGTGATGTCCATTAGTAAACACGTCATCTTTATCTCCAGAGGTAATTTGAGGTGATGCAACAAACTGCTAATAGCTTTATATAATTGATGTGTATGTTGTCATGTGCCTTTTATAGAACCCAAGAGATTGTGGACACTTAACCTCAGGAAGTGTAATTTCCACTGCTAAACAGCAACAAAGGGACACAATTAAAATGTTTATATTTCACAATTTTACATAACAACATAAAAGCAATTATTAACTCTCATTTGAATAAAATACTCACCACTCCTTTATAATAAATGTTTGTCTACAGTAAATATTTCTAATGTATACATTAGCGGTAACATTAATAACATTGCTTTTTTTTATTGATTTTATTGTCATCATTCCATACAAATAGTCAATTTTTACAAAAAATAGGATTGAAAACAAATCAACCCCCACCCCTGAGAAAGAGAGCATTGCCAACAGAGTAAAACTTAAGGCTTGTAAAAATAAATGAATTGATGAGTTTAACAGGCATATAAAGATTAATGGAGAAGAAAAAGAAATGGGAAGAGAATTTACATTCTTAGTGCATTAAGAGCTTATTCTAAAATATTATTGATCAGATCCTGCCAGGTTTTGAAAAAGTTCTGCACAGATCCTCTAACTGAGAATTTGATTTTTTCCAATTTCAAATAGTATACAACATCAGTTACCCACTGACTTAAAAGAGGAGAGTTAGGATTCTTCCAGTTTAGCAAAATAAGTCTGCGTGCCAATAGTGTAGTGAAGGCAATCACAGATTGTTTGTCCTTCTCCACTTTAAGCCCATCTAGAAGAACACCAAACACAGCTGTTAATGGGGTAGGAGGGATTGTGACACCAAGGCTGTCTGAAAGGCACTTAAAAATTTTTGTCCAGAATGATTTGGTGCATGTCCAAAACATGTGACCTAGTGAGGCTGGAACTTGATTGCAGCGTTCGCAGGTTGGATCTTGCCCTGGAAACATTTTGGACAGTTTTAAGCGAGACAGATGTGCTCGATATATATTTTTGAGTTGAATACAGTAATCCCTCACTTATCGCGGGAGATAGGTTCCAAGGCCGACCGCGATAACTGAATTTCCGCGAAGTAGGGACACCATATTTATTTAATTATTTAACGTTTATTTGGACGTTTTTAAACCCTCCCTGTATTGTTTACAACCCACCCTTTACTCTATTAATAACAGGGACAACTGCTAAGCAATATGAAATCAGTAGATAAGTTTACACTTACTGTATAGCGAAGTACACGTAGCTATATATGACGTGATGAATATGCTGCGCAGTAAAAATGATGACGATGAAAGTGATGATCCCCTGAATGCAGTATAAAGAGCACGTTAATATTGAATGAGTGAGATGAGATGAGACTTCCTGGTTAATGCAGCACTGCGTCGCTGAGCCAATCAGCAGCACACAGGAACTTAACTGCGTGCTCTGATTGGGTAGCTTCTCAGCCATCCGCCAATAGCATCTCTTGTATGAAATCAACTGGGCAAACCAACTGAGGAAGCAACTATCAGAAGTAAAAAGACTAATTGTCCGCAGAAACCCGCGAAGAAGCGAAAAATCTGCGTTATATATTTAGATATGCTTACATATAAAATCCGCGAAGTCGTGAATCCGCGAAAAGTGAACCGCGAAGTGGTGAGGGATTACTGTAATTGTATGTTTTGTGCATATGGAGCTCGAGTGAATTCTCTGCATTGCTCCCTTCCACTCCTTTTCTGATATGTTGAGTGAGAGATCCTTTTCCCATTGTCCTCTTGGATCTTTGAAAGGGAGGGACTGTAAAATAATTATATGTATTGCAGAAATGCTGCCTGAGTCCTTGAAACTGAGCAATATTTTTCCAGCATAGAGGAAAGTGCGAGATGAGGAAAATCGGGCAGGTTCTGTTTAACAAAGTTTCTAATTTGAAGATAGTGAAAGAAATGCGTTGCTGGAAAGTTAAATTTAGAATGTAATTGTTCATAGGATGCAAAGATGTTGTCTATATAAAAATCTCTAAGCAATTTAATCCCAAATGTTTTCCAGATATTAAAAACTGCATATGTTTGCGAGGGTTGAAAAAGATGGTTCTCATGCAGAGGTGCCACAGATAAAAGATTCTCCATCTTAAAATGCTTTTTACATTGGTTCCATATTCTGAGTGAGTGAAGCACAATTGGTTATTAGTATATTGGCAATAACTTGCATTTATTGGGGCACAAAGCAGGGAATATAAAGAAGTATTGCAGGATTTTATTTCTATTGTGGACCAAGCCTGTGTATGTTCATCTATTTGTGTCCAGATTTTTATAGCTTGTATGTTTGCTGCCCAGTAATAAAACTGAAAGTTAGGTAGAGCCATGCCACCTTCTGCCTTTGGTGTTTGTAGGGTCGCTCTTTGGATACGTGGATGTTTTAAGTTCCAAATAAATGAGGTTATGGTTGAATCTAATTGCTTAAAAAATGATTTATTGATGTATATTGGAATGTTTTGAAATAAAAAGAGAAGCTTAGGAAGGATATTCATCTCAACAATGTTAATTCTTCCAGCTAGAGTGAGATGAAGGGTTGACCATCTATGCAAATCTTGCTTCATTTTTTCCATACAGACGGCGAAATTTTGTTGATAAAAAGTTTTATGTTTACTTGTGATATTTACCCCTAGGTATTTAAACTGATCTGCAATAATAAAAGGGAAGGCGTCCAATCTAATATTGTATGCTTGAGAATTCACTGGAAAGAGGACACTTTTATTCAAATTAATTCTGAGACCAGAGATCTTTTGAAATTCTGTAAGTGCTGTTAAGACTGCAGGCACAGTATTTTGTGGGTCTGATATATACAGTACCATATCATTTGCATATAGAGAAATTTTCTGTTCAAGTCCTTCTCTGATAATCCCCTTTATCTGATAAATATTTCAACAGTGAACTGCCAGTGGGTCAATGGCGATTGCGAATAGCAGTGGTGACAAGGGGCATCCTTGTCTGGTACTACGTTCTAGTTTAAAGTAGTCTGAACAAATGTTGTTAATACAAATTGAAGCTTCTGGATTGGTATACAGTAGTTTAATCCAAGCACAAATGTTCGGGCCAAGCCCAAATTTCTCTAATGTAGTGAAAAGGTAGTTCCATTCAATCATATCAAATGGTTTTTCTGAATCCATATAATATCTCTGGGGTGTTTGACTTTGCAGATGAATATATTATATTAAACAGGTGGTGAAGATTGGAAGCTAAGTGTTGGCCTTTAATAAATCCAGTTTGATCTTGTGATATTACAGAAGGCAGCACTTTTTCCATCCTTCTAGCTAGGACTTTGGAGAGTATCTTAACATTATTATTCAGAAGTGAAATTGGTCTGTATGATGCACATTGTAATAAGTCCTTATTTTGTTTAGGAAAGACAGTGATTAATGCTTGGCGAAAAGTTTGAGGTAGAATTTGATTGTCTCTAGCTTCTGTAAATGTTGCTAAGTGGTTGTTAAGTGGTTGAGCTCTGAATGCAGAGCATTTTCCTATGAAGAGCCTCACTTGGACACCTGGCATGTTCTTGATCTATTCTAGTAATTTCACTGGTTAGCTCTAATACATACATATATAAGCATAATTACTAACTGTGCAATTTATTAATCCATATTTGGTTTGAATTGATTACATAATATAGGGGCATTTTTTTCCATTTGTGGAATGTTCAGACACAAACAGGCCGAAACAGAATGTCCCAAGACACACGTGTTTATTTATAACCCCCACCACAGTGCACAAAATAGCAATAATAAAGGTCCTTCTCTCTCTCTTTTCTGCCACCTCCAACTCCTCCCTCATAAGTTCCGTCCTCTTCCACCCGACTCCGGCTCCCGAGTGTAGTGAGGCGGTCTCTTTTATACAGTGCTCCAGGTGCTTCCCAATTAACATACGGCGGAAGAGCTGCAGTGCTGCCGGAAGTGTTGCATACCCCAGTTCCGTATCTGCCCAGGTGTCCCCTGGCGGTGACCACGTTGATCCACATGGTTGAGCTCCCCAGGTCTGTGGCCCCCATACAATCCAGGGTAGCTGCCATCTTCCATTCCAGGGAAGACATTGCCCTTCTCCCTGTCCTTCCCTGCTTGCGGCGTCCCGGTGGGGCAAGGTCCCTGTGACATCTGTCACACTATATATATATATATATATATATATATATATATATATATATATATATATATATATACGCAAAATGCTAAGGTCCGTCGGTCTGTCATGCGATTATCGCAAAGTACTGGGGCTAGAACCTTCATCTTGGTCTTGATCAAAAGCTTATGACCTAATATGTAGTGGCATTGCAAAAATTTTGAGGAGGTGGCAGACTCAGGAAACTGACTTGCATTCATGGGTTTCTCAGAACAAAGTGATAAGCAAACTGATTAAGAAGGTAAGATGGCAGAAAGAAAAAAAAGCAGTGACATCTGCTGAGCATGAAACAAATTGCATAAGCCAATTACATGATAAGAAGAAGAAGAAAAAGAATGACAGCTCCAACATCCACTATACATCAAGCAAATAGAGTGCGGCATCCTGCTACTTGTGAACTACTGGGGATAGAACCTTGATCTTGGTCTTAACCAAAACCTTATGACCGGGTGAATTCTAAAAGGAGTATGAGGTCCATCACAGAAGGTTCTTAATACAGCATACATAATGCAACAACAAAACAAAGAGAGAAATGCATTCCGACAAACAAGCATTACTTTGGAAAGTTACATCACCAAAGTGATCACTGTGAAGCTGTATTTCCTCATGGTGAAAACAAAAGAATGTCTTGCCAAAATGGAACAGTTCACCTCCCTCTATGTGAACCACCAGTAGAATAATAAAATGTATTTAACAAAATGCTCAAAAACCAGTACTAGAAGTAATTTCAAAAATTATCCAAAAAGTTATACAAACCAAAAGTAGAAATCCAAAGTAGAAAAGCCAAAATATAAAAATCAGAAGGAAGGATATAATTATCAAGAAAAGAACAAGAACAGAATATCCAAAATTAAAAAAACCAAAACTGAAAACTTACAATGCTTCAAAGAGGATTGCAAGAAAGGGAAGTCAAACAACACAAGGAGCTAATGCCTCCGTACTAGGATGAAGTATCTGAGGTCTTTAAATGGGCCAAAGGCAGTCCCCACAGCTGCAGCATCAGGAGTCTTTTCAGTCTTTGTCTCAAGATTCAAAAAGAACAAGGGCAATTAACAAGATAAATAATCAACTAAATTAACATTCTTAACAAATATACAAAAAAAAAACAAAAATCATAATATGAAAAACAAAATATTATTAGAAAACAAATGACAAAACATTAAGGGAGCAGGCACCAGAGGGGATCCTAATTTAAATGACTGGTTGTAAGCCAAAAAGATTATTAAGAATCAGATCAATTTGGTGTACCTTATGCAGATGTGAGTCTTAGACTGACTGACTCCTTCTGTTTTTGGCAGTTCTTATATGGCGCCCGGGCTAGAAACAGGCAGGACATCACATTTCCTCTTGTTAATGATGATCCTCAGACCTGAGGGCAAATAGGAAAAGGCATCAGCAACAGTGCAGATCCATGGATATGGGTGAAATTACAAGTATTACATGTGTATAAGAATTACAGAATCTCTGAAGATGTCTCCTACTCACACATGTCTGATAATATGTATACTGACTCAGGGTGAAACAATACATTTTTTGATATAGAGAATGAGGAGATACGCATAGCTAAAGGCAAGCTAAGGTCGGAATTGAAAATCAATCCTATCTTTTACACATACTGGAAATGTAATCAAAAAGTAGCAGTGAGATACGAGAGCAGGACATCAAAAAATCAGGTAGTCAAAAGAAACAAAAGGTTTTGAAAGATTTGAGAGTAAGTACTAACTGTAAGTACTAAAACTTGGATGCTTTGGAGATATTTAGAGTGGCCTTTAAACCATTACTTCAATGGCATTATTGGTGGCACACAATCCAAGAAATTGTAGGAATACTCTATGAAACAGGGAGACCCCAAACACCACAAAACAACAGTGCTATAGGAAATAAAAATGGTGTTGCAGAATGTGAATTTTTTTCTCAATTTACACTAGAAACAAAAACTAATGAGAAAAATGGTGATTTTTAAATTCTAAAACCTTAGATCAATGCATAAGCTGTATAAATCCATCCAGGAAATCACATAAAAGCTTAATAACAATACAGATCCCAACAATATCAAATAGCAGAAATTAGCAAAAATATTAATACAGAAAAATTATAAAAATAAAAAAACAATATAATTGACAAGGAAAACAGAGATCCAGGACAGAGCCAGACATTGGTACAAAGGTTAAACCACAACAAATAATAACAGATGTCCATAATATATCATAAAACTATGAAAGGCTTGGTACTGTAGTGATAAGTGCTTCTTCCTTACAGCTTCAGGTTCCTGGTTTAAAAGGTTTCAGTCTGTGTGCAGAATTTACACATTGGCCCCATGCCTTCATGTGTTTTTTCCAAGTGCTTCAGTTTCCTTCCACATTCCAAAGATACTATATACACCAATCAGTCACAACATTAAAACCATTGACAGGTGAAGTGAATAACACTGGTTATCTTGTAACAGTGGCACCTGTCCAGGGGAAGAATATATTAGTCGGTAAGTGAACAATCAGTCCTTGACAGTGATGTGTTGGAACGATGGGAAAGTGTAAGGATCTGAACAACTTTGACAATTGAGTCAGAGCATCTCCGAAACTTAAAGTCTTCTGGGGTGTCCCTGGTGTGCAGTGGTTAGTACCTACCAAAAGTGGTCCAAGGAAAGATAACAGGGTCATGGGCACCAAAGACTCTATAATGTGCATGTGGAATGAAGGCTAGCCTGTCTGGTCCAATACCACAGAAAAGCTATTACAGCACAAATTGCTGGAAAACATAATGCTGGCCTTGAGAAAAGGGGTCAGGACACACAGTGCATTGCAGCTTGCTGTGCAGCTGAAGACTGGTCAAACTGATCAAAGTGCCGATGCTGACCCCTGTCCACTGCTAAAAGTGCCTATAATGGGCATGTACGCATCAGAACTGTGCCATGGAGCAATGGAAGAAGTTGGCCTGGTCTGATAAATCACTGATTTGTATTGATCATCTGGATGGCCAGGTGCATGTGTATCATAATCTGGGGAATGATGGCAGCAGGATGCATAATGGGAAGAGGTCAAACCGGCAGAGGCAGTTTGATGCTGTGGGCAGTTTTCTGCTGGGAAACCATGGGTCCTGGCATTTATGTGGATGTTACTTTGACACCTACCTAAAGATTGTTGCAGACCACATACACCCCTACATGCTAACAATATTCCCTGATGGCAGTTGCCTCTTTCAGCAGGATAATATACCCTGCCACACTGCAAAAATTGTTCACGGTGTTGACACTGCCTACAAATTTCCCAAATCTCAATCTGATTGAGCATCTGTTGGATGTGTTGGAAAAACAGGTCTGATCTGGGGGTCCCACCTTGCAACTTACAGGACTTAAAATATCTGCTGGTACCAGAATCCACAAGACACCTATACTATAAGATGTTGTGGAGTCCATGTCTTGATGGCTCAGAGCTGCTTTGGCAGCAGGTGATTTGATGTTTTGGCTGCTTAGTGTAGCTGTTACAGTGAAAGGCAACCCTAAACTGGCTCTGTACAAGTAAGTGTGTCCCAACAACAAGCTGTTTACCTGTGCTAAGGTAAATGTGTTCAGGAAGTGAAAAAAAAGTTTAGTAATTTAGATTAAATTGTGAAACATATTATTTTCCAATCAATAAATGATATCAGTCAGTTTAGATCATTGCAATGGTATTTTGCAGGGTTAATCATTGTTCCTTACTCACAGTGAAACCAATAAACCAGTCACTTAGGTTGCCATCCTTTTGTCTGTATACTTAAGAAAACTACAGTATTATGCGTTTGTGGTTTATAAATAGTTCTGGGTAATAAATCATCAACTAATCCTAAATCTCTCTATTATTATAATAAAAGAATCTTGGGACGAAACAAGACTTTTTAGCCTGGGATGAGACTTTTTCAGAGAGATACTTTCACATCCCACAAGACGAGACTTTGTGCCAAGAGATTTTACCATACCTGGGGCCGCAAATAAAAGACAAAGAGTAGATGACAAAGTAGAATGTCGTAAAGAATTCAAAAACATTGATGCAATACACATGCAGAGCAGGTTAGAGATAACGAAAGTACTAAAATTCGAAAGTCTCAGAAAAATTATAGTAAAGATCGCATTAGTGCAAACAAACAGAAATTATTACTTGGTGAAATAACGGAACAGCGAAAAGAGATTGAATATATTGTTTGGATTTAAACTTTAAGTCAGAGACTTGTAGATCGTCTAATTCATGTTGCCATCAGGGAAAAGTAGTGTTTCTTCCCAATGAAGAGGCATATCTGTGAGAATTTAAAGATTTGTTGTTTGGTGAAAGTGAAATCCACATAAGTGAACGGCAGAGATGCAAAGTAGCCGGCACGTAGCGTAGGCCTTGGATGGGTTGGCGAGCGAAGCGAGCAGGGGGCAAAGCCCCCTAGTAAATACATATATAAATACATTCCCAAACGTGCTTGATGAAAGAAGAGTTGTGAAGATCCAGCACCTATACAGGCAGCACTGGGTACAAGGTACAGGAAGCAACCTGAGAAGAGGCATTCATCACAATAAATAGAAGTGAATTTTTTGATTATTTTGTTTAAATTAAATAACAATTTTTGTTAAAGAAATATTTTTTCTTATTAAAAATATTACAGTACATTCAGCTACTATGTGCTCTGACCCCCAAAGGTCATGCAAAAACACAATTTCCCCCTAGGGGATTAATAAAGTATATCATCATCATTACCTATACATGTCATCAAAAAATTCATTCATAATACAGCGATACACATCAGTAAAGCCTTGCTGCAGTTTATTATTTTAAATCAATTTTAAAGCAGAATCCCATTTACTAGACCCACTAAATTCAATGTCGTTATCTTTGGGAAGGACAACTTGAGATTTCAGGCATTTGGCCATTAACTTTGCTGAATGTTCCTTTTCAGTGTTTTCCTCTTTTCTCAGTCCTTCTACTTGTCTCTTTTTCAGAAGAAAGGGAAAGGATTACTCACTATAGCCCTTCATGGTATACAAATCCAGCAATAAATAAACCTCATGTTTCACTGCATGACTTTAGAAGTCACAGAGGACTTATGTATGATAAAGAGAAACAGTTCTGATAGTAACATTTTATGAACAACGTATTATGTACTTTGTTTTACTCCTGTTTGTTTTGTAAATACTTTTTGGGAATGCATGGTTGAGCAGATATTACCACTCCTGCCTCAGGAATCTAACATCCTGGGTTTTAATCCAATGCCCGAGTTGTTGTTTGATGGAGTTTGCACAATTTCCCTGTTTCTGCTTTGTTTTTTTTTTTATCCCACACCCTCTGCTGGGACTTGCTGGCCAGGTTAATTTGCAACTTTGACACTAGCCTGAGTGTGGGTGTGTGCCCTGTAATAGACTGACCATCTGTCTCCTGTCTTACATGCAGGGCTACTGCGGTGGGCTTCAGTCCCCACAACCCTAAACTGGATCAATAAGGTTTTATAATAAATATTTAGCAAGTTATTATATTACATTATGCATGTGGACTGTCTGCGTTGGGCCGGCACCCTGCCCGGGGTTTGTTTACTGTCTTGCGCCCAGTGTTGGCTAGGATTGACTCCAGCAGACCCCCGTGACCCTGTAGTTAGGTTATAGCGGGTTGCATAATGGATGGATGGATGGATGTTGACTGCACATTAAATTAACAAATTCTATACTATCACACAAGAAAGCTGTAACATGTTCTATTTTCTGTCTCCCAAATTCCCACATTGCATTGTTTACCTAGTCAAAATAAAATCAGTTAGGCCATATTACAGTATAGTGCTCAAGCTGTAACTCTCTGCTGCCATCCAGTGGACTCTTTCTAATTTCTCATTTTCTGATGTAAAAAACAAACGATTGTGGCACACAGTCGCTGGAAAATTACATTCATAAAGCACTTTTAACTAAAAGAGACAAAAGGGATTAATTTCATACACTCCTTGATAACACACTGTAAGGCTGTTCTTGGTGTTTATTCATTCATGTCTGCATGCATTTTCAGTTCCCCTTTTTGTGTTTTAGCAAAGTAAGTGCAAGTGAGTTGAATTGAGACAAGAATTCAAATGAATTAGTAACTAAGCTGAAAACATTGAGGCCTTGGTCTAAAAATGTTGTACCACACTGAACATTTTTATTGCGTGATATATTTTTGTTTCATACGTTAATACTATCCTAAATAAAAGGAAATTAAAATGAGCAGAGGGAATGGCACAGTACATACCTCACATCTACTAGTATAGACTCAGTTTAAAAATTTATTGTGAGTGCTTGTAAATTTAGAAGCACTAAACTTTTAAGCAAATCATTAACAGAATAACTTTGAACTAAATTATTTGCATTCTGATAGAGTTCTAACCCAGTAGCTACTAAAGTATATTCAATGTATTGCTATTTTGTGTGAAGTTTGCATATTATCCCTATATTTGTATGTTTTTTCTACGGGTACTCGAATTTTTCTTCTTCATCCCAATAGACTTGTGTACTAGAATGTTAAATTCTAACTCTTGAGAATGTGGGTGTATGTTTTAGTGGGCCCAGCAATGGACTGGTACCACATACAGAATTGGTTCCTGGCAGGCTTCTGTTACAACAAATTAGATTAAGTGGGTCTGAGAATGTTACATGTATATTATGTTATGTAGAATGCTCCAGTGTTGATGATGGTGTCCGATGGGAGAAGTTGTCAGGAGACATCTAGTGAGGAGTCACAGGTTTTGAACTGAGCAGAAGATCCCATAAGAAGCAATTCAGTTTTGTTTGTATTCACCAGTAGGGTGTTTGCAGGGATTGTCTGGTGTGACTGAGCCAAACAATGAGTTAATATATCTGATATTCATTCAGATGTAATCCTTTATATTACTTGCATGAGGTATCAACTATTTCAGTGATGATTACAGAATAGTATGCAAGGGCATCCGTGTGGCAAAGATAAAAAAAATTGTACCCTGACTCTATAAAACGCATAAGTTACACATACAAAAAAAATAACACAAGGCGAACAAAGTTAAATCAAAATACTACCCACGTCTCTTTTTTTCAAAACCCTGGTATCTTGCTCTAGCTATTGTCTCTTTAAGCCAATTCTACTAAGTATAGACTCAATTCATATTGTAGTTTCTTAGAGTAACTCTGTCCTAAATTCATGTCTGTGATCATTGGGAGAACAGTTTTTCACTCCCTCTGAGAGCTCTCGTTCAATCTAGGTTGAGGGTCTGTCATCCTTTTCACACATGTGTCTACTCAGGCTGCCACTCTCTCTTTTTGCCATTTGTGCTTGTGTCAGTTCATCTCTTGGGCACTACATAAGACAGATTCTAATGCCTACTTGCAGCACCTGCCCTCCTACACTTGAATGTCAAGACATTCTCTCCTTCTTAGAAAGTAAGGAGGTCTTATCTGGGATTTTCAGTTGCCATTTGCCCCTGACAACTTCTTTCTAGCTAGGAACATATAGATAGTGAAAAGAACCAGACCAAGCACAGACGTTTTTACATAATTCACCACCATACACACAATGCTTTCAGTCCAGCATAGTTTTTTTAAGGCTTACGGTAGATGGTTACAGTTAGGGGTGTCAAAGACAGTAGTATGATCAATAAGAAGTAGGGCAGTGGGGAATCTATTGTCAGCAGAAAGCGGTCCAGCTGATACACCACAAACGACAGAGAGCAACTGATTTTCTTCCTAATAGAGAATCATGAATTTATATCTAGACTTAAGATATTCATCCTGACTATATAACACTTTTTTTTGTTGCAAAATGCTTCAGTGTGCACCTGATACTATTGTTTGGTTTTAGTGATGTGAACATCAACACCTGCAAACAGCAAAAAAAAAAAACAAACAAACTCACTCTTGGGCTGCCAAAATGGCTAACCTCCAAACCTTTGCTGTGCCTTAATGTCTTGTGCATAAAAATCTCAATGAGAGCACAATACACACCATTTGGCTGACTCCTACATCCACTTAAAAGAGACTAGAATTAATTCCATGTATGTGAAAGCAACGCTGCAAACACAGGGACCAAGTGGAGCACATCAATTACCACAGTGGTATATGGTTATCCTCAAAAATGTATAGATAAAATGACCAATTAAAAAAAAATCTTTTAAAAATCTGTGCCAAGGATGAAAGGATTAGTCTACTGTTCCATAGTCTGGGTGAAACCTACATTACATCTCCTAAACTACTAATTTTTAAATGAAACAGCATCATCACTCTAAGAGCTTGGCAAAGTAGAAGTAGAATTAAAATTGCTTATATCCAGAGCATCTTCCTTACTGAATTCAACTAATTTTATACATGAGTTACCTCAGATATAAAATACAAATCTGTCAATAATTTTGCACCAATACATAGCATTTTAATTTATTTTTTAAACAGTTACATTATCTCAAAGCTACTTGCAAATAATTCTTCAGCTTCTGCTTTTACACCTCAAGACTGCATTTAGCCAATCCTAGGTGAGGCCCAATTACTCATATCAGCCAATGTTGAGTCAGTAATGAATCTAACATGCACATTATTGGGATTTGGAAAGAAACCAGAGAACCACCACCACTTTGGAGCCACATACTTCTGAAGAAAACAAATTCCAGTCTAAATGTGAAAGTAATTTGCATATATAGAGGATTATGGGAAATTACATTAAATACAGGCCAACAGGGCTGATACATATTATTTGGTATTGTTATTAAGCATGCAAACATCTCTCTGTACTGCACATATCTGAAGACAACAAAAGTTTCTGTTTTAACTAGGAGGATAGATACTCAAGCAGTACATTTCTTGATATCTTTTAATATCACATAGAAGGAAATAACTTGATTATATGTTTCAGAGCTGTGCGAGTCTTTTTTATTTTATTTTTTTCTTTTTTAGCAATTTTTACATCTTGCCATGAATGAAGGAATCCACATAAAGATTTGGAGTGATTGACCTTGGGACACAAAAACACCTGATGTCTCTATTTCAGGTTAAAGACTTCACAGAAAACTGCATTACAAAGTCCATGGTTCATAAAACATTTACATAGTAAGTCATGGTCATTTATTAAAAAGGGGAACTTGAGAAGACATATTCAATAATACATGTACTGTTATTTGATAAAAATATTTAATGAAAAAAAAAACAGAAATTCATCTGTAGTGTTAACACCAGTAAGTAAACCCACACAAACATATAAATAACTCAATCTACAATTTTGACAGGCATTTACCTTTTATAATATAATCTTGTATTCCAGATTTTATCTGAAATATTGATAACTGAATCTAAAGTTCAGATTAGATTTAAATGGTAAAATACAGCTTGTTGTATTTCTACTTTTATCTATTATAGTTTATGTTACTATAATGATGTCCTCATTCTTTGATATTTATACCGCTCCTGTTGTTTTTTTCTAAAATATTTTAGATATCACTGTTGGTAGCTTATATATAGTCCTTCAAAAAGCCCCACATCACTATACTATATATTAAGCACAGAAAACATTTATCAAATTTAATATACCATATGCTTTTTAACATACCTCTGTTTCCATATATATGGATTTTTGTTTATAATCACTGTATAGTGAATGTGAGCTGCTAGGTTTATGAATTGCTTTAATGGGTGACAGTGCCATGCATCTGCTACTTTACCAAAAGTTAAAATATTCTTACTCAGAAATTATATATTTCTATTAAAATAACCAGTTGTGAGCTTAGACCATAATTAAATGTCCAGCTGTGGGACCTTCTGTGTGAAATTCATATATTATTCCTTTTCATCAGGGACTTACATGTCCCAGGTTTCCTTTTAAAGTCCAAAATTATATTGTTGGGTTGTCTGCAGAATCTCCAACAGCTTAGTGTGAATGAAAGTGTGTTTAAATAGACAGAAGTACCATTCACTGTGCTGACCCTTCCTTTTACCTGTTGTGCTAGGGTAGCCTGTCACTCCCATTGTTCCCTAAATGAGTAAAACACACATCCTGAAAACAGATGGATGTTGTATAACGATATTAGAAATCAGACCAAAATGTGTTTGTTTAAGCTTCTGTACTTTCCTGGTTTTTATGTTATATATACACTATTTATTTATTGTCCATTATTTTGTCAAATTGTCTATGAATCAATGTGTATACCTCATGTCCAGGACTTCAAAGTAATTGAGTATTGATTACCAACTTATTTTCCCGGTTAAAATAATAAATAATGAATCTTATCCCCATGACTAAGATGGCTTCTTTCCTGGTATGTTTGTTTTTTGCAACATCCCCCAGGATGTATCCTTGTTAGGTAAATTAGAGACACTAACTTGGTCTGATATGAGCGTACCTTGCGGTGTACTTTTAATACCATTGACGGTGGATGCTATCTTGCTATCCTGCAACTTTGTAAAACAGATGTGAATGATGATAATGAATGGATGGCAAAGTTACCACTGAAATCTTACTTTTTTCAATGAGCGTCATTTTACTTTCCTTCCTTTTAATTGTGTGCATTTTTGTGTAATGTGTAGTTCTTTATAAGCTTCCCATATATTGTGAGGTTTTGGACAAGTATAAAATATAAACTATTGGTGCTGTTATATTATAAAATAATTATTCACATTCGCTTCCCGGGTCCCCCCTGCGTGGAGTTTGCATGTTCTCCCCGTGTCTAAGTGGGTTTCCTCTGGGTACTCCGGTTTCCTCCCACAGTCCAAAGACATGCAGGTTAGGTGCATTGGCGAATCTAAATTGTCCCTAGTGCGTGCTTGGTGTGTGTGTGTGTGTGCCCTGCCCAGGGTTTGTTTCCTGCCATGCGCCCTGTGTTGACTAGGATTGGCTCCAGCAGACCCCCGTGATCCTATAGTTAGGATATAGCGGGTTGGATAATGGATGGGATGGATTTAATATGAAAATTATTATTAGGCTTAGTCTGATGCCTTTATCAAAGGCAATTTACCACATTTGAGAGATACAAGTGATTACATTTCTTTTATTTTCCAATTAAGAGCACAGGCAGGTGGAGTGACTTGCTCATGGTCAAGGTGTCAGAAGTGGAAAATGAATATGTAACCTCAGTTGAAGTAAAGCCTTGTGTTTGTAAGACAAACACTAACCACTGAGCTAAAAAGGCAACCCTTAGGTTAATATGGTACACTTGGGCATTCTGTTCCTCTGACTGAAATGTTTCCATGAGCACCACTGACTGAAATGCGGTGAAACTTGACATCAGTGTGTGTTTTTTATTTTTAAACATTTTATTTATTTTAGATGATTTTCATTGTTACTCCTTTATTACATAGGGTCAATAAAACTCAAACATAATTTTCCTTTAGTCTGTGTATTTGTGTACAGTAAGCAAAAAAATTAAACACATCAAAACTTTCAATAAACTTCATATTTATTTCAAAAGAAATGCCTACTGCTTTATACAAAACAAATAACTATGATTGTGACTTAAATGATTTAGGAAAGGAACTACTTTTAGTCAAATATTAAACACAAGTCTTAACTGATTTAGGGTTTGCAATTCGTAACAAATGGTAACTTCACTCTTAGTGCACAAATGGTAACTTCACTCTTAGTGTCAGTCAGTCATTTTCCAACCTGCTATATCCTAACACAGGGTCATGGGGGTCTGCTTTAGCCATTCCCAGCCAGCACAGGGCACAAGGCCACTCAGTGTGTTCTGGACAAATGAAGTACAAAGAGCACCTCTTACCGTATTTATTGTAATATTTATTGAATCATCAATTTTTCTTTGGGTCATTATTGGGCATTCAAGTCTGAAAAGGCAAAACAAATAAAACTGACATGACTACAAAATGTACAGTTTTCATGTTTAGGTAAACCATTTTGTGAATTAATCATTTAAAAAAGTAATGTAGAACATTTTTTGAAAAAGTTTTCAAATGCCACTGTATCTTCAAATTCATTTTTCAGTTATAACTATAGTACTTTAAGTTAGAGTTTCTTATACTGTTTTTCATGGAACCTTAGGGTTCAACGAAAACATATAGGAATTCCATGAGCGTTCAGTCATAATAATGCCTGGCATCAACTGTAGCTTGTGGAAAAATTAGCTGTCATCATCAAATCACCTGAATTTGATGCCATGCAATGCTTATTATATCTCTTGGTGAACTGATCTGAGCTCACCCTAACCAGAAAGTAGAGGTTTCACCTTCTTGTCATGACAGTCACTAAACGTCTCTGCTGTTTGATGTATGTAGTGTTGCATTTGACACAGGGCATTTAGTTGTGTGCATTAATTAAACTGAATGTATCAATATTATTGTCTTTATTGTTTTTTTATTTATTATCAATAAGAGTAAACAACTCCAGTCAGATTTAGTCTCCATTATTATATGCAGATGTTTGCTCTTTTTTGTGAGGTCACATTTTTAGAAAGACTTAGTGATGATCTAAGAGCAGAAATACTATATCCTATCCAATTTAAAAAAGTACCTCATGTGATTCTTAAAAATACAGATTGGAACATGAAGCTATGTTACCTTGCTTACATACTTCCAACTCTTGAAAAAACTTACATATTTGCTTGAGGGACTGTAACACATATTACAGTATTTGACAGTTATGATAAAATAGAAGACCCAAAGAAGAAAATTAAACTTTAGATACAAAGAAATGAAAAAAAAACTTTGTTAATAACTTCAAACCTTAGCTGACCAAATCATTGAGGCAGGAAATAGAAATAGAAATAAAGACTACAATTTTTGACCAAAAAACCTAAGACCTATCATTTACAAAATATCATTAGTTAAATGTGAAGACTTTTTCCAAAAGTTAGGACTTAAGAGAATATCTGGATCCATTAATTCTTAATAAACAAATAATGATGGGGTGGGCGGCACGGTGGCGCAGTGGGTAGCGCTGCTGCCTCGCAGTAGGGAGATCTGGGGACCTGGGTTCGATTCCCGGGTCCTCCCTGCGTGGAGTTTGCATGTTCTCCCCGTGTCTGCGTGGGTTTCCTCCGGGCGCTCCGGTTTCCTCCCACAGTCCAAAGACATGCAGGTTAGGTGGATTGGAGATTCTAAATTGGCCCTAGTGTGTGCTTGGTGTGTGGGTGTGTTTGTGTGTGTCCTGCGGTGGGTTGGCACCCTGCCCAGGATTGTTTCCTGCCTTGTGCCCTGTGTTGGCTGGGATTGGCTCCAGCAGACCCCCGTGACCCTGTGTTCGGATTCAGTGGGTTGGAAAATGGATGGATGGATGATGGGGTGGAGTGGTGGCTCTGAGGCTAAGGATCTGTGCTGGTATCTAGAAGGTTGCCAGGTCGATTCCCTGTCACTGCCAAAAGAGATCCTACTCTGCTGGGCTCTAGAGCAAAACCCTTAACCTGTAATTGCTACAGGGGCGCTGTACAATGGCTGACCCTATGCTCTGACCCCAAGGGGTATGTGAAAACTAACAAATTCCATCCATCCATTTTCCAGCCCGCTTAATCCAAACACAGGGTCACGGGGGTCTGCTGGAGCTAACCCCAGCCAACACTGGGCACAAGGAAGGAACCAATCCCGGGCAGGGTGCCAACCCACCACAGGACACACACATCCACACACCAAGCACTATTTAGAATCACCAATCCACCTAACCTGCATGTCTTTGGACTGTGGGAGGAAACCCATGCAGACACGGGGAGAACATGCCAACTCCACACAGGGAGGACCCAGGAAGTGAACCCGGGTCTCCTAACTGCGAGGCAGTAGCGCTACCACTGCGCCACCATGCCGCCCTCTAACAAATTCCTAATACAAGCAATTGTATAAGGCAAAATAAAGAACAAAAAAAAAAAAAAACTATATGCGCATTATTTATAAATATTGTCTTGATTAAAATAGACTTTTCATATAACTGATTATTTTGTAATTTTCTTCATCTTTTAAATTTTCTTAAGGATTCCACATATCAGTTTTGGTATAGGCCACCACAGTCCCAAAAAGTTTCAGGTTATCCTATAATGTTAATAATTTGAACTGTAATTCCAAATATCAGCGAGTTTACTAGGCATGTTTGTGATGTTCTCGGCAAACTTGACTAAATAGCGCACCTGGTGCTGTTCTATTCGTGTTGGGCCCTGTGCATTGGATGCTGCTGCCTGCTCTATAAATAATTACATGGAGATAACGCGTACTATTTCAATTATACCATTTGTGACATCTACCATAATGTTACAATGACATGCAGTAAGGCTTTTGTTGGATTTATTTTTTTTATTCTATACATGGTAACTTCTGAAAATAATTAAACATGTTGTCATAGCTGGTTATAAATGCGTGTGATTTAACTAAATAAATACCCTCGTTATTGACTAAGCATTTTTCTTACTGTTTAAAGCGGCACTCCCTCTCCACTAATCTGAACAGTACCTGCAACGTAACCGTACTTAAAACGCATACCGCTTTACAAATAACCTGTATTTTTGTTCTGACACAAATCTTTTTGTGCTGATAATATAGTGCCTTTATTTGCAGCTCCACATAACAAATCTGCCACAGCAGGAAGTAGCACAACCCAGGTATCACCCCATCCCGCACTCAAGATGGCGCCGTCTGCTTCCCGCCGTGGTGCGCGGACCGGAAGTCAGTAAGAGCGCGAGAGTGCCCGGCGCCTCAAATGAGGCGGGAGCCGGGGCGGGGTAGGCGTAGTAACAAGGGGGTGCGTGGGCGTGGCTACTCGGCCTCCCTTGTTTTTCGCCGTTGATGACGTATAGAGGAGATGGTAGCAACAGTTGCCTCGAGACCCTCGCACGCCATAGTGACTGTAGTCGTGGAGACAGTTACTTACCAACGGGAGCGACACGCAGCAACAGCAGCCGCCGCCGCGACGCGAGAGAGGAGCTGCAGCGAAGCCACACGCGCACACGGCGAAGGTGAATCTTTCGGTACCGGAGAGCGCGGGGCGTCGAGTGCGCGGGAGAAGCACAAAGCAGCCGGCTAGGCTCTTGCCGTCTAACCGGCCGACGCGAGGACTAGCAGACTCGCGCCGGGCGCACAAAAGGAGAGGGGCAGCCGCAGCCACTGCCGCGCGCGCCCGATTGTGTGTGTGAGAGAGAGAAGGAGAGGGAGGGAGCGCCTCGAGCTAGCCGGGTGATGGGGTGGCTTTCACTTCCCCCTCCCCCACGTGAACCGAGCGGTGCCCGGTCTTGTCTCGATCGTGAAGACCGCGACGACCGGGACACTGGAAGACCGGGAAGCTCGACGCAAACAAAGTTTCCGTGAAACTTCAGGCAAGTGGTGCCGGTGTTTTTTCTTCTGATTGGAGGTGGTGTTCGTTTTTGAACACGTAACCCCCTCCCCCACTTGTGTGTATGTGTCATATATTTGTAAACGATTTATGCACATATACGTGATTATCCAGTAGTTACAGAAAATAATGGATGTTTATTGTAGTACGTCGGTCGGCTGAGCAGTGGTATGTCAAACCTTACCTCAGTGGCTTGTCAAAACGGGAAGTGTTCAGAGGACATGGAGAGGCGCTATATTGGGAAGAGACTTTGGTAGTTAACGTCAGACATTGTGTGTGTTAGAAGAACCGTGGAATTCACTGAGAGAAGCTTTACTTGTGATCAAAACTGGAAGCTGCTGTGAGTTGTACGAGCACGTGTTTGACAGGCGCTATATTAAGTATGAGATTACACTCTTTGTGATGATTGCAATATTTACCCTGCGAAGAACTGGCAGTCGGAGGGATTGCTATTTCGTGCAGAAATTAAATCTCACCGTTAGACCTTTATGAATGCCTAAAACCTAATAGTAAACCATCTGGTAGGCAGGTGCATACAGAGTACAGGGTGTTATACAAACGATGTATGTGTTAATGGGATGTCATTCTTTTTTTTTGTTTTTTTTATTTGTTTTCTTAATGGGGTCTACACAATAAATTTTGTGTCATTTTGATGAAATCAGTTAATTCAAAGAGGACAATTGGTAGGAGAAAAGACACAACAGTAGGAGGCAGGTGTTGCTTGGAGGCAGAACGTATTGGAGAGATCGTTTCATAGTGAGACACAAGCCTTTAAAAAGGAACAAGTGATAAAAGGTTGCTGTTGAAGTTATGATCTTCGAATTGTGCAACGTTAAACCAGTAATTTAACGAGGGTTGTTTTTGGCAGACTATTTTTCCAAACCCATAGTTGTTGTGAGATCTGATACAAATTTGAGATCCAGGAGGTCAAAGTGTGACACACTATACACCAAAAGTACTGTAAAAACCCCTGTTATATGTTTTGTACAAACCTTTAATCCATATTGGAAGTATTACTGCAGAACTCAGTTTATTACTAAGAATGTTGCAGTTTATTACTAAGAATATTGCATGCTAATTGGGTCTTTTTAGTCACTACATACAGGGGACTTTGTTGGTGGCTGAGAGGGTTATTACTGAATACAGGACAGATTTTGGGTCTCTAGTTCAATTTGTAAGGAGGTTTGTATACAGGAAGAATTGTTTTTTGGTACAGAGATTCTTACTGTGAAATGTGACTTGTACCTCTCTGGATGTGATATAAGTAAGTTACAACTTGAGCTGATCTTGCATTAGAAGTGCAATATACTTTACTAAAGATGTCTTGAGCAGAATAACGTGTATAAAAATAATGTGTTAATTGATGACATCAGTTGGTCGAAAACACTGAGTATGCAAATTCATGAATTCATGAAATTCATGAATGAGCATTATTTTGGACGTTATGTCAATAAAGTTTCTTATCAGTGTACTACTTGTTTCAGTAATCTTAATAGTATGTGCCAGATTCACTGCATCTGCTAGGTACATCCTTTTCATAACATAACTTTTGGTTTTATTTCAATGCCTTTTTGTTGTATCCTTTATTTCTCACAAAGGTCTACCATTTACTATAGCACAGTAGAATATTACTTGAGTAGATGTTCTTGAGTAGGACTGTATTACAACTTCATGCTCACATTCAAACTGGTTCCCCACATTTTGCTGAGCCTTCTGAGCAATCTGAGTTTGTTTCAATTGTGTTTGGTTCTTGTCCTGTATCCAGAGCAGCTGGAATACGCTCTGGTCCCTCCGTGACCCTGAATTAGGTACAAGTCGGTGGAAGGATGATGAAAACCTTTTTAACAGTTGAGAAGTATATGGCAATCTACATCCTTATTTATGTTGTGTTCTTACTTAAAATGTACATCTACAGTGTTTTATAAGATGTAGCATGCTGCTCTCAATTACATTTTAAACAAAGGATGCTATCACCTGTTTTTATGCAAACTATTTTCCATCTGTCAGCCAGGATGCAAATTTACAGGCTCACGTATGTTAGTTTTCCTGAGCTCCTTAAATAAACAAACCTTATCCTCTTTTCAAAGTCACATCTCCAATTAGGACTGGCGCAGGTGTGCTACCAACACTCAGGGGGTTAATTAGCACTTGTTGCTTTTCTCAAAAGACAAAGGCGACTAGTCTTAATTTTTTGGACTTCATCGTCACTTGGTTTGAATCAGGAGCACACATCTACTAAAGTTTATAGCGTCAGCGACTCTCCAAACTTATGGTCATCTTTGTACACAAAGTCAGGGCAATAGGCCCGCAGGTTAGCACGTCAAGCCTTGTTGTATTACATTATCACATTCCTATTTTCTTTCTTTCTGGGAAATTATTGTCAACATGGTTGTCATGGAGATGCACACAAGTTTACTTAAAAAAAAAAAATATCAACAAATACACCATTCTGTCATCTTTATTAATTCACTGACTCGAAGAAAACCCTGGATCCTTAAGAGAGCTTGTTCCATTGCAGCATTGTATAGGCTGAGAGGAACCATGAAGAGCGGATTAGCTCTTCCCAAAAAAGTAAGGGGATCCCAGCATGCTAGTGACAGGGGCCTGTGCTGACAGGCCTTAAGTGGGGAGCCAAGTTGAGAATTTAATTTTCTTTTAAATCACTGTGGGTCGAACATATCAGGCAATTAGCAGAAAACTTCCCCTTGCAATGTCGATGCAAACATTATGCTGCCCAGTATGAATGCATTGTATGTTTTTATTTGTGCACTTATAGGAATATTCATTTATAAATGTGAAACCATTATAAATTGTTTATAACTACAGTATTCACTGATAAATTTTATAGGGGATAGAAACAACTGTTGTTTTCATTACCATGAAGTGCCTCTCTAAGCTATCCCGAGGGCTGGGAGAGAGTGTAGTGTCTAGTTTGTCACTTTTATTTAGTTATTAACATTTTGTAGTTGGTCAGAACTTAGACAGGGGAACTATACAACTGTGGTACACTGTAAAGTGTTTTTTTTCTCTCTGATATCCTTAGGGAAGCACTTTTTCTTGTAGATCAACAGTAGGGCATAAACAAAGTTGTTTGAGTGTTGAGTTCTTAAAGGATATATGGAGTTGTCATTATTCACGTCCCTACTATCTGTACTTTGAATATGTAACACTTGGGGAACATTTTGAATTGTTAGTTTTTAGGCATGGCATATCTTCCTCTTAAGCCTTATCATATACCTGTGTATCTACATTAAATTTAGATTATTGAACTCATGCACTCACTTCTTTTCAGACATAGTCCCTTCAGATTTTTATGTTGTTGAATATTGCATTCTGTCACTTAATATTTTTGAGGGTTTTGCTGGAATGACCCTATAATTAATAGACATTTAATAATAAAATAACAATATTTAATGGCACAAATGTACATAAAATATATGAAGCTTAATTCAGGAGTGCATTTCTCTTTGGCACTCAGTTTTAGCACATGAACAGCAATATATGTAGCCGACTCTTTAATACAGTGTAATGTAAAGCCTTCATATCAATGAGAAGATCTTGCAAAATTTGCTAGGGATGGTATCAGTGGTTTTTAAAATGCACAGCCAACAGCTAGAAGATATTTAAAAAAATCAGTTGTTCTTTATTGCCCTGGTATTTGCCTGTGTTGTCAAACAAAGCCTTTGCTGATAAGAAATGAGTACTATAGCAAGACAACAGGTTTGAAAAAAATTGTGTCTGGTGTAGAGTTTGTGATGTTGTCATTTTGCACTACTATTTGTACACCTGAATTATTTGAACCCTCCTCACTGTGTACATTCTGAAGAGTGTGTGACTTGTCTTTTGCAGTTTTCAGTGTTTGGGTCAACCATGCTTTTCCCTCCCATCATAGCTGCTTCTGTGATCAGTTGGTGCTTACCCAGCTTCAACCTCATTTGAAATAACATGTTATTTCAATGTTTCTATAAGGCAACATTTAAATTTATGTTCTATTTATTTATTTATTTATTTATTTTTCTGATAGGAGCTGCTAAGGCGAACTTTTCTAGTATAGACATTGATGTAGGTAGGTCAGGTGACATGAAGAGATTGTTTTTCAGTTCCTGTTTTTTATGAGATTTGGTTTGTTTATTTGATTGTAAGTAAGAAAGAACCTAAAGAACATTATGATGATATACATTATTGATGTATCTTTAATATATGAGGGAGAAAGTGTACATCATTAATAAGCATGTCTTAAAAATTGGTAAACTAAAATGTGTAAAACTGGCCATGGATCCAAACGTCTTTTGATTAAAATAAACTTTTTAAGACTAGCTACATTTCATACATATTTACCTTACTTGGTTCTCTAAGCTTGCTCTCATTTATAGATGGTTAAGTATTGGCTTAGTTGTGTAACTTTCAGGGTAGGTGGGCATCTACATCATGATGGATTTTTTAATGTCTGTTATGCAACTTACCTTAGTGGCCTTTGTGGTGTCATATATGTTTCAAGTATGCTAGCAATTGAGATTTCATGTACATCATGTGTGTTTCATTGATTTTAAAAATTAACCCATTAGACATACATTTTTGGTTTATCAAAACAAACACACATATGTGGTTTGAAGTTCACACTGATTATAGTGAACATTTAGCTGTATTTTTTCTTACTCTATACAGTTGCCATCTCCACCAGCTGTCCTCATGCCTTAACCTATGTGAGCAGAAGAGACCCAACATTCTTGAAGCTCAGCTTCATTAAAACTACCTGCTGGTGTGAAGTGGTCCTTTAGTATAGTCAAATAAACATAATTAAGCATGTAGGTTAAATCCTGGGGCGGGGGACTTGGGTTTGGTGGCTGGTATCCACTGTTTTTCCTTGCACTAATAGGTAATGCTATTTGAAATTAGTACTTCTGCTTCAAAGATGCCTAATATTTACAAGGGGTTAGTACAGTGCCTAAGCAGATTCATTGACAGTTGGATATAAAAAAGTGTCTGTTTCAATCAACTACACATCTCTCAGTTTGCCCAAGTATTTATCCTCTATGATGTAAGTATATAATGACTCCTTCTGTCTAAGGAGCATATTTACAAATACAATCAAACTTTTCGCAAGGAAATAAGCCAATTTTGGTGTATAAATGTGTTCAGTGTATAGTATAGTTTTCTGTGTATATATTACACAGAATTTACTCATTGTGTTTTTGATGATCCTTGTGTTTTATTAGGAACCATTTTTATTCAGTTTATATGTATGTACAGTAATTCCTTCTTATAAATATAATTACAGTCTAATCATATGTTAAGTTGAGTGTTTTTTCCAATGTACAGACACAAGCTCCTCCAATATATACAACGCACACACATTATTTATTATAAAATGCATATAGTGCATTTTACAGTGGGTATTGGTATGCAGATATTAAATGTGTGTGACCTTGATATAAAGGCAACCACTATTTACATACATTTCCAACACTCTAGTGGGATTGCATACTTGATATTTCTTTGACCTTGGTTTAAGGTTTGTGTGTATATTTCACATGTGTCTTCACCTTTTACAGAAGCATCGTAGGGCTGATCACCTCCTTTCAACCAAACAAAACAGCTTCCCTGTAATTTATTTTGGGTTATGGTGCTACAGTATTTGGTTTTTCGACAGTCTGTTATAAGTAATGGAGTGCTGATGAAATATGTTTAAGATTTTGTTGTTAACTGTCTTATTTCAAGATGTTTTGGTTATTTTACTCAGTTGATATTTCTGTCTCTGTTACTTTTGTTTTCTTTTTTTCTTTTAAGACTTCTTATGCTCATTCATTCAGTTTTTTTTTTCTCTATTTTCTTTCCTTGCATTTTTTGCCACATTTTCTGTCCTTTGTTGAATATCTCTCTTGATGGCACCTCTGTCTTACTGGTAATATTTTCTGGGTGCCTGAAATTAATAGCTTACATATTTATTGTTGTAGTTTCTGCTTAATGTGAGATAGACGGATCAGCCGGGAACGCATTGTTTGGTTTGGGAAGTATTCTGCTTGTCGCTTAGCAACAGGCGCCTGGAAACGGGAGTGGACTGCGTCTCCCTTAGCAACTGTTGTTACTCAGCAAACAATGTGAGCCAGTGCAAACAAGAGCCAGGACCTGGGGGGGCTGCTTTTAATTGAACATCTGTATATGTTTTTCTGTCATTCTTGGCTTAGGCGGCCAAGGAATAGGCAGTTATCACAAAGTGATTCTCCGGGAGCTTGCAGGTACCCCTTACCCATATGTATGCCTCTGAAGGAATATCACACACGTGTATATGTGAGTGAGTTTAAGAGCTGAATGCATATTGCTACGATGTCTTGGTCTGCCACACACCAATATAAACACTTCTGACTTTATTATATTCAGTTTTAATTATATTTTTTCCACTTTTCCCCCAAAACCTGTATTGAGAAGTTTTAGGTGAAATATAAGTTCTATTGGGAAAATTGTGATCTTAGCTTAATGGTGAAATAGCTTGTGTATGTACAGCATGTGCAGGTGTCTATCAGTATGTTTGTATATATGTAGCCTTGTATTTATTTATTGGATAGGCAATACTAACAGAACATTTTGTTTTTAATTCCACGTGGTGTTTCTGTGTGTGCATGTAATGTGCCTGTTCATTCACAAACATGTTAGAAAGTTATAATTGTTCATTTGTGTATATTTTTTACCTTTTTTTCATCATATGACATACCTGTATGTGTGAACATGTTCCATCATTCAACTTTTCAAAGCTTTGCTGCTTGGACACATGTGTGCTGTTGAATGAGCAGTGAAACATAATCTTAAAAGTGAAGGTTAAAATACAATACAACTCCTATGCTTGTTTTAGCTAAGTTCCCAAATGGGCTGCACTTGTCTCTTATGTGACCTGTTTTTTCCAGATAGTCTTGTCAGTGTCATCTGCTCATCTTGATAGACAGTAATATTTAATTTCTTTAGAAGAAGACATTTTAATTTATTTACGTTTTTGGGGAACTTGCAGAATAATGTAGGACAGTGGATCGTAGTTTTCCTGGGTATGCGAACATGCACATGTGCTCTTGCTCTAATTGTTGCTTCACAATCCAGTTCTGGCCTACTCCCATTGGGTCTCACTTTTCCTCTGGCACAGTTTTGCTCCGCACCCTGTCTGCCAGCATTTTGTTATTACGCAACAAGTGTTTGTAAATCTAAGCTGCACGTCTGACTTTGACAAGATTTACTTAGCTTGAGCAAAGTATACGTCATGCTCACACTTGTATAATATGACTTAGCTTGCATTCAGACTTAAACATTCGTCTTCTGCTTTTACCTGGGTAACCCCATACAAAGTGGTAGGGTTTGAAAAACCCATCTTTTTGTATCTACTATACATGTTGGCACATGCTGCAGATTTTGTTGTGCATTTTATTTCCCTTCTTTTTCTTTACTAAAGAAGTGGGTTCTGCACCCGTTAGTGGCAAGCTTTTTAATGAGGTCTGTGTCTTGTGTAACCCCCAAGGAAAAGCAGGAGCAAGGAATTGGAGGCTCCACCCTCATGTGGGCTTGTAAAGTTTCCCTTACCCACGCTTTAAAAATAAAGCTGTAGAGGGGTGCAGTGCGTTGTCGCTATGGTGCTCTCTCCATAGCAACAACCAAACGTTTACGGAGCAGCCAGGAATTTCCTTTTACCAGCTGGATTTTGCAAATGGGGTTTGAGCAGCCGAAGCTTCTACTGGGGATGGAATATTGTCCTGCCAGGAAGTGTGTAATGTAAGAGCAGAGAGACACCTTCTCTCCCTCCTTTTATGCTTGACCTGTATTGTACCTTTATGACCCATTTTTACATTTTCTCTCTATATAATTTTTTATTTCTTCTTTTAGAACTGCATATCATATTGTATTATGTAGCTAATTTAATTCCACACTTTAGAGCCTTTTGTATTCAAAACAGTGAAAGTGAAAAATGACTGATTCACACAGCTGCTTCAGGGCATGCCTTCTTAGTCTTAGTGTCAGACTCTGAAATGATTTGGCATTGTAGGGACATGACCAAAGAGGACAAATGAATACTTGCCACTTTCATAGGTAACAGGAGAGGCAGCTTATATTTTTTTTCCTCAAAACTATTCTTAAAACTTTTATGGTGTCCACATGCTGTTGTTTGTTACTTATCTTGATTATATTATAAGAAACATTGATAATAACAACATAAATAATGACTTGAATATCCTCTCTCCACTGTTTCCAGTATTTCTCCTATTTTTGCAGCAGTTGTACACATGCTGCTTTGCATTAATTTTCATTTATGTCAGATAAACTTGGTGACAATATATTTATATTCTTTTTTTATTAATTTCCATTTGATGTTCTAATTATAATTTTTAAACCATGTTTAAAAACTAGTTGTTTTCATTTTATTACTTAACATCATTCTCAAAAGTATTACAGTTTTAATTAGGGTGCAATAAATGTTAGATTAAAAGTACCCATATGGATACTGCTTTATTTGATCTTATCAGTGTTGTTTCTGAATTTTCTGTGGCCTACAGTTTTAATATTTTTTCCTATATTTTGATTTTACATCCTACCAATTTTTCATTCTACCACATTTAATGAAAAAGTGCAAAGTTGATAAGTCTTATGTATTTCATATAAACCTTATATTAACACATCTCTGCTGTTATGTATGCTAAATTCATTCTTGGAATCATCACTTGTTTTGTAAGAGAGTGTAGCATTATGTACAATGAGAGAGGCAAAACCGCATAACAAAAAAATGGAAAGCTTTACATTTTTGTGGAGTGTCATATTTTGTCACTCATGTGATGAAGAGATCACTGTTATATTCTAATACTATCATTTTTATTTTTAGTATGCAGAATTCAGAAGGTGGATCCGATGCAGCAGCAACTGTGGCCCTAAGGACTTCCACGTCTGCTCAAGCCCCAGTTGTTCAGCCTGTACCAGCCACTCAACAGGTATGTTTGTGAAAGATTTACAGCTGTTTTCTCAGGATTATTAAAATTTGATGTGAGCAGGTACTTTTCCTAACCTTGCCAGGAAACTTTGCCTGCAGCGTGCGATTTTGTGACTTAGATTTCCCTCAGCCCAGAATAAAATTTGTGGTCAGCCTTGCAGTAATGCCAGCTCTTGTGAGCACCTGGTCCCCCTGCGACTGGGCTATTTTCATCCGAGGTACACCTGTTTTTTTCACAGTGGGCTGTGCTGCAGACAATAGGCTCCAACAAGAAGGGAGGACAGGTTGAAGTGCTTTCTGTACCCAGCATGCAACAGGTCCCCCAGCAGGTGAGGCTGAAGCACGAAGAGTCTGGACATTCACTGCCACCCCTTGCTGGGGTTATCCTGTTCCCTAAACAGCTAGATGACCGCATCCATAATTCTGTTACTTTTCTTAGATTTTTGTTAAACTACAGTTCACATCTGTTTATCAACTTAAATCCTACTAAAGAAATTGAAATTTTCTGTTCATTATGACAGTCATACCTGTGTTGTTCCATGAATTTTCTCTAATGTTAATATCATATCTGAACGTAATTCAGAGCTCTGCTGGTGCCTTAATTGTACTGTACAACTATCATTCAGTTTATATACACGATTTCCCTTTACATGAACCATGCAGAGACTTGACTGGCACCCCTTGTTTGTATTTCCCATTGTAG
Organism: Erpetoichthys calabaricus; assembly: GCF_900747795.2. Classification (NCBI taxonomy): domain Eukaryota; kingdom Metazoa; phylum Chordata; class Cladistia; order Polypteriformes; family Polypteridae; genus Erpetoichthys; species Erpetoichthys calabaricus. The sequence goes on from NC_041405.2 coordinate 130,410,354, forward strand.
ACCTTGAGATAGACAAGAAAGCTGCCTAAACACAATTAAGACATTATAGTGGATTTCTGCTGGTAACTCAGTTCAATGTAAATGCCTTCATGAAGGCATAGTTTCATTTTCACAGTCCCAACATTTTTTTCTCTTATGACTTACATGTTTTATTATAATGTCATAGATAATATTCAATTAGTGTCTCTGTGATTCCCTTTAGTATTTATTGATTACTGAAGAGTCTAGAACTCTGCTTGTCTCTTTTTTTTAACTGACAGATCATCTTCAGTACTTTGCAGTTTCCTCAGGAAAACATCACATTCCCTCTATCATCTGTTGTTTCTTTACACCTGGAAGTCCAGAACATGACCTTTGTCTATGCTGCTGTTCAGTTACTGTCCATTCACAGGTGGCCTAGTAGTATGTAAACTTCCTTTAAAGGCTTATTGTGTGATTTGGAAGCTTTTAAATCCAAGTTTATATAGACCAGGCCACTTGGACACCAGGTGAGCCAGCTAGCATGATGGTACAGCACCTTTGTTTAGTGGTGTCCTGTTGGATAGAAGTGTAGTTTTTGTTATTGTTCACATTTTTTTCAGATACTGTAAGTCAAACCATATGGAAGCTCTACAGATTCCAAACCCATTGCTGGACATCATGTCCAAGTATGCTAATGTGAACCAATTTTATCATTTAAGGTTCAGCAAGTCCAACATGTGTACCCGTCACAGGTCCAGTATGTTGAAGGTGGCGAGGCAGTCTACACCAATGGAACTATGTGAGTGTTCACGTGCCTCTTTTGTCACTGAGGGCTCAGTTTTTTATGTATTGTAACCAATTTCCCCATTTTTCCATCTTAGCCGTACAGCTTACACCTACACCCCAGACACCCAGCTTTATGGACAGAGCAGTGGCGCCCCTTACTTTGATACACAGGCTAGCAGTGGTCAGGTGACAACAGTAGTCTCGTCAGCAAGCGGCGTTCAACCACACGGCATGGTAGGCATCACCATGGATGTGGGAGGCAGCCAAATCATCTCAAGCACCGGCACCTACCTCATTCATGGGAATAGTATGGATGGGAACCGACACCATGCATCTCACACGTCACGTTCTTCATCAGCTATGGTATGTGTCAGTTTTCATGTTACATGTGACTTTTTATTTATTTATTTTTTTTGCAACCCATTACACTTCTGGATTGCAGTATTTTTTTCATGCATGATTTGTATTCATTTGTCTATTTAGGGACAACAGTGTTTTTTTCTTAATTAGGAAACATGGAATACCTTGTACAAGCTCTACAAGAATTCTCTGAAGCTATACCAGTTTCAGGGTTTTAATAGGAATGCCTACACAGAATTACTTATAATGTGAATATGCTGGTGTGTATGCTAAAAACCCCACAAAAGTTGTATTTTGATAAAACTGTTTTATGCTTCGTTAATACAAAGCTTTATTAATGTGAAACATATAATAGAACACATTTTATAAAAATGAAGTCATCTTACCAATTTAATATTATTGGTGGAGCGCAAGTTTATTATACTCTAAATAAAATTGAATTTTCAGAAAGTTAACTGTGGTGCTGATTTAGAGGACATATTGTTTTAATTTATATTTTCTGCGTATGATTGTGGGGAAATATTGTGAGGTGTGATTTTTGTCTTTTTTTCAATTAATACCTGGACGAAAAGCACTGTCTTCAGTAGCTGGACAAAATATGAGTTTGCACTCATTTTTCAATAGAGAATGGGTGCATTGTGTCTATCTTTTCCTCTCCCCCCCCTTCTCTCTCTTTCATTTTCTTTCTAGTATATCACATTCATCGTTGAACTTGCTCTAACTCTCTCTTTGACCTGTTTTCACTTTTTTAATCTGTCTGCTCCCCAGTTTTATTTTCTCATTAACATAACACCCCACTTCATGTACATACTACAGTTTCATTGATTTTACCACAGGTTGGTGTTTACTGCTTGCTATGGCTGATCCTTGATTCCCATGTGCTCTTCCAGCCAAGGCTCCCAGCCGGCAGCCTAACTCTTAACGCCTCTCTTCATTTGCATGCTAATTTGTGTGTGTGACACGATCTTTCACTCGCCCACCACTTTGTTCAAAAGCGCCAAAAAAGAAAATGCAGTTCTTGGCTTCCGCTAACAGTCTGATTTCCTTTTTTTTTTTTCTCTCTCTCTCTCTTCTCTCTCTCTACTGCCTGCTCTTCTTCATAGCTTGAAATGGCGATTGAAAATCTCCAAAAGTCTGAAGGGATTGCCTCTCACAAGAGTAGCCTGCTCAACAGCCATGTAAGTGAAGTGAACACAGTACCCCATCCAAACTCTTTCTCTAATTTCTGGGCAGATTCTCATACACAGACCTATAGCCAGTCTTGCTACATTCATGATGCCTGGCAATTAACTGTGCTTACTGCTTTAAGAAGGGAATATTTGGCACCTGTGCACACAAGTCCTTACCTGCTGTTCAGAATGTTTTGCTTTCTGCACCAATTTGGACTTCTCTGCTCATATCTGACTCTTTGTATTATGTGGAATGTTTGTCCCCCTGTCCTTCGAGTCTGGTGTAGTCTGTGAAGTTATGGATTGGCTTGTAACTTTCAGAATTAACTTTGTATTTTTTACATATTAGTCCATCAGGTATAAATGCTTAACCATTTTTGAAGTTAAATGTCCTTTCGCTTAGAAGTAGGATTGGGATTCTTCACTGTGATATGACAAACAGTAGGAGATGGGTGAAGGGTGAGCTGGGATAACTGGATGCATCTAGACAATGTCACTGCTTTACTTATGGGAACATATTTGCTTTTCTTTTGCATTGAAAATCTTGGTATCTCCCACAGTTGCAGTGGCTACTGGACAACTATGAGACAGCTGAAGGCGTTAGCCTGCCTCGCAGCTCCCTCTACAATCACTACTTGCGGCACTGCCAGGAGCAGAAACTGGACCCTGTTAATGCTGCTTCTTTTGGCAAGCTTATACGTTCAGTGTTCATGGGGCTGAGGACGAGACGACTTGGCACCAGGTAAGTATGTTTATAACTTGTAGCTCCTTGACCCATCTTTCAAGAAAGGTTCTGACATGTTACTAGCAATAAATCCTTCTATTACCTCGGCTGGTAGTATAATTTGGCAAGTGATGAGTGCAGTGAGTCTGTTTAGTCTATTTTGCATCACTGCTGTGACAGAAAGTGACTTGCTTGCCATTTCTTTTTCACTAGAGGCAATTCAAAATACCATTATTATGGTATTCGCCTGAAACCAGACTCTCCACTGAATCGACTGCAAGAAGATTCTCAGTACATGGCAATGAGACAGCAGCCTGTCCACCAGAAGCAGAGGTGTGTACTGAATGTGGTTTGGGTGCATTTCATGTCATATATTTTTCTCATTGCTAGAAGTAGAGGAGTATAAACGATAATCTCCAACTGTTTGTATTCCTTGTATCTCCACTCAAAGGTTTAAACCACTTCAGAAGGTGGATGGAATGGGAGATGGGCTGTCTAATAGTGCACAGCACCCTGCAGCTACCCCAGAGCAGTCAGTTGCAGCCCAAAGTCAGCATCACCAGCAGTTTATTGGTAGGAGAGCAATGTTAGTGTGTAACTTGTTTTTGCAATTAAATTCTACCAATATCCACCCTATCAAAACTGTTGCCTTTTTTCTTATAGATATGTCGCATACTTTGCCCGACTTTCCAACCCCTGCACTAAACACATCTCCTCTGCCAGATGGCATCACAATGAATGATGTGAAGAAGTTGCAGATCTTCTACAGGGAGCACTGTGAGGTAGGACTGAAATGGTTGAGATTCTTCTTCTTCTTTTTTTTTTTTATGAGCGTTTAACTCTTGAGTTCTTAGGCTTGACCAAGTTCAGGTGCAAGTTCAGTTTAGAGACACTTATTCAGGTTTCAAACTTTCTGGGATATGTATGTTTTCACACCAGTCTCCGAGTAGTTGCTGAAATGAGATATACATGACTTGCCTCTGAAGCGCGTGAGGTAGGAACCGCGCTGGATTTAATCCTGGCACTTGTGCACTGTGAGATTACTCTGTTACTGTAAACACTGTCTCCATGGCAACTACGCTAGGAAGTAGAACTTGTGTGTGTGAGTGAAGATGAGAGGGGCACTGGCAGCAAGAAGTAGTTGCTGCCGTTGTAGCTCATATTGGGTTAAGTAATACAGTAAACCTGGCCCAGCCCATCTGCATAGTCGCTGACATTTTGTATCTTTGGCATGGCAGTTTTTGTGAGATAACCAGTAATACAAGAGGCTAACGTGTGTTGTATTGAGAATACTCATTGACAACTGTGATTTTATGGTCCATAATATGTATGTTTATGAGATGACAAGCCACACACTCATTGAGGAGACCCTCTTTATTTCTTCAGGCCACACTAGATGTTGTCATGAATCTCCAGTTCCACTATATTGAGAAGCTGTGGCAGACGTTTTGGTACTCAACGGGACCATCTAATGAGGGAGCTACTCAGGTGCCACCAAGGTGAGCCCAGCATGCCCAAAAGAGGTGAACAAATTGGAAAAGACTTAATTGTGGTGAATGTCACCGATTTGTATTTTCAATTTGCTGAAGAAGTCAGTATAAAAATGGATACCGAGTGACAGAAAACAGCTTCAATAAGGCTGTTAATCAGGAACAGTAAAGTAGCTGCTTCCTTTATTGTCAAAGGCAGCAGTGTTGTATCATTTGCATAGCTGAAAATTTCTGGTAGAAAACGGAGAAAGCATCCAAAGACACACTTAACGATGTTTTGGGTAGGTGGCAGCGCTGTGTTATTTACATAATAGTGTCTCCAATAAAAAAGCTCACTTCTGATCCCCTCCACTTGTGTGACAGTGTCTCTTTAACAGTGGCAGAAGTGGATTACTTATACAATACTGCTCCCTACTGGTAGAAGAATGCTTTGCAAGCTGTGCACAGTCGACTGGCTGTATAAGAAGGCAGAGTTTCCATTTGACAAGTTTTAATTTAAAATCTCACTGTTGTGCCTTCAGTGACGAGGAGACCGACAGCATGATTCCCAGAGAGAAGCTGATCTCCTTGTGCAAGTATGAACCTATTAAGGTGTGGATGCGAAACTGTGACCACATCCTGTACCAGGCTTTGGTGGAGATTCTCATTCCAGATGTCTTAAGGCCTGTACCAAGTAAGCCCTAAATGAAAATTAATGGGATTATGACTCTGCTACTTTTATTTTACATTTGTTAATCTCTCTGTGTCATCTGTTACTCATGAACTTTGCCAGTGTTTGTTTTTTATTTTTTTTTTTATTTTAAATAATTCTTGTGGTTGCCATTCAAAACTAAATGTGAGTTAAGATGTCATTAAAGCTAGGAAAAGATATATGATGCAAGTGAATGGCTTTTGTATTTATTATTTCATTTTTTGCCACTTTTACATTGATTATTTTGCTTGTGCAGCAATGGAACTTTGGATGCCTTCTTCATTATACCTTATTTTCTATCTATTTCTCTCCCTGAACATGTGAAAGATGCCAGTCACTGCACTTAATTAATCTTACCTGAAGCCATGGGGTAAAACATTGATCCAGGGGATTAGATTTAGTGCTGTATATCATACTGTTGTCACTTCAGTGACCTGTATTTCGTTAAATGACCTGTATTTCGTTAAAATAATTCTGTCAGTAAATTGCATTGGATAAACCTGGCCTAAATGAATCAATGTCTATACAGATATGCTAATCGGAGCCGAAAGTAAAGTTGTCATTTTTTTGTGTTTATTTAAATGTAATATTTGTCAACCCTTGTATGAAAATAAGTGATCAAACCATACAGCATACTGTAGTATACAAGAATATACAAGAGATGTGTTTACATGCTATTATGTATTTATGACCACATGCAATATGGTATAATTAGAACTATGAAAGACAACAGTCTTTAGTATAAGGAATAGAACAGGGAGAAAGGTGTATTAACAAAGGTCCTACACACACCAAATTGAAAGTTCATTATGATGTATTTTTAGTTAATCACACAGTCTGTGTACAGTTTCACCTCTTTTGTCTAATGTTTAACTACTTTTGTTATTTTATGTATGCTATGTGAATCTTGGTGTGTGCATACTGGGGATCCTTTATTGTTCTCCCATTGAGCTGATAACATTTTAATTTCTGAAGTGAGAAGGTTAAAAACAGTCACTTGTTTCTTTATAAATATCAGTATTGTGAACTATTTGTCTTATTATCTGATTTTATCACCTGGATAGATACACTTTATACCTCTGAACTTGTTTGTACAAAAGGCGACATCTCATCACCCCTTGAAATTTATTCTTTATTTGACCCACTTTAAAATGTGATTGAAGGACGCCTTTCTTAGCTTATTTCACCAACTATTATGACTGATTATTTTCGTTTTTAGGTGCCCTCACACAGGCAATTAGAAACTTTGCAAAGAGTCTGGAAGGGTGGCTGACCGGGGCAATGAGTGACTACCCACAGGAGATTGTTCGCACAAAGGTAATTTCTTTATGGCACTTTAATTGAGAAAGAAAAGGCATGAATAAAGTTAATTCAGTGCACTGTTTGGTGTTCTGTGTGGTGGGAAGTAGGTGCAACAATGTTGGCCACATTCTATTAACAATTTTCCCTTCCTTTTTGCAGGCAGCAGTAGTAAGTGCATTTGCTCAAACACTTCGGCGCTACACATCTCTGAACCATCTTGCACAGGCTGCTCGAGCTGTGTTACAGAACACTTCACAGATCAATCAGATGCTCAGTGACCTCAATCGTGTAGACTTTGCAAATGTGCAGGTGAGTATGAGTCTCATTCCCAACAGTAGGTGAGAACTGATTAGTTAGTGGGGGACCACGGGTGTCTAGAATTGCCTTGTTGGCTAAGAAAATCTATGCAAATTAGATAAACTGTTCGTAGAAAAATCTAAAGGCAGTTAGGGGATATTTCCCTTTTGCACATGCATTAATGTGTTTGTTTATTTTCTGTGTTACTACTTTCACTTTCAAGGAACAAGCATCATGGGTGTGTCAGTGTGAGGAGGGCATGGTCCAGCGCCTTGAACAAGATTTCAAAGTGACTCTGCAGCAACAGAGCTCTCTGGACCAGTGGGCTGCCTGGCTGGACAATGTAGTCAGCAAGGTGCTCAAACCACATGAGGGTAGTCCTAGTTTTCCCAAGGCTGCGCGTCAATTCCTACTAAAGTGGTCTTTCTACAGGTAGGAACTAAACTTGGTAAATGTAGACGACTGGTTGGTTTACATGTGAGTAGGAGACGGGGAGGATCTCCATGAAAGACTTAAAATATGGCTAAAATAATAAGTTTTTGCTAACTTTAAGAGAAAAAAAATCTGTCAAGAGAGGAAAGAACTTTTAACTGAAATGTGCTATATAAATGTAAAGAATTATTAGCTTAGTATGTGAAAAGAAATACAATAAACTCATATGGAAAGTAGTGTGGTAAATTGCATGGTTCAATGCCAAAGGAGTTGTGGAAGAGAGGAGAGAAAGTATACATTGAAATGTGACTGAACATAAAGCTATTTAAATGGCAAGACGATAATATAGTGTAAATGCAAAGGTTTTACTCACGGTACCAATAGTGAAGTACTAAGCAACATGTATTTGATTGTTTATTTAAAAAAAAATTTTGAATGTATTTAAATATAAAGTCCCCTCCTCAATTAGTGGCTTCCCTGGTAAAGATGGGTTTAAAAAAAAAAAAAAACCTTTGAAAATTCCACCTTTTGGTGAATTACTGTATTCTCACACTGAAAAAATGAGAGACCTCCAACCTTTAACTGAAGCAAATTTATTCTAAGAAAAAGTAATTCCTCATCCAGGAATAGTAATTTTTTAACAAAACCACACGTTCCAGGATTATATGCATCCCTGCATTTAAAACTCTGTACCACTTCCTTTGCCAATAAAATAGAAGCATTTGTTCTGCTAAAGCATCTTATAAGACTGGAAAATATGGAGCAGGGAATTTCTCCAGATCATCCAAGATCCTAGGTCCTCTCTTATGCAGTCTTCTTCAGCTCAGCACACAGGTTTTCCATTGGTTTTGCGCCAGGGGGCTGAGATGGCCACATCAGAAGCTTGCTTTTGTGTTATTTTAACCATTTTATGTTGTTTTGGACATATGTTTTGGGTCATTTTTCTGCTGGAGTATCCAGCAACGACCCAGGTTTAGTTTCTTGGCAGAGGCAGCCAGATTTAAATTTAAATTATTCTGGTATTTCAAGTTGTCCGTGTTCCCTAACAAGGTTCCCTGGGAGTTTGGAGGAAAAACAGCCCCATAGTATTCCAGAATGTCCTCCTTACTTGATATTGGGAATCAGGTGTTTTTTGGTATAGACATCTTTCTTTTTATGCCAGTTGCCAAAAACCTCAGTTTTTGTTTGATATGACCATAGAATACAATTCCAATCAAAGTTCCAATGGAAAAATCCTTAAGTCGCTTACATTTGGGGTTAAGTGACAGAAAAGTTTTTCTGGCATGCCTTGTAAATAATCTGTTTGAATGGAGGTCGCATCTGATGGTAGTTTGGGAGACTTGGTAACCCAAACATGTTACTTGTTCTGTATTTGTCTAACTATGATCCTTGGGGATTTCTTTTTTTTTTTTTTTTTTTTACCTCTTACCATCTTATTCATTGTGCGTTAGCAGCAAAATAATCTCTGTGCCACCTCCAAAATTATACCCCAGTGAAACAGGAAGTTATGGATCACTGCTTGAAAGATTCAACACACTGTGGTCAACTTAAAAAAGTAAGATATAAGTGGAAAAAAACGCTTTAGTTACATGTTGTTTGTAAGAATTCCTAGGGGTGCCAGTAATCGTGGCTAATGTGGCTTTATGAGGGATTATTTTCTGTTACAATAAATTTAGTTCAATTAAAAGTTGATTTTCTCTTTTTTCAGTGTGAAATTATTGTAATTCAGCAAAATGTGAAGTTTCTTTTTAAACACATCTTTTGTACTCCTCTTTTTCAGGGCTGCCAATAATTGTGGAGGGGACTGTATATTAAAATGTTGGGTGCTATTGCAGTATCTTACACTAGTAGTGATGTCATAACAATGCTGTTTATTTTAATTTTTTAAACTTTAATACATATATCAGGTTGTGACAAAGATGTTTTTTCTTCTCCTTAATGAGTGCCATATTAATTAACAAATTGAAAAATGCATGTATGTGTGTGTGTGTTTTTATACATGTCACATACATAGGCAGTCTTGGAAGATGCATGTGAAAACCACACCTTTTAGTTAAATATGATCACATGAAAGCATTTGCCTTCATAAAGGCAAACCTTGGTTTCTTCCTGCACACAAAATGAAATAATCAAAACAAAGCAGAGAAGTGACCTTTGTTTTGCCAGTAATGCACACAAGAAACCCAGGGATAACTGATAATTATTGTTAAAACACATTAAACACAGTCATTAATGAAATGTCTTGTTCCCAGGCATGCTTCTCTGTGCTGTCAGAAAGCAGAAGACAAAAAATTTCACTGCCCAGTTCTTATTATATAAATTCCAGCACAGTGTACCTTTTTATATATTTCATAAATAAAACAAATGAATATACTAAATAAATGGCATATGCTAATGATCAGTAAGCCCTCCATCCATCCATTTTCCAACCCGCTGAATCCGAACACAGGGTCACGGGGGTCTGCTGGAGCCAATCCCAGCCAACACAGGGCACAAGGCAGGGAACCTGTCTTATCATTATCCAAAGTACCTTATCAAAATCGTAAAGGTTATTACTCTACCTTTGGCTGACCCTTTTATCCAAGACAACTTGTATTATCAGAACACATTACTTTGCAGGTTGTTTTTTATTTTTTACAGTTGGAGCACAGGCTGTTTAAGTTAGTTACTCAGGGTTATGTCATAAATCATAGGCAAGAGCTGAAGTAGCAACTTTGGAGATTAAAGATCAGCGCAGTAGCTCTCAAAAACGAAATTGTACAGTTTACTGAAATGCTGTGTGCAAAAAAAGTGTAAGTTGCAGAAAGGAGATGTGCAGACTGAGAGATTATTCTTGTTTCAGCTCCATGGTGATTCGAGACCTGACACTACGTAGTGCTGCCAGCTTTGGCTCCTTCCATTTGATCCGCTTGCTGTATGACGAGTACATGTTCTACTTGGTGGAGCATCGTGTGGCACAGGCAACTGGAGAGACACCCATTGCCGTAATGGGAGAGGTGAGTTGCACACCAGAGGTTACATACGTAAGGTGTCTGCACTTATGCAGGAGTGAGGGACATAAGTGGCATCTGAAGGTATTCCAGATTTATACAAGATCTGGAAGACAACTGATGAAAACTGAAACTCTGAGGGAGTTTGAGTGGGTTAGGTTGTAGTCTGATTTGTTATGCTGCAATTTTGTTTCTTTTTATTTTTTTTCTGTACAGTTCAGTGACCTCAACTCTGTGATGCCTATGCTTATGGATAAAGGTAAGATCTTTTAAAGACGCTTAATCTAGTTTTAGGCTACAATCTCATCAAACCAATCAAAACAGAGCAGAACATGAACCGACTGTGAATGGCGCACAAAACCATTCTAGGACACACATGGGTATTCAGACACATCCACACTTCCAGTATTTACACTGAGATAATACAGAATGGCTAATAACGGCAAATTAATCCAACACACAAAACATTGGAATGTGGTAAAACCAGAGTAAAACACACTGGTAAAACCCATATGTAAAAAGTATTCAGACCTTGCATAGTAACAAAGTTAGGATTCATACCAAGTATTCTAAAGCTATGAGCCAATAACCATGTTTATTTAATTCTTAAAGTGTCACCTCTATCAAAATAGCACATTATCACAACAGATTGGTCAGCAGCTCTACACTCCTTCAGGAGAATTAAACTGTGGTATTTGGCTTAAAAGGCAGTTGAAAGAATGTATTTATTCCCTGTAATTTGTTCAATGTGTGTCTTTTGTCTGTGTACTTGAAATGTAACCCATTTGCCACCCACTTCCTCATATCAGTTTCCTTTTCTCCCACAGATCCCTCCCACTTTTCGGATGACATGAGTGACATTGGAAGTGATGGTGACAGCAGTTCCCGGGGTGCTTGTGAGCCACCAGTGAAGCGTGAGCGCATTGAGTTGAACCATTCGCTACAAGAGATTTGAGGGTGGGGGTTGCTGTGCAGGTTGGACATCTAACTGGCCTCTCATGCAGACTCGCACCATGTCACCCCTGATCCGCCCTCTAATCTTCACTCTGCTATCATATGATGATTTCAGGCTGCCTTGATATGAGGTGCAGGTGGGCAGTGGTGTAGTGCAGGCAGGAAGTAGCTTGCCGGCCGTCGTCTTTTTTTTTTTTTTTTTAAATTTCTAAGGATACACTGTACATATTGACGGCCGCTGAGTGGATGATGTTATGAAAATTCCAACTTTGGGAATTGGGTTACTTTTTGTTGAATGAAGTAAAAGAATGTGAATCTGCAAGTTGATTGCTGTTATACTGTATGCTAGTGTAGCCCCTGCCCTCCTGAAGTGGCGTCCATATAGGCGTGCCATAGATTTAATGCAGTGCCTTAAGTAAGAACAATAAAAAAATAAAATAAAAGGATTAAAAAAAAAAAAGAAAAACTAGAAAAGCGTATTGTATGGAATGATTGAATTTCTTATCCCATCTTACACCGTGCCTATTCTGTCACAGTGGCTGCCGTTTGGGCTGTTATTACTGTTTTTTTTTTTTTTTTTTTCCCACCCCACTTGTACAAAACTACAATGAAAAAAAAAAAGCACCTTGACTGGACCTAAAAATCCCTCATAGTTAGGGGGTTCCTTCAGGAGAAGAGTGACAATGTGCAAGATTGGTGGTATATGATGCCAGCCATGGGAAGGCGGTTTGGCCAGGGTTTCACTTGGCAGGCACATCTGCATCTCTTGTTGACTGTGAAATGAGCTCCTAGCAACTCTGGAATGTGGTCACAAATATTACACGGCATGCCAGAAGGCTGTAATGGATACACCTGTAAATAGAGCACTGTTCTTGAAGCCAGTGAGCCTTTCCCAATCCAAAGCGTAAGATGTGTTGTGACTGAAACTTGTAGTGCTGAAGCCTTCTTCCCTAAACCAAATGCTGCTTTCTTTTAAATAATCTACTACCATGTGGACCCACAGCTGTTATGAAAATTAAAAAAACAAAAATCTGCCCCATGCAAAGGGTCCATAACGATAGATGGTAAATGGACTTATTTCATTTATATAGATGGTATGTATTTATTGCTGAGTGGATACTACCCAAGAGATTGGAGGAAAAGTGATCAATATTTACCTTAACAAGCTATCATTCCTGCCCTACCTACTGTGTGGTCACTGTCTAAGACATTGTTTCACAAATGTATCCAGACATTCTTCAGATTGCTTTAATGATGCTTGCTTTTATAGCACAACTTCTTGTTCTAGGGTTTGTTGGTGAGAAGTAATTTGTAATATTTCTATAAGCTGTCCTTTTGCTGAGAAGTAAATTCCTCCTGGAGGAAAGTTCACAGTAAGTAACTGACAATCCCCTTTAATAACAGGCTTCGTAGTCATGCTAGCTTTACAGTGAAAGTTGATGTCTTCGCCTTATCTGCAATCACTTTGACAGCTAGAGAACAAAATATGTCCTTGTTAATCAGAGCACACAGTACCTATCTAGATGATTTGAAACATAATGCATACTCTTCTCTGATGAAGAAAGCACAGTCATAAAGTTTTTCCTCTGTTTACGGACAATGTTTTAAATCCAGCAGCACATTACTCTGATTGAAGTTGATAACGATACAGATATTTTAATCTGATGTTTCCATGTGTTACCTTAATATGTTGTCCTGGTTTAACTTCTGCAGTTTCTGTTTCTTCATTTTCCTCGCCCTACTTGTTGTTGCACATGAATCTCTTCTCCTGACCTAGTGTGCTTCGGTCATAGCCATGGACAGAGCTAGAGATTGCTGCATGACAATGGTGGAGGCCCGTCCTCGTGTAAGTCCTGAGCACTGCCCAGTTAGCTGTAAGTTTTGGTTTTTTGGGGGGGGGGGAGGGGGGAATATTTAAGGGAATCCTTGTGACTGATTGGCCATGAAAGATATTCCCATGTTTGGCGGTAGAGACGGGTGCCTGTGTTTCAAGCTTATGGCAGACAATTTTTTAAAAAATTTTAGAATTGTATGTCCTTGTGGCCTTTAAGATCACTTTTGTAAAAAATAAAAAAATGCAGCTTTCTGGTTTACTTTCTATTGTATTGTATGGCTAAGTAAATTTATAAATAAATCCTAACTAGGCTGCAGCAGAAACTGGGGTGTACTGTATGTCAGCGGCTTCTACGGAAGCCACAGTTGAAAGAATCCTAATTGCTGCTACTAAGGAAATGGATCAGTGGGTAAATTATCTTGGGTGGGATGGGGTTCTGGGAGAGGGTGTGCGATGGGGGCTCCTCCATGTCATTGGTGCTCCCGTGTATGTGGCGCCGTTCAGTCAGGCCATCACAAGTCGACACACCAACTTCTGGTGACGTGATGCAATTGTTAATGTCAGTCACAAGGGTTGTTTGAATAAGATTTTTTTTTCCTTTTATAAATTTAAAAATCCTGGCTGAGGGTATTATTTTTTAATTGTAGTAGTTTGGATGTATTTTGTATTTTTGTTTTAATTTTTATTTTTTACAAAGCTGTTCTGAATCAAACCACTTTCAGCCTGGAGGACAATGAGCAGTCTTGTGGGATTTTTTTTTATTATTTGGTTTTGTTACCACCTATACAGTAAATTTGTATTTTGTACTTGTCAGAATGTCAAATAAAATGGTGTAAAAAGTCATTTTCATTTTTGTTCAAAATGTTTGTTTTTATTCCAAAACATCCACTTATAATACTGAAAAGCATTTGAGACCATCTCTTTGTAGGTTACGCGGATCCCAGACCTACAGTTCGACGCTCCCAGCTTCATTCTTGCTTTCATTTTGTAAGGCACACAAGATTCACACGGCATACGACACGTACTAAATAATTACAAAGCAACACAGAAAAACTCTAGATCTAGAGCCGAGTTCTGTTGATTAAGAAGCCATTCTCCGTCCGTCCAAAAGATTTGCTATTCTCTCTGGTGGGCAGTCACGTCCATCAAAACGGCCATTTGCCAGGTGGAAACCAAAGCTTTGTGTTGTCCCAGCACGGAGAATCGAAAGTGCGGTTTTGTGCTTCTCTGTAAACCATCATCACACTGAACATCCTGCCATATACTTTCCTATAAGAAGAGGAAGAGACCATAAGGGTTAACAGGGAACAAGTCATCCTGAAATGACACAAAAAAGTAGGGCATCCATGGAGCAGAAAGCAGTCAAAAGCATGTAAGCAGCAACACCACCAACAGCACAGATGAACCTGAAAGCACCCAACAGAGCAAACCAATCAAGCCGGCACTTCTGTTATTGAACACCTTTGTTTTTATCTCGTCTCAAAAGATGACAGGATGCGAGGCCACAAAAAGAGAAAAGGGAGAACCCAGCCTGAACAGACACAAGTGGGTTAGATTTAAGAAATCCCAAAATCCAGGTTTAGCACACCCAGGCCAGGAGGCCCCGCCCCATTGTCCTGCCGTCTCTGCTAAATCCAGTGAGTGTACACCTTGGTGATGGGAGGGAACTGGCCACAGATTATCAGCCCCCCAGCTGCACGAGTGACCTCCGGAATTGAAGACCAAAAGTGTAGGAGAGAGCCGTCAGGACCCACCATTTCTACTTGGGTCTGTGGCTTTGTGCTGGGCGTGGAACCTTGGTAGAAACCTCAAACAGAATGATGGAAGAAGTACAGTCGTGGGAAAAAGTAAGTACACCCCGTGGAAATGGTTGATTTTTTTTTTTTTTTTCAGCATTCATCAAACAGGCAAACTGTGCCCATGGGTAACTCGGGTAAACGTAAGTCCACACTTAATCTTGAAGCTGGCATTGTCCCCTTTATCAGAAATGACTTCCTGTAGGCCTTTTGCATAACTGCCCACAAGTCTCTGACATCAGCTCAGTTAAATTTTTGACCACTCCTGCATGCAGAATTCCTTCAGCTGCAAGATGTTTGTGCGTTTTCCTGTCCGTACTTCCATTTCAAATCCCCCTCCAATCAGGGCTTGGCTAGGCCAGTCCTTCATTTCGAGCTAATCTTTGGTGGATTTGCTAGTGTGCTTTAGTTAATTACCGTGTTGAAAGGTCCATTTCTAGTTCAACTCCCAACTTTTGACCAGATGGACTCACATTCTCCTCAGGCACAATTTGATATGTTGCAGAATTCATAGTTGACTCGATGACTGCAAGCTGCCCTGCAAAGTGACTCCAAAATGGGACATTCCCACTGCTGCACTTCATAGTTGGTGTGAGGTTCTTCTGAAGTGTTGTCTTTGGCCAGATGAATCAAAGACAGGAGATGTTTGTCCACAGTAACAGTAGACATTCATAAACCAGAGACTGGCCTTTGTCTAGATGTTAAATAACAAACTGCAGTGTTGCTCTAACGTTCTTGTTGGACAGCAAAGGCTCATTCCTGGCACAAATTTCGTGCAGGTCACATTTGTGCAATCCCTTGTTGATTGCAGATGCACAATGACACCAGCTATTGCCATTGCAGATTAAATTTTGGGGATCTTAGAGACAACTTTTCGTTTTAAATGGTTAGCTCATAGGCTAAATTTGCTTGGCTGGCATGTCCTGGACAAGTTAGCAGTCATCTGAAATCTCCATAACTTAGATGATTGTCCTTACAGTGGAATTACTGGTCTCACACGATGTGGTGCTCTTTTTAAAATCCTTGCCAGACTCCTAGGCATCTGTAACCTTCTTTCTGAGGGCCTTATTGATCTCTGCCTGATGACACCGCCAACGTCTGTAGCAAAGACAACACCAGACCCCTCGATATCTGCGGTTTATGTGAGACAGGGTCCACCTGCATACTCCCTTATCCTTATCATTGGAACCGGATCTGAACACCTGCTTCTAACTGGATGGATTTGAAGTGCTGATAAGTGTAGGGGTGGGCTTACTTTTTCCGCATGACAAATCTGCATTTTTATTCATTTGGATTATGAGAATGAATACACCATGTCAATGTTGCGTGTCGGTTGTTCAAGTAGATAACCTTTACCTGTTGGCACTGTTTGCATGAAGATGGATCGCTTGCCTGTAAATCTGTTGGAAAAAGCCCCCGGTTTCCATGGAGTGGGCTTCCTTTTTCACACGACTAGCTCAACACTCTGGCAGCACTTTGGCATGATTGGCTAATGATGAAGCTTGGAAGCAAATCCTGATGACTTTGCTCAGCTCATAGAAAGTGGCTAGTTTTGAACAGTGGCATATTGGCAGAGATGTTGAGAGTGCTTCAAAAAATGATTAGCATATTAGAGAGAAAAGCATTGTGGGGAAAAAACAAAACAAGGAGCCAAAAAAATGATGGAGGGATAAGCAGCATGAGGTGGATAGAGAAGCCACATGATGAGCAGCAGCAGCAGCACTACCTTGGACAGCTAGACCGCCGACTCGTGGACGTAGCGGCCCTTAGCTTTAGGGGCGGCCTGGCCCACACGGGGATGTCCACTCAACAGTTTTTCCAGGCAACCTCTTTCTGGAATACAGAAAATTCCAGAAATCCGTTAGAAAGGACAATGCCTCCGTTGGGCTCGAGGGTTTCAGAGGGTAACATTATGAGACAGAAAACGAATGAGAAGACATGAGTCACAGACAACAGCCAACGCCCCACCTGACCCGGCCTAACTGAATCTGCTTTAGGTTTACAGTCCCAGTCTGAGCTAACTTAACTCAACATGAAGAAGGTCCTGACCTGAGCTGACATAATCTGGCCAACGTGGCCTGATGGGGTCTTACCTAATATTATTATATTGGCTTATCCTACTTTGACCCAATCCGACCTCGCTTGGCCTGAACAAATTTGTTTTATTCTGACCACTTGTGACTTAAACTGATACAGGCATGACTGGCCTATGCAGACTTGGAGTGGTCCAACCAATCCACAATTGACCCAATCTTTTCCAACTGGATCTATCCCAACTTGACAAAATCAAGCTTTGTTTCTCTTGGTGTACCATCCCATATGCCTGGCTTCCTTCTGCAGAGACGGCGTTTTTCATGTGGGGCGGGGCTTCACATTGGCCACACCCTCTCTGTAAGGGGGCAGGAATTGTTTGGTCTTCATGCATGCATGCCTGGTCAGAGGGGGTGTTAAGTAGCTCGGGATGGCGGCTCCCTCGTTTTCACCTTCTTATTGATTCCCAGACGACAACATGAGACAGCATCACACTCACATCTACTGACCGGTACAGACACACAAGTCTTATGGTGCCTACGGTTCTTTCCCGATTCACAGACTCACAACTCTACTTACCGGTGGCAAACCTCTTCTTGACTAGTGACATGCGATATCGGCCACCGACCAGTTCCAAGTCAACCCCTGACAAGGCATCTCCAGATCCCACAAACTGTACTCCAACGTTGGGGGGAGGTCCACAGTGGCCATCACGACATTGCCAGCTGGCTCGCACCTTCCCTGGTGAAGAGCAGACAGAAGAAAATCAGATGTGAGAAGAAGGAAAGTGGAGCCATTGGTTCCTGGAAGCCCTGAACGTGAACAGTCTGATCCACAAATAGTCCAGCTGAAGGTTAAGAAGTCTGGACATGTAGTGCTGCCCTCCCCCCCTCCAAGGTGTCTACAAGACCCTTTTGCCTTTTCACCTTCTGATATGACATTCTTGAGGGTCTCAACCTTCAGGAGAAAGACGAGATCTTTAAAGTATGGCGTTCAGAAACATCTTGAAATGAATTTGAGATATCTTGTCTCTAGATGTCTTAAAGTACGTTCTTTTACCTTTTAAGATATCTACATTACATTTATGTGATGTCTCGAAGTGACCTTGCATGAACACTCACTGGCCACTTTATTAGGTACACTCTGCTAGTACCGGGTTGGACCCCCTTTTGGCCTTCAGAACTGCTGTAATTCTTCATGGCATATACTCAACAAGGTGCTGCAAACATTCCTCAGCGGTTTTGGTCCATACTGACATGACAGCGTCACAGTTGCTGCAGATTTGTCGGCTGCACATCCATGATGCGAATCTCCCATTCCACCACATCCTAAAGGTGCTCATTTGGATTAAGATCTGGTTAACTGTGGAGGCTGTTTGAGTACACTGAACTAACATGTCATGTTCAAGAAAGCAGTTTGTGGTGATTTGAGTTTTGTGACATGGTGTGAAGGGTATTCTGCGGTCACAAAGGGATGGACATGGGCAGCAACAATACTCAGGTAGGCTGTAGCATTTAAACGATACTCAGTTGGCACTACGGGGCCCAAAGTGTTCCAAGAAAACATCCCTCACACCATTACACCAACACCACCAGCCTGAAGCGTTGATACAAGGCAGGATGGATCCATGCTTTCATGTTGTTGACAGCAAATTCTAACTCTACCATCCAAATGTCGTGGCAGAAATTGAGACTCATCAGATCAGGCAACATTTTTCCAATCTTCTATTATCCAATTTTGGTGAGCCAATAGGAGTGGCACCCGCTGTGGTCTCCTGCTGCTGCAGCCCATCTGCTTCAAGGTTCAACATGTTGTATATTCTGCGTTGCTCTTCTGCATACCTCATTTGTAACAAGTGGTTATCTGAGTTACTGTTGCCTTTCCATCAGCTCAAACCAGTCTGGCCATTCTCCTCTGACCTCTGGAATCTTTTTGCTCAGAGAACTGCCGCTCACTGGGTATTTTCCATTTTTCAGACCATTCTCTGTAAACCCTAGAGACAGATGTGCACCAAAATCCCAGTAGATCAGCAGTTTCTGAAATACTTGACACCAGCCCATTGGACACCAACAACCATGCCACGTTCAAAGTCACTTAAATCTCCTTTCTTCCCCATTCTGATGTTCGGTTTGAACTTCAGCAGTTCGTCCTGATAATGTCTACAGGCCTAAATGCATTGAGCTGCTGCCATGTGATTGGCTGATTAGATGTTTGCATTGACAAGCAGTTGAACAGATGGACCTAATAAAATGGCCGGAGAGTGCATGTTATGATACCTCCAAATCACTTCCAGTAAAATGGCCTATTCTTTCAGGTGGACTTTTTATGGTATGTTGAGATACACTTGAGATATGTGAAAATAAGCATAAAACCTTTCAGGTATCCTGAAGTAAGTTCATCTCTTTTTAAAGATATCCTAGACCAGAGTTTCTTAAATGTTTTTCTCTTGTGACTCAATCTTGCCCTTCTCCGTGCCTTCAAGAGCGACTCCATCAGTGCGTTTACATGCATTCACACGACCAGATTAAGGTGAATAACCAACCCAGTTAAGGCAGAAAACCTGGTTTCTTAATAATCCGTGTCTACGTGAGCAAGTAATCTTCCGGAGTTTTCCTTTGTCAAAACGCTCTGATGTCATTAAACTGAGTTAAACGTTATCATTGGCCACTGTGATCCTGAAAATAAGCATGACGTCTGTGATCATTCTCTTGTCTTATATACAGTTAAGTCCATAAATATTTGGACAGAGACAACTTTTTTCTAATTTTGGTTCTGTACATTACCACAATGAATTTTAAATGAAACAACTCAGATGCAGTTGAAGTGCAGACTTTCAGCTTTAATTCAGTGGGGTGAACAAAACGATTGCATAAAAATGTGAGGCAACTAAAGCATTTTTTGAACACAATCCCTTCATTTCAGGGGCTCAAAAGTAATTGGACAATTGACTCAAAGGCTGTTTCATGGACAGGTGTGGGCAAGTCTGTCGTTATGTCATTATCAATTAAGCAGATAAAAGGCCTGGAGTTGATTTGAGGTGTGGTGCTTGCATGTGGAAGATTTTGCTGTGAACAGACAACATGCATTCAAAGGAGCTCTCCATACAGGTGAAAGAAGCCATCCTTAAGCTGCGAAAACAGAAAAAACCCATCCGAGAAATTGCTACAATATTACGAGTGGCAAAATCTACAGTTTGGTACATCCTGAGAAAGAAAGCAAGCACTGGTGAACTCAGCAACGCAAAAAGACCTGGACGTCCACGGAAGACAACAGTGGTGGATGATCGCAGAATCATTTCCATGGTGAAGAGAAACCCCTTCACAACAGCCAACCAAGTGAACAACACTCTCCAGTAAGTAGGCGTATCAATATCCAAGTCTACCATAAAGAGAAGACTGCATGAAAGTAAATACAGAGGGTGCACTGCAAGGTGCAAGCCACTCATAAGCCTCAAGAACAGAAAGGCTAGTTTGGACTTTGCTAAAGAACATCTAAAAAAGCCAGCACTGTTCTGGAAAAACATTCTTTGGACAGATGAAACCAAGATCAACCTCTACCAGAATGATGGCAAGAAAAAAGTATGGAGAAAGCGTGGAACAGCTCATTATCCAAAGCATACCACATCATCTGTAAAACACGGTGGAGGCAGTGTGATGGACTGTGTGTGCATGGCTGCCAGTGGCATTGGGACACTAGTGTTTATTGATGATGTGACACAGGACAGAAGCAGCTGAATGAATTCTGAGGTGTTCAGAGACATACTGTCTGCTCAAATCCAGCTAAATGCAGTTAAATTGATTGGGCGGCGTTTCATGATACAGATGGACAATGACCCAAAACATACAGCCAAAGCAACCCAGAAGTTTATTAAAGCAAAGAAGTGGAAAATTCTTGAATGGCCAAGTCAGTCACCTGATCTTAACCCAACTGAGCATGCATTTCACTTGTTGAAGACTAAACTTCGGACAGAAAGGCCCACAAACAAACGGCAACTGAAAGCCGCTACAGTAAAGGCCTGGCAGAGCATTAAAAAGAAGGAAACCCAGCATCTGGTGATGTCCATGAGTTCGAGACTTCAGGCTGTCATTGCCAGCAAAGGGGTTTCAACCAAGTATTAGAAATGAACATTTTATTTTCAGTTATTTAATTTGTCCAATTACTTTTGAGCCCCTGAAATGAAGGGATTGTGTTCAAAAAATGCTTTAGTTGCCTCACATTTTTATGCAATCGTTTTGTTCACCCCACTGAATTAAAGCTGAAAGTCTGCACTTCAACTGCATCAGAGTTGTTTTATTTAAAATTCATTGTGGTAATGTACAGAACCAAAATTAGAAAAAAGTTGTCTCTGTCCAAATATTTATGGACCGAACTGTATAAACGTCTTCACGTGGAAGTGTGTGGGTCTGTCTGTCCGGCCCGGAAGTGAGAGGTGGAGTCGGGGTAAGGGCTCCGCCTCCAAGGAAACAGACAACTCGCTTAGCCGCTAATAACACAAGCGGGGTCACATGTCAGTAAAACGAAACCTCCGAAGAAAGTCAGTCACTTAGCTGCTAACATTGATAAACCGGTATCCCTTTTACTTTTCCTCCCGCCGCTAATACACAAGCGATGCGAGCACATCGACAAAACGAATCCTCCTGGAGAGAGACGCCCAGAGTAGTTCCTTTCAATTGCCTGACATCTTTACATCGCAGTTTATTTTCTGACGATATCAATAGTTTCTAGGACCCCAGGCTTTTTATAGCACGTGCTTACATGGCTAGTGTTTTATAAATATGTTTAATCACATCAACGCTTAATTTATAGGTTTCGGATACCAGATTGCACGTGACAAACTCTTGGCTATGCAACTGAGCCCTACAAAGGACTCGCTACGTGTGCTTCATGCCATACACCCAGTGCAGCTGAAAATATTGTATTGCGTTAGGTTACTCATTAATAATTGGACTGCGTTACACGTGTTACTTTTAACAGTTTACGTAACATGTTGAGTTTAGCTCTGTACTTTCATCAACGTAAAATTTAACAAATTGTGAAATATTGAGGCAGATTGAGAAGAATGAAGGTGATTGTCCAAATATTTGCCTCTGGAAATGTATTTTGTGGACACTTCTACCAGTGACTGCTTAAAACGCGTGAGAAGGAAATGCACATACAGGCAGACAGAAGGCAACGGACATGCGCAGACTAGAGAATCCTTAATCGTAACCCGGTTATGGATTTACATGGCAATATAGCCGGATTATTTGCGGAGAAATCTATCTCTGATAATCAGGTTTCTCAGAGGACACTAACCAGAATTCTCTAAATGGAATAAGGGTTTACATAGCATTTTAGAAATCAGGTTTCTTTGAATAACCGAGTTATTGAAGTGCTTATAAGTACGGTAATTGACGATCCTCAGAGAATCCCCGTTGACTGTTATAGCACAGCCATGTTGATTGCTTAATCAACCTGCGGTGACCCACCACAACGCACTTTGCAACCCATATGCAGTCCACTCCCATTTAATACAATGGTGACTTGCGAACCAAGAGTGGCAACCTGTGACTCGAGAGACCTTGATTTACGAGATCTTGAAATACATTTTAAGAAATGTGAAATGGAGCAGAGATCCATCTTAAGATATCATGAAATGAATCAGAGATATCTAATAAGTATTTTAGACAGGGGAAACATAAAACATAATGAAGATAATCTGAAATACATTTTCAAGACACCTCAGATATTTCATAATATCTCAAGAGAATTTCCTTCTCTTTTCCGAGATATCTCAAATTTGTTTTAAGATATCTTAAAATTGACAGGAAGTTCCATTGAAAATTTTTGTCAAATTAATGGAAATCAATGCCTTGGTGGATTGGAAGGACTTGCGTGGCTCAGTAAAGTTCTAAGTGATGCTATCTGCAATCCCAGCAGGGTCGCCCAGACTAAGCGTGATCCAAAAGTCCCTCAACAGTGGATCAGGTAGATGAGTCTTTTTGACACTTATGGCTGTGAGGGCAGACTAGGGCTGTACCAGGTGGGCTAGCTATGAAGGCAATGTCGTACTGTTCTTGGAGTCTCTGCAGCTCACCACAGTCATGGTTGCTCACCATTATCTCAGATCATTCTGTGCCATGGCTTCAAAGCATCCATGATGACGTTTATGGGATCCAGGGATATGTGGTCAGTTCCTCCAGTTATTTATATAGCACCTGTAACCTGTCTACGTTCTTCACTTATTCCTTTCAAAGGCTCTGGGGTGGAGGAGACAAGTGAGATAAACACTGGTAGTCCACAGCACTAAATCTGCATTCTTCCTGTGAAGGCACGATGGCCGCCATCCTGATGGACTGAGGTAGCTTCAAGTCTCCATCACCGACCTCCATGGCTGAGTGGGTCTATTTAGGCATAGCACCACTCACCTAACACAAAGAGGGGCTTGGTGAAGGCAGCCTGAACATCGTCTGTCTCATCTAGGTTAGCTGGGTAGCCACACTCGGCAAGTTTTATCATTCCTTTACAGAATGTCATTTTGAATTGCATTACATATGTCTCTACAGACTTAATTTTAAGTTATTGTAGCATCCTAGCCGGGATGAAGCCCAAAGAGAAAATGACTGTTGGGTTGAGCGAGGAGGGCAGAGAATGGCGTGGAGGACTGACGTCAGGGATATCATTGACAGTAAAGGGACATAAAGGGGCAACACCTTGAATGGAGGGGCGGGGATTTCTGGATGGTTCGAGGAACAGCTTAGAAGGTGTAGAGGCAGAGAGAGGAGGAGTTCAGCTGGGTATGTGAGGTGGGTTATGGAAGTGGAACCAGAGGTTTTATTTTTTTGGTCTATTGATAGCGTCTCTCAGGGCCAAAGCAATGAGAGATACATAGATAACTAAATAGTTCAAATTCAAAGTCATTTGCTTTGCTTTTACATTCGTGTATTTATTTATTTTTTGACTATTCGAGTAAACTGTTCTGCAATCCCTTCTTTGTCCTGCTGTGTTTCTTCTTTTAGAAACCAGTCATGGTGAGGTTGCTACAATATTTTGAAATATATTTGCGATATCTCAGAATGCACAGTGGAATGTGCGTCTAAGTAGCATCTTGAGTGTGTCAGCTATGGGGATTGAGAATGGGGAAATGTCAATGGTAGCAACTGTTCCCCTTTATCCATTGAATGGAGGACGACATTCGGGAGGAGCACCATCATAATTTCTGCTTCAGCGAGAAGTTCCTTCCCATTTCGCTTCAGGCACTAAGACGTAGTCCTTCCTGAAACTGGTGTTCACTCTTGAACCTGCAGCTGATGGTGATGAACTGTTGTCGCAACATTAGCAGTTGTGGTCTAACAAGCCACTATTTCAACCGTACGGTCATTATACTCTACTTTCTTTTGGACTGCCACTAAACAGGGGTCCTTCATGGACCCCAGCACTTTACTGTTGTCTTCTCATTATATATTACAATGGGAACTTCTTTTACAGTAAGATACAGTAATCCCTCGCTATATCGCGCTTCGCCTTTCGCGGCTTCACTCCATCGTGGATTTTATATGTAAGCATATTTAAATATATATCGCGGATTTTTCGCTGCTTCGCGGGTTTCTGCGGACAATGGGTCTTTTAATTTCTGGTACATGCTTCCTCAGTTGGTTTGCCCAGTTGATTTCATACAAGGGACGCTATTGGCAGATGGCTGAGAAGCTAGATTGCTTACTTTTCTCCTTCTCTTGCGCTGACTTTCTGTGATCCTGACTTATGGGGATTGAGCAGGGGGGCTGTTCGCACACCTAGACGATACGGACGCTCGTCTAAAAATGCTGAAAGATTATCTTCACGTTGCTATCTTTTGTGCAGCATGTCGGTGCTTCGCATACTTAAAAGCTCGAAGGGCACGTATTGATTTTTGCTTGAAAAACAAACTCTGCCTCTCTCTCTCTCTCTTTGTCTGCTCCTGACGGAGGGGGTGTGAGCTGCCGCCTTCAACAGCTTTGTGCCGCGGTGCTTCACATACTTAAAAGCCAAACATTTTGTTTGCTTTTCTCTATCTCTGTGACAGTCACTGCTCCTGACACGCACTCCTTTGAAGAGGAAGATATGTTTGCATTCTTTTAATTGTGAGACGGGAACTGTGATCTCTGTCTTGTCATGGAGCACAGTTTAAACTTTTGAAAAAGAGACAAATGTTTGTTTGCAGTGTTTGAATAACGTTCCTGTCTCTCTACAACCTTCTGTGTTTCTGCGCAAATCTGTGACCCAAGCATGACAATATAAAAATAACCATATAAACATATGGTTTCTACTTCGCGGATTTTCTTATTTCGCGGGTGGCTCTGGAACGCAACCCCCGCGATGGAGGAGGGATTACTGTATCTTGAAATGCAGTTGAGATATCTCAGAATGAATGGTGTGTCCTTTCAAGATATGCCAAATCTTAAAGTGTATTGTATTTTCACATATGCATAACTCATTTTAAGATCTTTTGGCTTGCCATACTCATACTCATGCCCCTGTAGGAGTCACTCACCTTTGCCATCAGTTGTCAGTGAGATATTGGGCAGTTTCCACAGCAGCCTCCTCTCTTCGGCATTCCTGGAACAGGGAAGGTATATTTAACCATAGGGATGTGAAGGCGGATTCAGCAGGCCACCCTGAAGGTCCTGCCACTCACCACACTCCTGCAGGTTGGCACTGTACGTCCATGGCCGATTCCTCTAGGGGGATTACCACCTGCACATTACTGAGCTCTGTAGAAGAGGAGGAAGGGCAGTAGTGGTAGTCCAGTGAGACACGTGTGACTGAGCCACTGCGCATGCACTGGGCGGAGAGGCGGAGAGGGGCACACCGTGGGTCCTGAGAGGAGACCTAAACACAGCAAGCAGGAGTTTAATGCACAGGGGGCATTGACAACAAAGACTGACAGCGGCAGAGAGAAGTGAAGATGACAATTCTAAAAGACCAACTCATAACGCACCTGGTACTTGAGCAGACCCACATTGTAATACGACGCCTGTGGATTGAGCTCTGCTTCCCTCTGAAGATGGACAGTTAATGCCTGCATGTTGACCCAGAAGTCTCTGCTGTCAGGGTCTGTCTGTGATGGATCACTGGAAACACAAAAGTCCTTAGCTTAAAGTTAACAGCGACGGAAGACCCAAATAGTGCCAGAAACTGGAAAAAATGTTACCAAATTCTAGTCATATACACAATCCTGAGCATTATAAGCAGATAATGTGGAGATATAAATGGGTGATCATATTTCTGCTGGGGGAGAGGAAATAGAATCTCATCTACCATTCTAGGGAACCCACCACTTCTCACCTGAATCCCATACTCACCTGAAGAGAAGCTTCTGATTGGGCACAAACTGGTCCACTCTTGCTGTTTTCACCAATCGAAAGCTGAGGACAGGGGCAGTGGCACTGTTGCTGAAGATCTGGACAATCCCTGAAGGGAAGGACAACGTCAGGTCTCCTGTAATTTTTACCAGGCAGCTGGACAAAAGGGAAGTGAGAGAAATATGACTGTCAGATGAGGGTTTAGATATATGTGCCTGTCCCACTGTTCTGTTTTTGAAGTAGGGAGGAGATGTCAAAAATACAGTAGTGGTTTAAGGACAGCTATAACAGGGGTCCACCTTCCAGAGCCTTTCGTCAGCGGGAAACAGGAAAATTATGTGCCAGGAAGGGAAAACTAAAATTTTACTGAAAAGTTGTTGAGCACAAAAAATGAAGAAAACAACACTCATTATTGTAACTCGTCTGTTTTTGCTGTTCACAGTCAGTAGTAAATTGATTTCTGTTAAATGCCTGTATAGTTGGTTTTTCTTTTGTTTAAAATTTTCGATTTCTGTGTTATCTGAGTAATTTTAGTCCATTACTTTGGCATTTAAAAAATAATTATTGTTATTACAGTGACATCCTCCACAGATGTCGCTGTTTTGTGAGATATTTGGGTTGCCACAGCCATGTTGTTTGTTACAACGACATTCACTTCTAGTCTTGAGCTTCGATGTTCACTACATGTGATGTCATTGCCTCATCCTTATTTACAGCTTGACAAGAGACACAAACCTTTCTTCTGGAGAATTTCTGCATCAGAGAGTAGTGTCGTGGTTTGAACAGGCCTCTCCGCTCCTGGCTTTAGTTTCTTTTCTGTTTGTTTATTTTGTGATTTTTTCTTTTATGTTATTGAACATGTTTCTGTTTTCTTTTCTTTTGCATTGTATTGTACTTTCTTTTTTTTTTATTTTGCTTTGTCTTATGTTAATTCTGTTAATTATCTTCTGTATGTTGATCCTAAGGGCAGGGGCACCCTCATGTTGAAGCAGAGGTACCACCCTCAGCATTACCATTTGGGTGTGTTGTTTGGTTTTCAATGTTGGATTTTGATTTTTTGGATATGGAAAGTTCACTTTTTGATTCTTTGGTTTATGGACTTCTGCTCTTGTTACTTGATTTGATTACTAGTATACAGTGTAAAACAAAGAGAGCAACACCATGTGAAGTTTCAGGTTTCAGCATATGCAGTGCATCCGGAAAGTATTCACAGCGCATCACTTTTTCCACATTTTGTTATGTTACAGCCTTATTCCAAAATGGATTAAATTCATTTTTTTCCTCAGAATTCTACACACAACACCCCATAATGACAATGTGAAAAAAGTTTACTTGAGGTTTTTGCAAATTTATTAAAAATAAAAAAAACTGAGAAATCACATGTACATAAGTATTCACAGCCTTTGCTCAATACTTTGTTGATGCACCTTTGGCAGCAATTACAGCCTCAAGTCTTTTTGAATATGATGCCACAAGCTTGGTACACCTATCCTTGGCCAGTTTCGCCCATTCCTCTTTGCAGCACCTCTCAAGCTCCATCAGGTTGGACGGGAAGCGTCGGTGCACAGCCATTTTAAGATCTCTCCAGAGATGTTCAATCAGATTCAAGTCTGGGCTCTGGCTGGGCCACTCAAGGACATTCACAGAGTTGTCCTGAAGCCACTGCTTTGATATCTTGGCTGTGTGCTTAGGGTCGTTGTCCTGCTGAAAGATGAACTGTCGCCCCAGTCTGAGGTCAAGAGCGCTCTGGAGCAGGTTTTCATCCAGGATGTCTCTGTACATTGCTGCAGTCATCTTTTCCTTTATCCTGACTCGTCTCCCAGTTCCTGCCGCTGAAAAACATCCTCACAGCATGATGCTGCCACCACCATGCTTCACTGTAGGGATGGTATTAGTTATTGGTACTTGTTTCCTCCAAACGTGACGCCTGGCATTCACACCAAAGAGTTCAATCTTTGTCTCATCAGACCAGAGAATTTTCTTTCTCATGGTCTGAGAATCCTTCAGGTGCCTTTTGGCAAACTCCAGGCGGGCTGCCATGTGCCTTTTACTAAGGAGTGGCTTCCGTCTGGCCACTCTACCATACAGGCCTGATTGGTGGATTGCTGCAGAGATGGTTGTCCTTCTGGAAGGTTCTCCTCTCTCCACAGAGGACCTCTGGAGCTCTGACAGAGTGACCATCGGGTTCTTGGTCACCTCCCTGACTAAGGCCCTTCTCCCCCAATCGCTCAGTTTAGATGGCCGGCCAGCTCTAGGAAGAGTCTTGGTGGTTTCGAACTTCTTCCGCTTACGGATGATGAAAGCCACTCTGCTCATTAGGACCTTCAAAGCAGCAGAAATTTTTCTGTAACTTTCCCCAGATTTGTGCCTCTAGACAATCCTGTCTCGGAGGTCTACAGACAATTCCTTTGACTTCATGCTTGGTTTGTGCTCTGACATGAACTGTCAACTGTGGGACCTTATATAGTCAGGTGTGTGCCTTTCCAAATCATGTCCAGTCAACTGAATTTACCACAGGTGGACTCCAATTAAGCTGCAGAAACATCTCAAGGATGATCAGGGGAAACAGGATGCACCTGAGCTCAATTTTGAGCTTCATGGCCAAGGCTGTGAATACTTATGTACATGTGCTTTCTCAATTTTTTTATTTTTAATAAATTTGCAAAAATCTCAAGTAAACTTTTTTCATGTGGTCCTTATGGGGTGTTGTGTGTAGAATTCTGAGGAAAAAAATGAATTTAATCCATTTTGGAATAAGGCTGTAACATAACAAAATGTGGAAAAAGTGATGTGCTGTGAATACTTTCCGGATGCACTGTAGCCCCGTTTAGTTACGTTTAGGCAGTGCATGAAAATCAATTGAAACAAGAGTAACGACCATCAAGGTCTTAGAGTAACAGAGCTTGAGATGGTTCTTAAATACCCGTTCTGTCACCATGACTAGTTGGTTCATTAATGAATGCACATTTCTGGGGTTTTGCGTTTTTATATAGTCATAGTTGCTGACTCTGGTATCATCCTATTCTCTGAGAGTAAAAACGAAGAAGTGGGTCTGGCTTTGCTTTCCCTTTTGTCGAAGGCATTGGCGCCTTTCTGCTTTGAGCCTTGACTGTGCTCCTGTAGTACTCATGTACAACAACAAATTTGAAGTTTGCTCCTTTTTTAGTTGCCTACACATTTAGTATGTGCCTTTTTCATTTTGCATTTACTCTTTGTTTATATTTTCTGAATATTTTACTTACTAAAGTTTATTATTGTTACAAGAAGAACTGTTTTGTTATTTGAGCCAGGAGTTTTTATGCCTCGCCACTCTCCCTTTCGGATTTATAAGCTTGACCTTGTATAAGTGGGATGCATTAATATATTTATATTCAGCTATATAGGTTTGCTTGTTGATATGGAGAATCATTTGGCATTAATAAAAATACTCCATGTGATCTCCAAATTCTCAATTCTAATCACATCCTACTGGATGCCATGTTGTTTTGGTCATGGATGTCAGCATTTTCTTAGCATTGTTTCACTGCTGCAATGTCCTGGTAGCTGGAAGTGCACTGCTTGTGACATTAGAGGTGCGACGCTTTAAATAGCCGGTTTTAAAGATGATGGATAGATAAAAGAAAAAACTCACTTTGTTGGCACGTGAACTGCTAAAAGATGATTTTTGGTTTTCAACTCCTATTTTTTTCACTTCAATTCAATCTTAGATGACAGTAGGATTGACTCTCTGACACTGACACTTTGCTTTAATAACGTCTGTTCCCTGGTCACTAAATATATATATTTATATATATATATTGTCACGCAAAAGCGCATGGGGAGCGGTTTAAGGATGCACACCGCGACAAGTCATGCCAGGGGACAACGGCGGGGTACTAACCTCTCTTTTTATGTTCCCCTAGAAAGAACGAAGCACCGCCGCCATAACTGTTCCTGGAGGACTACTGATTCCACCCATTTCTGGGTTCCTTTCTTACCTCTGGTCCCCTCTGGATGACGTCATCTACCCATTTATCACCACGGCTTCCCCAACATCATTTTACATCACTTCCGGTCCCCCCTTATAAATTGTCTCCTTGTGGTGGCACAACAGACAGGAGGCCTAGTCTTTTTTTGAGCTGTGTATGGATGTTAATCACGAAATAACTTTTTTGGATAACGATTTTTGTTTTTTCTAGTCTTTTCTCATTTGTGACCCCATGTTGGTCCAGTGGTTATTCTTTGTCATTCCCTTTTGAGGAATTTCCATTTGTTGGGCTTTCTTTTACTGCTTGTATTTCCCGCTGTAATAATCACAACATGTAGCGTATGATTAATTTGGAAAAGTATACCCATCCATAATTTGGGTTAAAAATGTTTGTATCAAACAGCAAACACATACAGTAGCCCGAGGTTTTTAGACCATACTTACAGTAACTACTGGGCGATGAGTGGAAAGACACCATATTTCCATGGATAATTAATTCCAATCAAATTTAATCACATGAATTATCATTAATCCTCTCTAGCATTTTGTGCTGCAAAAGTTAAGGTAGGCAGTAAACGCAAAGTGGGTGCTTTTCACAGAACACTAACTGTTTAGTGACGAATGAGCAACAACTCGTTTCACAGAACACAGCATGCTGACCTACTTCATGAGACGATTCAGCACTAATCTACAACATTTTGTGATGGACACAAAGCCCGTCTCCTTTGACAGACATCTTCTGTATGGCGCTTAAAGGAAATGATTTGCAAAGGCCCACAACAATTACCATCAGCATGTTCTAAATGACACAAAAAGCCAACAGGAATGTGGCAGACCAATCACCATTAGTGCCACTTCAGTACACTGCACCAAAGAAATGAGTAAGCTACTGCAAATAATGGACAATGGCTGGAGGAAAAGCAACATGTTTCAGATATTTAGGGTATCCAATTCCTCAATTTAGTATTTAAAATTTGAAGTAGATACTATTGGTTGAGTAATTTATTGTTCAAAGCCATAAACAATGGACATGAGGATAGGACCCTGCCAGAAACAACCAAAAAGGACAAACGTTAGACTGAGCAGTTAAATATGGAAGGGTAAATGAGAGTTAAGGACACTAAGATCTGACAGGGATAACATGGTCTACCTCGAAGATGAGCACTACAGTAGCTGTGAAGAGCAATCAAGAGTTCTGCCATCCAATAATATTTAAAACAGAGAGACAAATATTGCTAAAACCTGAAACATTAGGACAAGAAAATAATCAAGATGAGAAGTGATAATAGCCAACATAGTACAAAAAACGTGTTTCAGATTTGATTTTTGGATCGTGGACTTGGCCTTTATTAGCTTATTACATTGCCTCTTGTAGGCAACCCTTTTGAGATATTTTTCCTAGCTGTGTTTGAGTTTGTTTTTTTTTGAAAATTAATTATTAAATAAACTTTTCTTTTATTATTTGGCCCAGAGGTATGAAGGTTCCTCTTCCCCAATTCAAAGTTCTGGAACTTAAAAACCTTTTAACTCTTTTCTGTAGAATCTGTGCAGGCTAAAAAGCCTGCTTTTAGAGTTTGGGGCCAGGCTGCTTTGTTATGAGGCCACATCTGAAGCCTTTTGGCCAAGCTTTGAAGAACAGCCTAGGTGTTGAGTTTTGACAGCAGGTAGTTCATAACACCAGGAAACTATGAACGTAGTTGAAGATCAGACCACATTGCTATGAGTAATTAAAACAGACGTCCAAGCCATTTCAAAGGGTTTACTAACTTTTTTTTACAGCTGTGGTCTCCGTCCATCTGTGATCCAAAACTGAATTAGGTAGGTTTTAGACTGTTAAGTAACATTATTTTCAATTGTCCAGGCCATAGTATTGCTGAAGTCTGAAATAAGTGTTTGTGAATTGAGTAGGGTACAAAAACAAAAAATATGAAAAAATACAAGAAATTTTGTGTTTGACATTGTTGGTTAAAAATGTATTTTCCTCCAGAAAAAGAAAACAACTAGTAATGTTGGACCTATTGCCCAGTGTTTAGGATACCCACCCCCTCACCAAGGCCAGTCACGATGAACATGAACAATAAAATCAGACAGATTTTGAGTAAAAGTTAATCCTGGTAATTCGCAAAGAATCAAATCTCAGTAACAGTTAATCCTGGCTTCTCTCATGGTTATTTGTGTGAAAGAAGTGTTCCGTCATTAACATCCACATGAAGATCTCATCAAGTTTAGTAATCAATGGTGCATAAAACCTTAATACTTTTACTTCTTTTTTTCAATCTTAGTGCTCCTTACCTCTAGATATCTCCCGTCTGTCAGATATTGGTATAAGTGCCCTTTAGATTGGTAGTTGTAACACCTCTCATAAAATAACAACAAACAGGGCATTTGACAGTTACTGCTCACCAACCCATTTTTCTTTAGGCAAAAACAAAACCAGCTGTGATGTCGGCAGTTGTGAACCTTGATATAATTTTGTGAACCCACTGCTCTACCTGAAACTGTGACTGCTGTCGATTGAGGAAGTTTCTGGGCTCACCAGACAAGTATAAACAAGCCAATCACACTAAATTCCTTTGGGTATTTCACCAGGGGATTTTCTAGATTTTATGTGACTTGAGTAATCTTGCTTTTGTGAAATATAGCATTACACTGAACGCCAACCTTCCTGGATTAATACCTACTGTAGTTTGAAAAGGGTGAGGAACAACAAGTCAATGTGAAAGCTACGAAGGAAAATCCACAACACAAACTGCACCTTAGGCTTCGATGCCATCCTCCACATGTTATAAAATGGAAACTAGTGTTGTATCAGTACTTAAAGTTTGAATTTCGTGTTGATACCAACTCTCAGGCCTCATTACTGGTGCCAGAGCAGTTCCAAAGCAAATAGCGAATAACTCCCTCCAAACCTCTGTCGCACATATGCTTCATTACCCCGATCCACAAACACACATGCCTCCCACACGTTGCTTCCTAGTCATTATGCTTACTTTGATTTATTTATTGATTAATTTGATATTTGGTTGCATGACTGTCCTTTCTGGGGTTAGAACATTAGAACAATCTAGATGAGAACAGGCTATTCAGCCCAACAAAACTCACTAGTCCTATCCACTTAATTCTTCCAAAATAAAATCAAGCTGAGTTTTGAAAGTTCCTAAAGTCCGACTGTCTACCACACCTTTGGTAACTTATTCTGTTTGTCTGTGGTTCTCTGTGTAAAGAAAAACTTTGTTTGTGTGAAGTTTACCATTAACAAGTTTCCAACTGTGTCCCGTGTTGTTGATGAACTCATTTTAAAATAACACTGGACTAATTCCCTTCTTAATTTTAAACACTTCAATCATGTCTCCTTTTGCTTAAAGTGAAAAGGCTCAGCTCTTTAATCTTTCTTCATAATTCATCCCCTGTAGCCCTGGAATCAGCCTAGTTGCTCTTCTCTGAACTTTTTCCAGCACTTCTATGTCGTTTTTGTAGCCTGAAGACCAAAACTGAGCATAGCACTCCAGATGAAGCCTCACCAGTGTGTTATAAAGCTTGAGCAGAACCTCCTGTGACTTGTACTGCACACATCAAGGCGCTATATAACCTGACATTCTGTTAGCCTTCTTAATGGCTACAGAACACTGTCTGGCTGTTAATAGTGTCAAGTCCACTACGACTCCTAAATCCTTCTCATAAGATATACGTTTGATTTTCAGACCTCTGATTGTGTAGTCAAACCTAAAACTTTTATTTCCTACGTGTAATACTTTACATTTACTGACATTAAATTTCATCTGCCACGAATCTTCCCAACCCTGTATGCTGTCCAAGTGCCTCCGTTAATCTGAAAACACTAATATAGGGCTTCTTACACTGTTATGTAGGCAATTATGTGGGGTTCATTGTAAAAATAAAAAAAGTTGCTGGGAGACAGAGTATTATTATTATTTGCATTGTTACAGCACTTTTCTCACTACTCAAAGCACTCTCCACACAGATCCATGATCTTCTTACTGTGAGGCAGGAGTGCTACCACTGCACCACCTCCATGGATATCTTGTCTGAGAAGTGGCGATACAAACATTTTCTGATAAGAATCTGTGATGAGCCGGAGGGAACAGTCCGGGTGTTAGCCTGCTCAACTCCAGCACCCTTTGGGTGACATATCACTCAGCCCAGGTACAACCCTGCTGAGTGTAGATTTGAGTTACATACAGTGCTTATAAAAAAGCATTCACCTCCTTGGAAGTTTTGACATTCATTTTTCTTGTAACATTGAATCACAGTGGATTTAACTTGGGTTTTGACACTGAACAACAGAAAAACTCTTTAATGTCAAAGTGGAAATAGATCTCTGCAGAGTGGTCTAAATAAATTACAAATGTAAAACACAAAATAATTAATCACACTTATTCACGCCTTTCAAATCAGTATTTAGTAGATGCTTCTTTGGCAGCCATAACAGCTGTAGATGCCACATGGGCTGGGCTGGGAGGAAGGATGGTTCCTTACTCGGACGGGAGACTCCTAATAAGCAGAAAAGCATCCCAGCCAGGGAGGGAGAAGTGATCAGACCTGGAAAGAAGGACCAAAACGGATGGACGGACAGCCCACTGGGAAAGAAAGATGTCGCTAGAGGCTTTTTTTTTTCCCCCAGCACGGTAGATGGCAGCAACCCCGGATGTCTGTGCCCAGTAGGAAACCAACAAGGCATGCCGGGAGATGCAGTCTGACAGAGCAGACCTGCTGGAGTCACTGGGGGCCACGAGAGCTCCCTGTTATAATGGACTTCCGTGTGACCCGGAATTGCTTCCATTGGGCAATCGCCCTGGCACAGGAAGTACTCCTGGGTCTGTAATAAAAAGGACCGCACTCCCTTATCCAGGTGAGTCAGAGCTGGCAGGTAGTGCAGCAACGCTTGAATGGAGGAGGGTAGTGCGGTAGGAAGAAAGTACTGTGGAGGGAAAACCTGTGTGTTTGTGCTTGTGGTGACATATTTGAGAGGATTTGATTAATAAACCAACATTTATTTGAACCCGGGACTGTGCTTGTGTGTTCGTGTTGGGGTGTGGGCTGTTGATGCCCTGGTGTCCATCACACAGCTTTGAATCTGTGCCCACAGGTTCCTGCCAGTTTTGCGCAGGTGGGCACTACAGGTTTCCTCCATTCCCCTTTGTAGAATTGCTCAAGCTTTATCAGATTGCGTGGAGATTGTGAGTGGACAGAATTTTGAAAGTTCAGCTACAAACTGTCAATTGGATTGAGATCTGGGTTCTGACATGGCCACTCCAGGACACTAACATTGCTGTTTTATGGCCATTCCTGTGTTGCTTTGGCTTTATGCTTGCGGTGGTTGAATTGCTAATAAAGAATCTTCTCCAAAGGCGCAGGGTTCTTGCAGACTGCATCAGGTTTTTCTCCAGCATTTCTCTGTATTTTGCCGCATTTGTTTTACTCTCTCAAGCCTAACAGGGTCTGCTACAGAGAAGAATCCCCGCCACACACTGCTGCCAACACCATGCTTCATGCATTCCAGTGTTTGGCTTATGTCACAGCGTTTATTCAGATTGCCAGAATGCTCAACTTTGGTCTCATCAGTCCACAAAACTATTTCAGTTGACTTCAGTGTCTCCCATGTGCCTTCTGGAAAACTCAAGCTGAGATGTTATTTGTGTTATCTTAAGAGATTTTTTTTGCCATTGTCCTGTAAAGCCGTGCAACAGTTGTATGCCCTTAGTGGCCATTTTTTCTTTACTTTCCAAAGTTGGATTAAATGGGGACAGCCGGGTTGGCACACCAAAATTTATTCCTGGGTCTCGCAGTCCTTTAACTCGACCACACCAGTAAGCTGCACCAATGATGATTCAAGTGTGTTATATTAAAGGGGGCAAATATTTGTGATCCATTATTTTGTGTATTGCATTTGTCATTCATTGAAATCACTTTGCAGAGATCTGTTTCACTTTTTCTGTTGATCAGTATCAAAAAAGCCAAATTAAATCAACTGTAATGCAATGCTGTGTAACAATGAAATGTGAAAACTTTCAAAAAGTGAACACTTTTTATAGGCAATATAAATGGTTACAGTCAAGTTACAAGCAAGTTCTCAAATACTAAAGCTTCCACTTTGCTTATTGGATGAAGTAAAGCTACAATCTTGTCCTTTTAGAGTTTCCCAGTTAAACCTGTTTTATCAGTGTCATCTGTATATTTTGCACTTGCTGAGCTAAAGTGTGACATTTGTGTCGTTAACAATGATCATCTGTTGTTGATAGATGCACAAGATCTGTGAGCATGAGGAGTACTTTGGTATTCAGTGCTTACAATAAGCTTGGCTTCTACGACTCTTTCTTATCTATTTAGCAAAATGTACGGTTTAAAAAGAAAATGAAATGGTGCCAAGTGTTATCAGGTGTTTGGAATTTTGCAGCAACCTCAGTCAAATTTTTATCAGTTCACATATACAATTCTAAACCACAAAGATGTCACACAAAAGGCCAGCCACACATTATTGATTCCTTGAAGTCTCTTTCTGTGGTTTGAGATGCAAAACAAATCATGATCAAGTTTCCATGTATCTTAATATTGGAAAAAAGAGATAAGGTATAATGCCAAAGTGCAATGAGATCTGAGGGCAGTGACCCACCACCAAGACCGATAGAGAATGCCACTGACTTGCAGATTCAAAAAAGCTCAAAATAAAACAAGACAGAAAAAATGGTCAATTTGTAAAATTAACGAAAAGAGATGTGATGGCCTGCGGTGGGTTGGCACCCTGCCCAGGATTGGTTCCCTGCCTTGTGCCCTGTGTTG
Organism: Erpetoichthys calabaricus; assembly: GCF_900747795.2. Classification (NCBI taxonomy): domain Eukaryota; kingdom Metazoa; phylum Chordata; class Cladistia; order Polypteriformes; family Polypteridae; genus Erpetoichthys; species Erpetoichthys calabaricus. The sequence continues at coordinate 130,447,256 of NC_041405.2, forward strand.
GCTGGGATTGGCTCCAGCAGACCCCCGTGACCCTGTGTTCGGATTCAGCGGGTTGGAAAATGGATGGATGGATGGATGTGATGGCCAAGAATATTCAAGAAATGAAAACAGGGAAACATTCAAGCCAACAAGGACAGCATATGAGAGGCGTTCTAAATTTTGGTCCTGGAGGGCTGCAATGGCTAAGGTGTTCACATTGCCCAATTTCTTAAATCAGAAATAAACTGTTGCAGCTAATGTAATAAACGGTTTTGGGCACAATTGTGTTCACTTGCTAGTTTAACTTTTACACAGTTGTACTTTAAAGTTTTTAATTGTTTCTTGCCTTCTTAAAAGATAGTGAGATACAAATAAGAAGTAAGGCAAGTGTGGTGTAGTGTTTAAGACCATGGACTTTAAATCCTGAGGTTGAGGGTTCATATCCCGTCTGTGACTATGAGCAAGTCACTTCACCTGCCTGAGGGAAAAAAGAAACGTAATCAACTGTATCTCAAATGTTGTAAGTTACCTTGGATAAAGGCACCAACTAAATACAGTGGTGTGAAAAACTATTTGCCCCCTTCCTGATTTCTTATTCTTTTGCATGTTTGTCACACAAAATGTTTCTGATCATCAAACACATTTAACCATTAGTCAAATATAACACAAGTAAACACAAAATGCAGTTTGTAAATGGTGGTTTTTATTATTTAGGGAGAAAAAAAAATCCAAACCTACATGGCCCTGTGTGAAAAAGTAATTGCCCCCTGAACCTAATAACTGGTTGGGCCACCCTTAGCAGCAATAACTGCAATCAAGCGTTTGCGATAACTTGCAATGAGTCTTTTACAGCGCTCTGGAGGAATTTTGGCCCACTCATCTTTGCAAAATTGTTGTAATTCAGCTTTATTTGAGGGTTTTCTAGCATGAACCGCCTTTTTAAGGTCATGCCATAGCATCTCAATTGGATTCAGGTCAGGACTTTGACTAGGCCACTCCAAAGTCTTCATTTTGTTTTTCTTCAGCCATTCAGAGGTGGATTTGCTGGTGTGTTTTGGGTCATTGTCCTGTTGCAGCACCCAAGATCGCTTCAGCTTGAGTTGACGAACAGATGGCCGGACATTCTCCTTCAGGATTTTTTGGTAGACAGTAGAATTCATGGTTCCATCTATCACAGCAAGCCTTCCAGGTCCTGAAGCAGCAAAACAACCCCAGACCATCACACTACCACCACCATATTTTACTGTTGGTATGATGTTCTTTTTCTGAAATGCTGTGTTCCTTTTACGCCAGATGTAACGGGACATTTGCCTTCCAAAAAGTTCAACTTTTGTCTCATCAGTCCACAAGGTATTTTCCCAAAAGTCTTGGCAATCATTGAGATGTTTCTTAGCAAAATTGAGACGAGCCCTAATGTTCTTTTTGCTTAACAGTGGTTTGCGTCTTGGAAATCTGCCATGCAGGCCGTTTTTGCCCAGTCTCTTTCTTATGGTGGAGTCGTGAACACTGACCTTAATTGAGGCAAGTGAGGCCTGCAGTTCTTTAGACGTTGTCCTGGGGTCTTTTGTGACCTCTCGGATGAGTCGTTTCTGCGCTCTTGGGGTAATTTTGGTTGGCCGGCCACTCCTGGGAAGGTTCACCACTGTTCCATGTTTTTGCTATTTGTGGATAATGGCTCTCACTGTGGTTCGCTGGAGTCCCAAAGCTTTAGAAATGGCTTTATAACCTTTACCAGACTGATAGATCTCAATTACTTCTGTTCACATTTGTTCCTGAATTTCTTTGGATCTTGGCATGATGTCTAGCTTTTGAGGTGCTTTTGGTCTACTTCTCTGTGTCAGGCAGCTCCTATTTAAGTGATTTCTTGATTGAAACAGGTGTGGCAGTAATCAGCCTGGGGGTGGCTACGGAAATTGAACTCAGGTGTGATACACCACAGTTAGGTTATTTTTTAACAAGGGGGCAATTACTTTTTCACACAGGGCCATGTAGGTTTGGATTTTTTTTCTCCCTAAATAATAAAAACCATCATTTAAAAACTGCATTTTGTGTTTACTTGTGTTATATTTGACTAATGGTTAAATGTGTTTGATGATCAGAAACATTTTGTGTGACAAACATGCAAAAGAATAAGAAATCAGGAAGGGGGCAAATAGTTTTTCACACCACTGTAAGTAAATGCTACTTAGCATCTCTGTGATACACTAGCATTGAGTGGCCAACAAATTATGTGTGTCAGGAAACTCTACTGGGGCTTCTCCGTACTTTTGGGAATATTCCTTTATAAGGCGTCACTGTGACTATGACTGCTCTCTTATAATTAGCCAAGTCACAGGTTTTCTCCTTTATTGTAATTCCTTATGTGTGTTTGAGGGGGGTTGTTTTTGTTGTTTATTATGATATTTTTTGAGTTTCTGTCAAAACCTAAATTCCTCTTTGGGACCAATAAAATGCTATCTATCTATCTATCTATCTATCTATCTATCTATCTATCTATCTATCTATCTATCTATCTATCTATCTATCTATCTATCTATCTATCTAAGTAAGATAAATTTAGTAGTTTTTGTCAAAATGACACACCACCTTCTATATCTATCTATAACACACCATTCTCACCATGAAGCAAGGTGATGGCAGCATCATGCTGTGGAGATGCTTCTCTGCAGTGGGCCCTGGAAGGCTTGTGAAAGTAAAATTAATGCAAAAAATACAATGAAATCCAGGAGGAAACCCTCATGCAGTCTGCAATAAACCTGCACCTCAAGAGGTTTATTTTCCAGCTAAACAACAACCACCGGCATAAAGCCAAAGCTACACTACAGAGTAATGGCTTAAAAAAGTGGCCAAGTAAGACTCCAGATCTCAATCCAACTAAGAACATGTGGCACGGCTTCAAACAGGCTGTTTGCTCACAATCAGCATTCAAACTGACAAAGCTTGAGCAGTGTTGTAATGAAGAAGGGGAAAAATTTAAGTAGTGGGGTGAATATGCTTTATAGTTATGATAGATAGATAGATAGATAGATAGATAGATAGATAGATAGATAGATAGATAGATAGATAGATAGATAGATAGATAGATAGATAGATAGGTAATTACTTTATTTACATTTTATTTTACATTTTATAATAAGTCAGACAAAGCCCAGTTTCTAGCTGACAAACACTACCTATACAGTAGACACCCGTGAAGTCGCAGTTCAGGGTTCGCGGACTCAGTCGTTTGCGGATTTTTCCTTAGAACCTAACTATAAATTGTTAGCGGAAAGCACAAATATCCTTCGCAATTTTTTATGGATTTTTTCGTGGCAATAATGTGCTGTAGAGAGAACAGGAAGCACCGCTGAGGGAAACGCGGTTTGGGATGGTGAAAGTAGCCAATCCGAGAGCGTTATTCATTTCTCCTTGCTGCTGATTGACTGCTGCCCTGTGACGTGTCTCCAGCTGAATGTCCTCGTGTTTTCCACTTTGTTATTGTATTCATTTTGTTATTCTTAAACGCACAAGATTTCACCGAAACGCCCTGCACCTTCTAAGGCTCCTGGCACTGAGCCTAAGCGCCAGAAGAAGTTTAAAACACTCCAGGAGAAGGATGAACTACTGGATTTGCTCCGGGAACAAAAAAGTTATGCTGCAGTAGCGCGCTACTATGGCATTAATGAAAGCACCGCACGCTACATAAAGAAGAACGAAGCAGCGATCTGGAGTACCATATCTGTAAGTTTCAATGATAGTGCCAAAAAGGTAACAAACGTAAGGAATAAAAATAGTCAGGATGGAATCTGCCTTGGCACTGTGGATCACGGACTGCAGGAAGAACATCCCCTTGGACGGTAACATCATCCGTGAGAAAGCACGGAAATTGTACCAGCAGTTTGCTACAGGAGACAATGTAGCAACTTCCCATCACAATGTTCCTGAAACTTATAAAGAAAAGCCAGTACGAAACCCCACCAGAAGAAGACACGTCCAAAGATATGACTCCTCCTGAAGCGCCTGAAGAAGAGGCGCCACCCAAGGAGTTTTAAATCCTCTGCATCGTACTGCACAGCTACTTCATCATCATCATCATCAATATCATTCATCATTGGTGAGTACCCGTACATTTTACTGTATTTTAATTAAATGAAATTATTATGTATTTACTCTACTTATAACAAAGAGAACGACAGTGCATACCAAAGAAAACACGCTTGTATGAATTACGTATAGCGGTAACATCAGTATTTTACATTCTATCACCGCAGGAGACACAGCAGTACAGTACTATACAGTATACGGGTTTACCTTTATCTTAATACATTACCTAAAAACAGAATGTAATTTTTTAGGTAATGTATTAATGTATTAGGTGGCACGGTGGCGCAGTGGGTAGCGCTGCTGCCTTGCAGTTGGGAGACCTGGGGACCTGGGTTCGCTTCCTGGGTCCTCCCTGCATGGAGTTTGCATGTTCTCCTCGTGTCTGCGTGGGTTTCCTCCGGGTGCTCCGGTTTCCTCCCACAGTCCAAAGACATGCAGGTTAGGTGGATTGGCGATTCTAAATTGGCCCTAGTGTGTGCTTGGTGTGTGGGTGTGTTTGTGTTTGTCCTGCGGTGGGTTGGCACCCTGCCTGGGATTGGTTCCTGCCTTGTGCCCTGTGTTGGCTGGGATTGGCTCCAGCAGACCCCCTTGAGCATGTAGTTACGGGATTCCCTGAGCTCCTCCCATGGGAGCATCCCATTTGCAGTTTAATGAGAGAACATCCAGGGCATTCTGGAGAGATTGTATTTCTTGGCTGGCCTGAGTGCATTTTGGAAATCAACTGCAGGAGCCTGAAAAGGTTTCTGAGGATGGAGTAGCTTGGTCTGGCCAGCTTGTTACGTTGCCTCCATAATCCTCTCCAATAAGTGCTGCTGTACTAATAATGAGATACAATGTCTACCAGTAATCTAATAGCCAGAGTTCCATGATCCAGGAGTAACTAAGGCCACGACATTTATTGAAGACTAGCGACCAGTATATAATTTACCTTTTTGGCATGAATGTAGCCCTCAAAGTGTACAAAATGTAATTTAGATGCATACAGGTAAGCAACACAACAAGTGCCATGGATAGCAACTCTTCTATGTCTCCTACACATTGGAATATGGTATTTGTCCGTGAAGGGTGACCAGTCTGGGAATGAGATGTTATAATGAGCTGGATCCGATCAGGAAATGGGCTAGGTAATAAGCACAAACAAATCAGAGCCTGATTAGATTGAGCCTCCTCACAAGTTTACCTTTTCATCTGTCCACATTGCAACACCGAGCTGGCATTTTCAGAAGTTTACAACTCTGGACAGCATTTGCATTGTTTTTTTAGGGTTATCACGGTGGGGTAGTGTGTGTGAACAAAAAATGAAAATGAAGACTAATGTCTGCATTTTTAAACAAAAACATAGTAGTGTGGATGCAGCCTGAAGGCTGTGTATAAAGAATACTATCTGAAAACAATCAAGTAACAAGAGATCCTTGAGCTAAGACAATAAGTGCAATAAGTGCAATCAAATCTACAAAGCTGTAATTTAGCAGAAGCACTTGTGGCTAGTAAGTTACACAATGTGTGCCAACACAGTGGTGCAGTACTCATCAGACAGCTTGAGAAAGACAAGGGACGCTTACCAGTTGTGCTCTCCTCCTTTAAAGTAGGCATTGATATATTCAGTGATGGCAGCTGCTACAGGCCAAGCTTCCTGATTTCCAAGGGTGACAGGACTCGGTCCTCGGGACACTCCTGCAGAAACAGAACGACTGTTAGCTGTGCCTCCCCATCAGTTAGCCTTATGTTAAATTAATTTCTTGTTTTGTATTTCAAACTTCACCTGCTCTGGTCTGTAAACAATATTTATGTTAATGATGCTTAACAGGCTATCGACAAGTTACAACAACGTCACTGAAGAATCACACGCTAGAGCTAAACATCCTAAAGATTATAATTACCTATCTCACTCAACAAACCCTTACAACAACAACATTTATTTATGCATATGGAACTATTTATTTAGTTTCATGCATGAAAGTACACTGTAGCTCAAAGTGCTTCACAATAATAATAGCTAAAGAGTTTGAAAAAGAAAAATCAAAGAACATTTATAAAAGGAACTTTACAACAATAGAAATGATAAACAGCCTAATAAACAAATGCTATGAACAGATGACAATGAAGGAGTGGAAAATAAAAACTCCATTTAATTGGATGAGGGAGAAACAAACTTACAAGCACTTGAGAGAAACTAAAAGACCAAGAAAATAAAAACTGTTGTCAGACTCACAAGAATTCTTCACCACAGTACAACTAATAACCTAATGTGAGGTGGCATTGGTTAAAGACAGTGACATATACTTCACACCTTCATTTTGTATGCTCATCTAGTTTTTAAGTAAATAGAAGTGCAACTCAGCAGTCTCTGGGCAATGGTTATAGTTAACTGGCCTTTCTAAAGTTATGGAGAAAGCAGGGAGTTGATCTAACAGGATGACCCTCTAAGGATCATGCTTCCTTGCCCAAATTCAACCTTAATGTCATCAAATGATATTCTTGTTGTTAACACTGGGACATAGAGATAGATAGAGAGAGAGAGAAAGAGAGAGACAGACAGAGACTATGATTGGAAATGATTAAGGAACTTAGTCCATCAGATTTCTGAGATAAATCAATTGAACCATCTGACTGCATATAACGTGGGTGCCACTGACTTCCTTACTCTGAGTTGAAGGATTGACTGGATATGCATTAATGTCTCAGAATGTTTACTACCATTCTGGGGAATTGTCCCAACCTATCTGCAGCACATATCCCTTTCTACCAGTCACTTTTCCCTACATGTTGAATTTGGGGCATAATTTCACTCAGATCCTTGGAAATTAACAGATCTGAATTAGCAAAGATGTCAGGATGCTTTCAATTCGAGTTCTGTTAACCAAGCGCCTTGACTTCCTTTAACAATACAGTGGAACCTCGGTTCACAAACGTCTCGGTACACGTACAAATCGGTTTACGACCAAAAAGTTTGCCAAAATTTTGCCTCGGTTCACGACCACACACTCGGTATACGAACAAGCCAGTTTCCCTTTTGGTTTGTACATGTTCAGTCTCTCCCTGTGCATTTCCTGTGCAGGAGCAAGAGAGAGAGAGCGAGAGAGCGCGACACACACACACAGCCAGTGCGAGAGAGACAGACGCACACATACAGGCAGCGAGAGAGAGAGCCGTGCACACACACAGACAGCGCAAGAGAGAGCTGGACGCATAAGGTAGGAAGGCAGTTAAAGAATGCACTGGGCTTGATTTTGTTTTCACTTCTGTTTACAGCGATCGGTTCGTAGCGTGCATTGTCGCATTGTTACTTTTCTTGGTGGTTTATTAAATTACGGATTTTTTCTAATGTTCATTTTTTTCCCTGTGCTTAAAACTCGTTAAAAAAAAAGTGTTTTTAGCCAGCGGTTGGTAGCGCTATAGCGCGAACTATTGCAGTGTCAAGTTTTCTCTGTTGTTCAAGGTTTTCTCAGTGTTATTCAATGTTTTTACATTTAGTTTACTATTACGCTGTGCATTCTATGGTTTAATTAACTATATTTGTTCTTAAAAACTAAAAAAATATATATATTTACATACAGTTCGTATGGTCTGGAACGGATTAATTGTATTTACATACAATCCTATGGGGGAAATTGCTTCGGTTCACGACCAAATCAGTTTACGACCAGAGTTTTGGAACGAATTATGGTCGTGAACCGAGGTTCCACTGTATTGATGTCATTGCTGAATGACTGCTAAAAAAATACATTTTACTCAATACTATACTGAGCTATTCTTATTGATGTTGTTGTTGTGAAATTTAGTAGGATGTTTAACTGAATGTATGACCATGAATTCCACTGTCCTCGTTATGTATTGTCATGCATGCCAGTATTGGGAGTGTTTCATGGATGTTGGATTGACTAAAAATAAATGGAAATTTTCTGGTGTGACACTGCCACTAAAACAGTTTTCAATTCCTTTAGAATGGACAAGAACTCTCTAGAAGATTACTAACATCACTTGGTTTAGACATCGCCAGCTCTGCCCCTTCTGCTTCCTTTCCTACATAAACAGCCTCCATATAGGAAGTTGGCAATCAACTGGAAAATGACTTCCAAAAGTGAAAGACCTCATCTCCATCCAGAAGCACTTATAATGTTTAACCTTCATTTTAATTTTTGTTCTGTTACTTCAACTTGGACATGGAGCTCCAAAACATCTATTTTGTCTTTTCTGATATATTTACAGTATGTTGTCAAGTCCATATTGTACAGATGTCCTGATGCAAGGTCGAGCTGTTGGACCACAGTTTGGTATATCAACCTGCTGTGAGAGCCCAGAGTGAAATGAAGAAACGACAGAGCTGATGTACACCAGCAGACTTAGCAGACAACACCACATTCAAATGGTTGAAAACACAGAAGTACAAAATTAAACCAGAAGGTCATAAATAGGTAGGTATCACGATGACCAGGAATTTCCATAAAAAGTCTGGGCAGTCTTAAATAATCAAGCAGGAGAGATGTGAGGACCATTACATAGGGGATGTCAGACCTAGTCAGGTCAAATTCACTTAAGGTCAAAATTCAATATAGTCGATAAACTGTCAACAAAATCAAAGTTGAAATCAAAATTCATTTACATGCCAAAATGTGACTATTACACCGTCATTCCTTTATTTAGTCAGAAAATTTGGATGCATTTCAAACTAAGCAGCTATCTTTTATGTACTAGGAAAAGTCTAGCTGCAGAACCCTGGAGCTGTGATTCCGGAGCTCAGCTGAACAGCCAATTTATTGCATGTTAATGTCACATGGTTTACACAATAGAAGCTCTGAGAAGAGTGTGGTTGCAACCAGAAGCACTGTCACAGTGTTAGTCCCTGAGAGACAGCCTACTTCATGGCATTCCCATCACAAGACATGCCTACTCAGTAGTTATCATTACTCATGAATAAGACAACCTTAACCTTAACCATATTGGAAGTAAATTTTATGAGAATGGAAGGTAAGGTACCCATGGAAATGGTCGTGTTGGAAAGGGCACAAATAAGTGTGTGTATAACACCTGTAAAGCCTGCTAAACATCACTGGATATTTGCAGTTTGATTGGCCCATAATGGTGTGGAGCTCTGTAGGTCTATTGGAGTGATTCACTGGGTATGTCATGTTAAGTGAAACCCAGGGTTTCACAGGAGCATGCCATCAACTGCCTCCTGAATTGCTAAGGTTATGTAAATGAAGACTATGGCAGAAAATCTCTGGAAAAGTCACATAAAGAGATATAGTTTCAAGTAACTAAACAGGAGGGCACAAATCAGAAGATGGAGGAGCAGCACTACCTGTTGATGGGCTTCCAGGTTGTTGGTTTGAGGTGATGACTGCCCAGTCACAGGAGCTGGATGAGGAGGCGGAGGTTGTTAAAGGGGAGCTAGGCCCCAGGAGAGGAGATGAGCACAACGACCTAGACTAAGAAAAGGGTGAAAAAAGGTCAGTATCCTCTTAGCAGAGCTGAATAAAGACATAATATTATGGCAAGAGCAGCATCTCTTTCAACTATGAGACAGAAGTCTGAACTACAGTTTCCTGCCAAGGAGGATTTCTGGGTTTGGGTTTGTGTAACTGGGCTATCCGACAGAGATCTTACCCGCTCACAGCCACTGAGCTTCCCTCCTCTGCTTCTCCTGGATCTTGAGGGTCGAGGTGGAGGGGTTACACCAGCATCTACACCATCTCCTTTATTGGAGTGAGGTGATCCTAAAATAGGGAAAAGAGGACAAGCGTCATATCAAGCTTCTTCCCCAATATGCAAAACAACACTAATAACACAACCCCTACACTCTGCCCCAAAATCTCTTTAATTATATCTTATTTAGTCACTTCATATAAATGGTCAACCTCTGATCATCCATTCATTATCCAACCCGCTATATCCTAACTACAGGGTCATAGGGGTCTGCTGGAGCCAATCCCAGCCAACACAGGGCGCAAGGCAGGAAACAAACCCTGGGCAGGGCGCCAGCCCACCGCAGGGCACGCACACACACATACACACCAAACACACACTAGGGACAATTTAGGATCGCCAATGCACCTAACCTGCATGTCTTTGGACTGTGGGAGGAAACCGGAGTACCCAGAGGAAACCCACGCAGACACGGGGAGAACATGCAAACTCCACGCAGGGAAGACCCGGGAAGCGAACCCGGGTCTGCTAACTGCGAGGCAGCACCGTGCCGCCTACCTCTGATCATTTGGCTAGAAAACAGAGACAGATGATAGCATATCAATCAAGCTATCTATAAGAAAAAAGAGTCTAACACCAAGGCCTTTAAATCACCATATACCATATATAACGCCATTACATGTTATTTCAGCATAAGAGAGGCTGTTTCCTACAATTAGACTGCTTGCAAGTTGAATTACTTGCTCCAGGGGCACACAGTGAGCCAGCAGCGGGCACTGGGCCTGCAACTTTTGGCCTTAAGCCCAGCTTATTAGCTAGTCCCTTCTGGGGTTACTGGGTGAGCAGTGATCAACAGCAAAATTTTGTCTAAGTTTTCAAGTGGAGGATGGAGCAGTGGTGAAGCGTTAGCACTGCTACTGCTAACAGATCCAGTGTCCTGGATTTGAAACCAATGCAGGTTTTTTTCTGCACGAATATTTCTTACCATTTCCTTTACACATCCTTATAGACATGCATGCTATTTTAATTGGCAACTCCAAATTGTCCAATTGGATCTGTGCGCAAGTGTACCCTGTGATGGACTGGTGCATTCTCAAAAGCTGTTTCCCTCCTGACACTCATTGCAGGCAAAACAGACTACAGCCTCTCAAAATCCTAAACTAGATGAAATGGGCTTAGAGAATGTTATTTTGGTGGCTGCAAGGGAAAACTAGCAATAGGTTATGTCCACTCACAACTATGGCACATACCTGCTGGTTGAATGGGCTGGGAGGCCACCTTCCTGCCACCTGCCTCCCCCTCTCGGTTTGAAGACCCAGAAGATGTGGAATTCTGTAGCTGGCTTCCGCATATGCCCTCAGAAGACCGTACCATCCTATCCATTTCAGAGCTGCCTGGGGGGTCCTGCCCCTCAGAGGACCTTGACTTTCTGTCCACTTCACAGGACCCAGAGTGATCCTGCACCTCAGAGTCCTGCAGCTTTGTCTCCATCCCACGGCCCACGTGGGGATCATGTTTTTCAGGACCTTGCTGTTTCCGTTCTATCTTCCAGCTGCCCAAACTGCTAAGTCGATCGGAAGACCGTGGCTTTCTCTCCGAAGTGGCACGTCTGTCTGTGCCTCGAGGACGCCTATCTGTCTCACCACTCCCTGCTGTGTTTCTCCTTTCAGAAGACTGCTGCTGCCTTTCATTATCCCGGCCTCCTGAAGCAGGAAGCCTCTCAGAGGACCTTGGCCTCAAGCTTGGTTCCAAGTCACCAGAAGCACCAAGCCGGTCAGAAGACCGTTGCCTCCTTTCTATTTCCCAGCTTCTTGAAGTGCTGCATCTATCCGAGGATCGTTGCCTCCTGTCCATCTCCCCACCTCCAGAAGAATTAAGCCTGTCAGAGGACCTCTGCCTTCTCTCCTTCTCTCGTCTTCCGGATGATTCTAGCTTATCAGATGATAGCAGTTTGTTTTCTGTCCCCCATTCCCTAGATGACTCCAGCCTATCTGATGACTGCTGCTTTTTCTCTGCTCCCACACCACTTGACAACTCCAGCCTATCAGAGAAGGGAGATTTCTTCTCTTTGCCCCATCCCCCTGAAGATTCTACCCTATCAGATGTCAGTTGCCTTTTCTCTGTTCTTAGCCCACCTGATAACTCTAGACTGTCAGGAGGCTGGGGCTTCTTATCTGCCCCAAGCTTCCCTGTTGAATCCAGCCACTCCGAACACTGCTTCTTCTTCTCTGCACTACCCCATAGTACAGATGACTGAACCCTATCGTTAGGCTGTGGCTTTTTCTCTGTGGGCCACCCCACAGAGGCCTCTAGCCTATAGGAGGTTGATGGTTTCTTTTCTGAGCCCCACAACTCTGAAGAATCCAAGTGGTCAGATAATGGTGCCTTCTTCTCTATTCTCCACCCACCTGAAGACTCAACCCTTTCACAAGGCTGTGACTTCTTGTCTGTACCCGAACTCCCTGACTTATCCAGCCTATCAGATGGTTTTGAGTTCTTAACTGTGTCCCATCCACTTATTGTTTCTGGCTTCTCAGAAGGCTGCAGCTTCTTCTCTGGGCCCCATTCTTCGAATGTGTCTGGCCTATCAAAAGATTGTAGCTTCATCTCCATACCCCACTCCCCTAACGACGCTCGCCTGTCAAAAGCTTTTGACTTCTTTTCTGAGCTGCGTCTGTCTAAAGCTTCCAGTCTATGAATAGTGTGCAGATTCTTCTCTGTCCCTGACCCTCCTGAAGGCTCTGGCCTATCTGAAGGTAATGGCTTCTTTTCTGAGCTCCACCCTTGTGAAGAATCTGGCTTCTTTTCAGTACCATAACTCTCTGAAGGACAGTGTCTCCTTGTTTCCCACAGTTGTGAACTATCAAGTCTTTCTGAGGACTGATGCTTCCGTCCTGAGTCTAGCTCATTCAAGGGGGTCTCCTGCTGACGACCTGTCTCCCAGGCCCCCGTGGCATCCAGGAAGGGGTTGTGGAGCGAGTTCCATCTTACTAGCTCTTTCTTACCAGGCCTGGTCCCTGGAGTGGATAGCCTTTTGGAAACATTCTGTTTGGGGTTTGTTAGGGATGACTGATGGGTAGGACTGCCGACCATCGTGATGGCAAATGGGTCTTCAGGAGATACTGTCTTAGATGAGGGCCCACAGTGCTCTATCCCTGAGCTTGTTGGGGGAGGCATGGCCATCTTGCCATCAGCTAAACAGCTGAAGGACATGGAGAAGGGATCTAAGTGTGACACAGGAGATGCACCAGCTGAACTGTGGGTGGGACCTTTGCGATGTGCTGGCGCTGGGTTTAAAGGTTCTGAGCTTGCCCGTTCTTTGGAGAACACTGCCAGAAAAGAGTCAGTGGAATCAGGAGTCCGGGATCCTCTGGGTTGGCCAGGCCAAGGTGGTACTTCAGATTCAGAAGACGAGGGGCGGCTGAAGGTGGCAAGAGAAGAGGAAGAGTTGTCACTGGGTCCTCGGGGGCTCTGGCTAGAGGGGCACCATGCTCTGTTGGCATCCTCTGACAAAGCAGGTGATGATGAGGAGGAGGGCTCACTGAAAGCCACTAGGAAAGGATCAGTAGAGACGGAGAAACCTTTACTCTGCCTGGAACTCGTTGGAGGCCAGGCAGCCCAGGGACTAGGCTCTGGGGAAGGACCAAGTGGCTGATGGGAAGGGGAGTCCAGGCCAGAGTCCTCAACATTTTCAGGGGACGAAGAATTAGAAGATGAAGTAGGTGGCATGGAGCCTGTAGAAAAGAAAAGAAAATCAAAAATGATAGAAGTTCAAGGTGCTACATATGCAAGGCTAAAATGTAATCTGCTGGTAGAATTGAGCAGTAGGTGATGTAAGGTGATTATTACCTCCCAGGCTGCTGGGTTTAAAAGCAGAATCCAGTGGAGGTCCAAATAGGGGATCTGGAGGAGGTCTGTCAGAAATTAGTCTGTGTAGATAGAAAGAAATAATTGAACTTTTCATCTAAGTTTTTTTGTTGCCCTGTCAACCTCATGGCCAAACTGGGGCAATCTCATCTTTCTCATTCTTTCTATCCATTTCTCAATTGTTCACCCACCTCTGATATGCATGTTGCTATTTTTCCCAGTCTCTCCCACTTTACCTGTCTTTTTGCAGGTTTCCTTTTCCTTACATTTGCTATTTTAAATGATGGATTTAGTCAGCCCAACAGTAATTATCTTTGGTAACAACCATCTTTTTTATCTACATCTTATAGGTTTATGATCCAAATAACATAAAACGTTTAGTAAACTCAAGTGCTCAACTGACCTGTTTCCTTCTGGACTGGATGTGGACCGCTGGAGCCAGTCATGTTCAGAATCTGGTTGAGGGAAAACAACAATAACATAACATAACATAACATAACATAACATAACATAACATAACACATGCTCCAACTCATTCGATCCAATTCAGAGTCGCAGTGTGCTGGGGCCTATCTTGATAGAACTGGGTTCAAGGCAGGAAACAGTCTTGTACAGGGTGCCAGCACACTGCAGAAACCACTCACACACAAATCCATATGGGACCAAATTGGAATTGTCAATCAACTAATCCTACACATTTTTGGAGGCAGGGGGGAAAAATGAGTATATTCAGAAAAAAACTCCACCATACATGGGGAGAACAATAAAACTTCACAAAGACACAGACTTGGATACTGTGAGGCAGCAGTGCAGACCACTGTGCTACCGTTTCACTTGTAAACGTAATAGTAAATAACAGTAAATCAATAAACAAACATATACATAAATAAACAATAATAAAGAGAATGATTTATCACACCAATTTCAACATTCTCACCAATGCAAAAATCATTGAAGTCATATTCCTGCAAAAACAATTACCATAGAGAGACCACTGAATTTGTATACATGGCTTTTGCTTCTTCAAACAAGTCCTAGATTTCCAGTTGAGTCAAGGTCAAATAACATAGGGTGGTCAAAGCAAGTGGTTCAAAGACTACCCCAAGGCCCACAAAAGGCTGCATCAACAACGTTTGCTGGTAGAATTCAGCCACAGATTAACAGATTGTTCTATAAGTCACCCCATGGTTCATAAAGCTATATATTATTTTGAAACTCGACACCTCTCTAATGAGGATAACAAAAAAGAGCAATGGTAGGACAGGAAAGATAAACCAGATTTCCTCCAACATGGAACCTCTTGTCTAACCTTAATAGACAGATACATGGCTGTGAGCAGCCAAGAGGTGGGTAGACCCACCCAAAAGAGTCATCAGGCCATAAAATAAAAAATCTGTTAAAATAAAGAGACAAAGAGACTGCAAGAGAGAGGGAGAACAATACAGAGAGGGGAACAGTCATTGCTGCATTAAATACTGGGTGTGTATGAAGATTCAGGGAGAACATTTATTTATATCACTAATCAGCTGAAAATGGGGTGGCATCAATGCATATGTACACAATAGTTTAGAAAAGAGAAAGAGCCTCTGCTGTATGTATACAGGTAGTCACCGACTTATGACCACATTCAGTTCCGACGAACTGGTCATAAATAGATATGGGCATAAGACGGACTGGTATATGTATTCAAACTTGACTGTATACACAGCACTGTATAGGAAGTCCCTTAAGTCATATTGTTTGTTTTATATCCTTTTTATCATCAACCATAGCAAATTTTGCAGATTTTCTATATTTTTCTGTGTATATTGTTGCTTGCATAGGTGCTGAACCTTTAATAGTTTCACAAATCCTTTCTTTGTCTGTGTTAGGTTAAGTAATCAGAGTGAGCCTCTCAGTGTTCCTTGTGGAGGAGGAATTGTACCGGCAGTGTTTGAGCACTCATATATTTTCTGTTTTAACACTTCAGCCTGTTAATAATAAATTTTAACAGATAAAGGAGTTCTGTGTGATTTCATTACCCCTTCATGACAGTTCGCACGAAGCGACACATTGTGATTCACAATGCAGAAGCTTTGGATGTTAACCAGATTCAAAGCCAAAGTGCAGCAGTACAGAACATGCAGTCAACATCAGTTACTGTGGGATAACTTAAGGTCACATATGATCATATTTGCTTTCTTTCCTCCCTTTTACTCCTTGATCACCTTCATTTTTGTGTCAAGATCGATTGCCTTTTTTCCTGTAATTGTAAGACAAATGTAACTGAATGTAGTAGAAACTGCTGCAGGTAATAAAACTGAGATCGAGATGAATGAGTCTCGGCATACAGAGCTGGCATGGTGAAAACCCATTTGCCCATAAGATACGGTACTAGTTGTAAGGCGAATGGTCGTAAGTAAGACGCATAGGTCGTAAGTTGACGACTGCCTGTACTGCTGTTACGACTCCCTTTTAAATTTTTCTCACTTGCCAATCAGGTTGTCCAATATGAAGTCCCACCATCATTCATAGCACTAAATAATGGAAGACGTGCAATGTTTTCCTTACCTCCTTGTTGTGCATTTTCTCCTTCTTCTCTGGATCGGTTACCCATCATAGAACCAGAGGTTCCTGAAAAGATTAATATATTAGAGTCAGTTTTTTATGGCTTCCTTCTTGATGGCTCTTTATTTTAGGTTTACTCTACTTACTTGACAGCTGCCGTTTGATGGAGACCTGAAAATTAAAAATAAGACAAAATTAAGACATGACCAACACTAGGTTAGATTGTTTCTATCAACCTGGTAGCGATGAGTAATTTGAAAATGAGTGGATCATTTTGAGTGATTCCTTTTGGTGTACCTGGAGAAGCATCTGTCTTCCTGTGCAGTTCTTTAAAAGTTTAAAAGTCATTTGAAATTGCATATTATCTAGGAGTAAACTCTCTCCTAAATACCTTCCCTTTGTAATGGCTCTGAGGACTGGTATCCTGGTAAGCAGTTTTATGTTAGTTTTGTACAATTTACACTTGACTTTGTGGCTATTTATAATTTTATCGTTATTCTGGCAGAGCAATTTTGCTTATGGAACTGTGCCCAATTTTTGGTCACTTGACACGGAGGTCATGTAACCCGCTGTATCATTACACGCCACCACTAATAAGATGATGGTGCGCTAGCTCAGATACCATACCATAATTTTGCATATTTTCTTAGAGAAGTGAAAGCTAAAAGGTTCTCTGGAGAATAATTTACTGTTAGGACACTTGTTTTTTTACTTTGTTTCTAGTTTTGGATTTGGTCAGTTATTTTCCATCTGTTTCTTCTGCCATTCAGAACATTGCCTGTTTTGTAGGCTACAGTTTTTGCCTGTTCTTTCATTTATTGTTTTATTTTAATCTGCTGGGGGTGTCTACAATGCTATTTTTCCAAATCTTTGTTTGAATGAAGGAATGTTGGCACATACAGAGGCTTAACTTATTTGCAATAAAATTTTCTTTGAGGCACAAAAAGAAAACACATCCCTTTTTGGTGGAAAAAATGCTGAAACATTGCCATATCAGATTGATCTTGAAGCATAAGACCAGGAGAGACATTTCACCCAGATCACAAACATTTCCAATAACATTCCTAAAAAGATCTCTCATATTTTTAAGTGTGTTTAAGTACCTTGCAATCTGGTACTTTTTTATGACTTCAAAAGATGGAAACCCTTCTTCTGAATGAGGAGGCAAAAGATTGGGCTGAATGAGGAGGCAAAAGCAGTACTGTAGTAATGTGGCCTGCTCAGAAAGGTCACTCTGTAAGGTCTCAGCTGCAGTCCCCATAATCCATAGAGAAGACTGTGCCTTAAAATCTCCCTTGCCACACCTCCCACAATTCCCCAGGAATATTATTCTACATAAGACACCCCAACTGAGACTACAACTCCCTGAATCCCTTCTGTTATTTGCCTGGAAGGTTTTCCTTTAATGAACTCCCAGGTTAATTTTACATCTTATATAATCCATTGGGAAGGCCTGTCTATCTAACTGACTAATGTAAAACTTCACACAATTCCCTAGGAATGCTTGCCAATTAAAGACTGCCACACAAATCCGTTGAAAAAAAAAATGTTTAAATTGGTTCCCTCTCAGGGGTCTCTTTCCCAGTTAAGTTTCCAAAGACAGGTAAGAATGCTTCAGGTGCTATATGACAGACCCACATAGATGAATAGATAGGCAAGATACTGGAAAAATCAGTCTCTTTCTTACCATGCAGAACAGAATTACCTACCCCTCGATTTGGAGGAAGCGTCAGTGCCCCAACAGTGGCCTTCAGTTCCTGTTCTGTGGCCGCTGAGTCCTGTCCACTTCTGCTGGCAACTGGACGGATCTGTATGCGAATCTTCTTTGGTTCGTCATCATCAAAGTCCGAGTCACTGGAGTAGAAGTTAGTCTCTTTCTCATGTTCATTGTAGTAAAGGGCAATATCCAAAATATAAATGTATGCTAAACGTTTTTGAAAGAGTTACACAGCAGACAGACACAACTATATAGTAACCACTTTCACACATACTGTAGAAGCCTTAGAAATTCTTAAGTAAACCACATGCCTGGAAGAACCAGTGATAACCTGGTTTGATAGTGCGCACAATTAACCATTACAGGAATGAAGGTGGAGATCCTGAAAACTGTACAAAACGTCAGTGACCTTTTTGTTTGAAAGAAACTAGGCATGTGAGCATTAGTGGTCAAACAGAGTCTTTCAATTACAGCTATTTCCTAGACAATTCTGTTTTTACAAGGGGGCTCCGCCCCCTGCTTGCTTCGCTCGCCTACCCCCGGCGTTTTGAACCCGTGCCCGCTGGGCAGCCACGTGTGAGGATGACGCACGTTTAATACGGAGCGTTCACCCGTGTCACTCTGGGGCCCCCCACTGTTAATACGGAGCTCCGTCCGTACTATTATACGGTGCATTGTGGACTACTGCGGACCCCGTAGTGTTTCCCGTTTCATTTTGAATCTCGGTCAGACGAGCTTTTATTTTTGAAGCTTTTGAATTCCGGTGTTCATTATATGTAACCTGCTGTCCATGTGTGTGGCCCCCTCGTTTAACCTGTTTATGACGTTTTACTTTGCTTTCTACTCTGTCTTTCATTTCTGATCTCGCTTTATTCTGCTTTTGTTTCAATGACACCTGGTCCGTGGTGAATATATTTTCCCTTTTTCGAGTAATAATTTTCATTTGTTTGCGATACTGTGATGTTTATCGTACTGTTAATAATGCATCACTGTAATGTGATCCACCTATGCTGTATAGTTTGGACGTGTGAGGATGACGTATCTCGGTGTGGATGTGTTTTGTGCCTAGGTTTTTTTGAAGCTGTTGCATTCCAGTTTTCATCATCTGTAACCCGCTCTCCATGTGTTCGTCCCCGTTCTTTAATCCCTTTATAAAGTTTTACTTTGTCTCCTACTCTGTGTTTTATTTCTGACCTCGCTTTATCCTGCTTGCGGCATGTCAGACGGTTCGTAGTCTCTCTCGTTTTACTCTGGGGAGGGGGGCTTTGCTCTGTAACCTGCTCTCCATGTGTTTGTCCCTGTTCTTTAACCTCTTTATGACGTTGTACTTTGTTTCCTACTCTGACGGTTCGTAGTCTCTCCCGTTTTGCTCTGGGGGGGGGCTTTGTGTGGCGCCTGCGCACGTGCGTAGTCTCTCCCATTTCACTCGGGGGGGGGGGGCTTTGTGTGGCACATGCGCACTATGTCTTTTGCATCCACGGGCAGGTCCCTGCGTCCATATCCGGTTTACCATTCTCGTTTAGTAATATGGATGACTGCGTACAAACACATGCATAGAGGTTTATCTTCTCCGGTATTTACGGTGGGTAGAATTTTTGTTTTTCTCACTTCCTTGGCCATCTGGCCATAGCATATTTTGTCAAATTGGATTTTCCCATTCTAACTATAAAAGAATCAAAACTGCTTTATTTAAGTTATAATATAATTTCAAATTACCTTCACATTGGTTAGGTGTACTGACTGTACTATGTAGCAGCAGCTTTAAATAGAAAGAGAACTGGAAAAGTCATGATGTTAAAATAACAAACAAAAATCTTAAAAAAATATAAAGAAAGCTAAGAAGGTGAATCAAGAACCAAAAGGTGACATCACTCCACAGCCAAACTGAATAGTTGTTGAATAAAGTGAAGGAACAGAAAAAAATAATTATAATAAGAAAGACCGCAAAAGGTTGTTTTTTCCCCCTTTGGAAGAATCTAAAATCTTAGATGATCATGAAATGTACAACAGTAACCTTTACACAGTTGCGTTGATGACATTACATATTCCTTCTCATCTGCCCTGGTAATGGCACAGCAACCATTAACTGAAATGACGGCACCAAAAAGAAAACAATATGGTGCCACTGGTGAATGTCGATTTGAACACCTTTAAAAATAAAGTGTAAAAAAACAAATGTAATCAATAGATTTCTTGGTTTTCAAAACCACAGAAATGTTGTTTGAAAAAATTAAGACCCAGAAAAAGTCATAAAAAAATTAAAGTCATCATTCAGATTATGACATTATGATTTTGTTTTCATTTTTACTGAATAGTTGTTCTTTTACAGTGTTTTAATCACTTTCAGCAACAATCTTTGCATGACAATATGCTTTAGAAATAAACGTTGTAGTTGTTATGTACTCACATTACTAAGGTAATGCTTTTCCTCTAGCAACTGGAAACCAGATGGAATCAGAAACCAAAAAATCCTGGAACCAACAGTGAAATTTGTCAGCACAGTGGATCCTCCTATATTGGCAGAGCCCGTTCAACCCTAAGAATGCCTTAATAAAGGCCATAACAAATTCCGCCACTTTTCCGGCAATTATTAGCTGTAGTCTTCATTTACATAATCTGAGTTTATAGAGGCAGTCGGCTGCACACCTCCATGAAGCCAGTCACGAAATATGACATGTCCAGCGCCTCAGTCAAACTAGTCTGTGACTCGCGTCCATTAAAACAGGCAAGATTTTGTCTTTAGGTGTAGGGGCAGGACTGTGAACATGAAAGCTAATGTTCATCCCTGAATACAAAGCATAGAATGCCGCAACGAGGAAAAAGAAACCTCACAAACAGAAGAGAAGCTTGTCTGCCTGATCTCTTGTGTTGTATGTACCATGACAAAATGGAAAAAAAAAGTAGAGACTGTAGATGAACTCTTTATACCTGTTAACCTTTCATAGAGCATTGACTCTGTCAGGTGGCATGCTATTGGTTGTCACAAAAAAAGGGCAAACACAACTGTGCTGGAAGGTCGGCATATGATTGCTAAATGTGATATGATCAGTGATTTTCAGTCATATAAATTGGCATAGTCCAGTGATAAAATCAGCAACTTTAGTTGGTAAGTCTGACATACCCAATGACCAGAAGTTACATAATATGACCGTTCTGTCCCACATCTTGTTAGCTGTTATTTGTTGAGCTGTGCTCCCCCTTCATCTTGTCATTTATTAACACACCAGTCAGTCACGTCCCACACTCACAGTGGTGCTATAAAAGTCTATGAAACTCACGTAAACCACGTAGGTCCCATAATAAACATTTGAATACAATACACCGCATGTGTCTCACGTAGGCACCCCTTTATCTCTTGTTTCGGTCACATCCGAAGCGTATCTTTTGGGCATATAAACCCCTGGGTCTGGTTAGTTGTGGTACGCAGCAATTTGAACCTCTGTCTACGTGCTTCTCTTTGTCTTGATCCAACCGTGGAAATCACTCACCTTGTAAGTGCCTTTTAAAGCTTTATTGTTTAATGTATACTCTCTGCTATGTATTGCTTTGTAAATTATTCTTTATTGTGTTTGTTTGTACACCTGTAAATACCTGTATGTTTCTTTTGTATAAATTTTAAGTTTACAACAAGGTATGGTCCAGTAAAAGCCTTCAAGAAAGCTCACATCCCTTGTCGTTTTTATGTGGATGTGCCGAGTTGTTTAAGCTCTCTGCAGCCACGTTGCAGGGACAGCGCTGAGTGAGGCAGAAAAATTACATTGTCTTAAGCTGCAGTGATGTTACAGTCACTAATTGGTGAACTGCACAGCATAAAACATGACCAAAACAAATACTTAACAAAGAGTATAAAAAGTTGTTGGTACCATTAGTAATAAAGTACTTTAGTCCATATCGATAATGTCAGAAAGTAAACAAAATGATGCCACTTCAGTTTGATGTAATCAGTGTGCAATTAGCACCTTCTTTAGAGCCATTGACAGTAATAAAAAAACACATGGAACCAGGACATCAGTGTCATTCTGGTCCCTAATGCTTCCTGGTTCTAGTGGAAAAGAAACAAGCATACAATTGAGACATAAACAAGGCTAAAGAAAGGAAAAATAAAAATTACAGTTCAAAATTCCACTCAGCAAAAAACCAATGCTGAATTTCCATTATTTTCAAATGTGGCACAAAGGTAACTCTCTACACTATGGGCTCTACACTAATTTCCCTGCTGTTTCATTCAGTTCAAAAGAATAGTATTGCCCTTATTTCAGATTGCATCAAGTTTATACACATACTTTAAACTACTACCATTGCAAAGCAAACTTCCACAAAAGCTTTTTATCAAGGTCATTGTTGGTTAACATATATCACTGGCCAATTCTCTTACAGTTTCTTGTTCAATTGGTCTCAACATCACAATGTCCTGCCTGACATGGAAGTCATACTGCTTGTTCACATATAATTACAGCCACATAGAACTTCTTGTTCGCAGATGTTAAATTTCTCTAAAATATACAAGACCCTCACCAGCAAAATTACCAAGCTGAACCTTCCAGGATGCTTGATACCAGGCCTTCTTTACATGCACCCTTAACCTGATAATTTGTGGACAAATTTCTGAGATGGCTTGTCTGACTTAATTGAGGCTAGTAATACAAATCCTCACACACACACACACACATACTAAGAAACACACATATTCACATAAACATAAGCTTGTCCGGACTGGGTGATGGCCGCATACATGTTGACAAACCAACACTCACAGTACGTACACGCAGAGCAATCCCACACAGACACACAGGTCAGCACATTCTGGAAGGATATCATTCTGATTGACGTCAGACCGGATTATGAAGCCTTCCTCATCCACCTCTGGAGAATTCTAGGAGAAGAGAGATAGAAAGAAGTGAAGAAGGTGAGGTAGGGAAGGGGTAGCAAATCAGATTTTTTAGCCTTGGGGTGGATATCATCATTCAGTTAGCCAAGGTGGGCTAAGAGTTCAGACTTTATGATGTTACACACAAACAGGTTACTTACCGGAATGTCACTGGTGAGATAGTCCCTGCAAAAGAAAAAAGTAAAAAAAAAAAAGAATGAGTTTGCGTAGTTATGTTAACTTAATTCTCCTAATGGCCCCAGTGCTCCCACTGACTGAAACAAAGCAAACCAGATCCAATAATTTTTATGTAATGGACAGCATCTTGTGGGAGGTGTGTGAGATATGTTCTCTGTAATTATGTATCCTCATTTTAAGTGTGCAGCTTACTTTGGAGCCTCTTTGCTATGGTCAGTCAGTGTGATCCTCCTCTTCCTCCTCTTCCCAGGCTCTCATTAGTAGTACCTTTCTCTTACCCTCTCTATCTTATATATTGTTGACTGAGATATACTTTCACTCTGAAGCCCCATTCCTTCAATATGGCTCAGATGTACAGATACATTGGTGAGGGCTGCTCCTTAAAAGATCCAGGATCTTCAAATCCTGCATGTGAATGCTGTCCACGTGATAATAATAATAATAATAATAATAATACATTTTATTTATATTGCACTTTATATTTTAGCAATCCCAAAGTGCTACAGAGTAAGAATAGAATAATAAATAAAAAACAGAAGAATCTATAAAATACTTTAACAAAATGACTTTCTAAAAAGATGAGTTTTTAGGTTTCGCTTAAAGGCCTCGGTCGACTGTGAGGCTCTCAGGTAATCAGGGAGGGCATTCCACAGCCTCGGCGCCACAGATGAAAACGCCCTGTCACCCATACTGCTGAGCTTAGTTCTGGGGACTTGAAGAGTGTTAGTGTGTACAGAGCGGAGGGAGCGTAAGGAGGTATGAGGGGTAAGGAGTTCCTGTAGATAAAGAGGGGCATGTCCATAAATGCACTGATGGGTAAGAAGGGAGACCTTATACTCTATTCTGAATGAAACAGGGAGCCAGTGAAGGGTTTTCAGGATTGGGGTGATGTGATCATGCTTTCGCACCCTCATTAGGATCCTGGCAGCACTGTTCTGAATATACTGGAGTCCCTGGATACTCTTGCCAGGAATCCCAATGAGGAGCGCATTACAGTAATCCAGCCTGGAAGAGACAAAGGCATGGACGAGCTTCTCTGCATCTGCCAGGGTGAGTAATGGACGGAGTTTGGCGATGTTCTTGAGATGGTAAAAAGATGACTTACAGAGATATTTGATGAGGGTGTCAAAAGTAAGTTGAACCTGCGTGAACCTTATACATTACTTTATGTGGGTTTTCCTTGAAGTGTTCCCTAACCCTAACCCTAACATTACACATTCCCAAAGATGTGCAGGTTAGACTGAATGGCAATTCTAAATTGATCTCAGTGCAAATAAGTTTTGCTGTGGGTGTTTAGGAGTTGGAACTGTAAAAGACTGGAACCATGTCCAGCGCTATTTCCTGCTTTATACCCTTGGCTCCTGAGATAGGCTCTAGTCCCCTCAACCCTGAGTTAGATTAAGTGGGCTGGAGAATGACTATGGGCAGATAAAATATCTGAGCAGCTAAGGCTGGAGTAACTGAGCAGAAACAGAAACCAAAAACAGAGCAGAGTCAATCAATTATGTGAATGTTGTTATTGAGTCTAGGTAAGAAATTTATTAGTTAAAGGAATATGTCACCCAAAAATGATATTTTTTATATGTTTGCAGTGATGGTCTAAAAAATTTATCTCATGATTACATGGAAAATTTTGAGAAAAAAAGCTTATGAAATAACAGAAGCCTAAAGTGACCAATGCTGTACAACAACAAACAATGTGAAAAATGTTCATGGAAGAAAGAAAAAAAAAATCTTACCTTATCTGTGTCATATAATCCACATGTCAGTTATGAAGACATATGCTTACAAGATCTGCCTCTTCTCTTCATTCATTGGTCAAGAGTCTTATCTTCAGTTCAACAAAGCAATCCCATGTGACTTGTGTTTCCTGTTTTTGATGTGAACTAATTTTTCCTAAAGAATCTGTTTAACAAAGTTTTACCAACAAATGCACGTGTTTTGCATGCTTCAGGGTGAGATTTTTTTCCTTTTTTATGGGCATTTTTCACAAGGTTTGCCATTGTACAGCATTGGTCACTATTGCCTTGTATAATATCAAACATTTTCTATCTCCTTTCTGCGTTAAGAAAATTGGATTCATTTTTTTTCTCAGACAATGCTGCAAAATGCATAGAGTAAGCAATATAAAACAGTACTGTATAACTTTCAGTGGAGTATTCTTTTAATATGTAAATATCATAACACAGAAACACCAAAATGTTTTAATTAGTAAGGCAAGTCTTTCATCAAAATTGATTCAGAAGTTTATACAAGTAGCATCCATAACTCTTCAACCTTAAAAAACATGGCTACTGCAATGTCACAAATTGGTGTTTCCTAATGTGAATGACATCTGAAGGAACACAACTAAAATAATGTGAAACATGAAAAAAAATTTAATTCAGGAAAAAAAAACAGATGGGAGATATATCCCAAATATTCAAAAATGATCTCAAACATCTGTAGATCCTAAAAAGCTCAGAACTTATCAGTCAGGAGGAAAAACTCCACCAAGTCTCAGTCACTGCTAGTTAACTGCTTATGAAGTGTGTGAGAAATTCATCTTATACCTTGCTCTACACTTCTTCTTTACTGCTGTGCAACTAATTGAGGATAATGTGTTTAAAAGCATGATGAGCATGCAAGGGGTCAGGAAACCAATAAATCATGAACAAGAAGAAGAGGAGCAGGTGATGATGTTACCAGGAAAACATAAAAAAGTCCAAACATAAATCAAGGCAAACAATAATAAAAGGTAAAAAGCCGAGGTCAAAACCAAAAGGCCCCAAGTTTAAAAACACAAGAGGAATCAAGAAACTACAAAAATGTTCATTCACAATCAAGTTGAGCTCCTGCATATTCAAGATGGCTGCTTATTAAATGTTGCCATTTGGGGCTGAAATAGTTCTTATGAGGTATCAAGAGGGAGGCACGGCTCACAGTTTGGTCACATGTGAGAAAGGCAAAATTTTCTGAAACTGTTTGCGCAATTAACTATTGCATTCTCAGCTATCTATTCATCAAACAGTGATGTGTATATTTCCTAAAAGTATGCTTCCTACTGTAGTTTTTTATAAGAAACCTTATCTGCTAAAATTCAAACACCATTTAAGTTGGATGATTCCAAACTGCCTCGTGTTACTGTGAATGTATGTATGTGTGGACCCTGTGATAGGAGGGTGCCCAATCCAAAACTGGTTCATGTGACCAAAGACACTTAAGATTCTTATGTTGTGTTGTGTTGAACCTGAACTATCAATAAAATATCAATTATTATCAAAGTTGTGACTTGTATAATTTTGCATGGTAGAAAGCATCAGGAATTGAGTCCGTAAAGTTGCAGATTAAAGACCAACATTTGACCAAGCACACTAAATGTTTATCTATTGACTTGTTTTTTACACCAACGCTTTCCAATACGAAGTTGCTGTGAGGTCAAGACTTTCCTGATAGTATCATGAAGTAGACAGGAACCAAACTCAGTCAAGATCTCATTCAATACACAGAGCAATTGCTTACCATCCATCCATTTATTACCACACCCTTTTAGTCCACCAGGATTGTTGGGACACTGTTGTCAGAAACAGTGGGCATGAGACAGGAACCAACTCTAGATGGGTGCCAATACATTTAACACTTGCTCACCATTCATCTATCACTGATCCTGCTTAATCCAATTTAAGGTCACATGAGGCCAAGGCCTATTACACTAACAAGGTAGGGCTTCAGACTACTGCAGGACCCACTAATACACTCCCACACTCACTGGGGCAGTTTACACCAACCCAGAGTACTTCAATAAAAACATGCAACTGAGATATTAAGCTAGTTGTGTTTGCAGGTGATGCTAACCTAGGTGGAAGAGCAGAAAATGTAGAATTAGCCAATTCATCACAGATGGACTTGAACAGAATATACTGTAGGCTTGGGCAGATGTGCAGCAGATGAAATGTAATGTAAGTAAATGTAAAGTATTATAAATAGGAAGTCGAAATGTTACATTTGAATACAAAATGGGAGCTCTGAAACTTGAAATTGCATTTTATGAGAAGGACCTGGAAGTCATAGTGAACTCACCTCTACCAACATCAAGAAAGTCTACAGAAGAGATCAAGAAAGCTAATAAGATGTTAGGTCATATAACACAATGTGTGGAGTGCAAGTAAAAGGAGGTTACTTTTAAGTTATACAACACACTAGTTAGGCCTCATCTGGAGTACTGTGTACAGTGTTGGTCTCCATATTATAAAAAGGCACAACAGTGCTAAAGAAAATCAAGGACAGTAACTAGGTTGAGTAAAAGGTTTGAGCTATGAGAAGAGATTGAAGGAATTAAACCTTTTCATTTTAAGCAAACAAAGATTAAGAGGAGACATGATTTTACTGTTTAAAATTATGAAGGGAATTAATACAGTGGATCCCATTCTTCAACAGGAAACAATAAGAAGAAGAAAACAGGGAAATGATATTAAAATTTGTTAAGGGCAGATTTTTGCACATATTTTAGAAAGGTTTTCATGCAAGGAAACATGGGCATACAGAATGAATTAAAAAGTAGTGTAGTTGTGAGAAGGAATTTATGAATCTTCAAATCTCAGCTTCAGATAATCAATGTGAATAGGATTGATGAGCTTGTTGATCTGATGTTCTGGAAGAATGTTAAAACTTCAAACAGAGCATCCCTGGGGAAGATTTAAATTCAGGTCGCTGAATTTTATTCTAATTTTTAAACTCAGAGCGAATTCATCTTGTACTTTTGAAAACGGGAAAGTTTATCAGTAAACATATACATTTTATATCACATTAACTTTGTATTTTATTAATATAAAACAGCAATGCAAAGTTTAGAGAAGTAGCAGATGAGGGTCACTTTCATGCTGCCTGGAAATGTAATCACTGGTGATTTCAGGTTTTCACATTAAATATGTGAGAAATCTCCTGCTTTCACGAGGATTTCTCTAAAATGTAGTAGTCATACATTGAGATGGTGGTACAACTTGAGGGACATTGTATTAATCCAGTGGCTCCAATTTTACTTTAATATTTAAAAAGAAATAGTAAATTATTAGAACAGCAAGCAGATGTTAAATATTTCAAAATATTATATTGAAATCGAACAGAATTTAAAACTAATAAGGCACTGGCCAATGCATTAGAATATATTAATTCACCCATTTGTCTAACCTACATATTACAGTATTGTGTAGTGTGTATGTCATTGAAAGCACATTAGTTGAAAATACTACACAGTACACTTGTGTGGGGTTGCTCCTCCAGTGAGCTAAGAAAAGTTTTTAGGGTGCAATGTAAAAGGTGTAATATGGTGTGAAATGCATTTGAAATATCACTATTGACAAATTCACAGCTAATGAACAATGCAGAGCATGTAGGGGAAGGTGACATATAGAAAGTCCATATGCCTTTGGGTTTACTTGACTTTTCCTTGTTAGTAACATCTGATTGGGAGTTAAGCTCCTTATGGAACATCCATGTTCCTTTTCCATTAAATTCCATAATTTACATAAGAGACGGAAGTAGTGTGAATTGAATTCAGGGTCTCTGTATAACAGAACAGCCCTTTCAGCTAATGGAGCTAAAGGAGAACTCTCTCAACCCCAGTAGTCAATTGGACAACAGTACATCTTATGAGGCAGCAGGCTCTTTCTCTCTGCCTTGTTACACTCACCCCTTTCATTACACAATGTAAAGTAATGCTGTTTATGTACTGTAAGTCATTCAAGGGCTCCAATCAAAGCTATGTATGAACTACTGGAAGTTTTCTGTCAGAAAACTAGGATCTTTAGGTAATGAAACAGCACCACTTACTGGGACTCAGGTTCTTTCTCCTTCCTGTTGAGGCCTGGAATTCGGAATGTTTTATTGCGATTTTTTTTAATCCCATCCAAAAATGCCACTGAATTGAAGTCCTCAAAGCCAACAGTACCTGCAAAGAGAGGCAAAGTTAATAGCTCTACCCTTTCAGATTTAAAATTCCAACTTTCTCTAAGACTCCCAATTCCATTATGCACCCATTATGAGACACACCCATATTGCTCTGAAAAATTATGTCTATACAATGCTCCATCTAGACCCCATTCACAGGATTCTACTTCATGACCAAAGCGGAACCCCTAATGCCCAACCAAAAGCATCCACTGGGTACTGCTGAAATTCTTTTCTAAGATTCACCCTTCACGCTCCATGTCTGTACCTGGTCTCTCCCTGCCAGTTCCCTTCTGCTCAGCAAACCTGCGCACAAGAGTGTCAGTCCCGGTGTTTTCCACATTTTGCTTGAATTCTTCATGTACCTATGGGTTCATGGGAGATCCATGTTGTTGAAAATGTCAACATTCTACAACCCACTCTCCTGTGCCAGTCACCAAGTTCTTACCTGGCCTATTTGCACATGTGTGTTCTCGATGGAGTGAGAATATGACTTGATAAGGACCTTCATCTGCCTTAGGTGACACTCTTCAATGTTCTGGAACTTCTGTAAGTGTAAGAGGAAATGTGAGCAGGAGGGTGAAAAAACAGTGGGATAGAAGTTGGGATCAGAAACATCTATCCATCTCTTCTCAAGGTAAGAGCAGCAATGTATAATGAAAGTCATTAACTGAGTAGAAGACAATGAAAGAGTGAGGTAAGGGTTGCCCAGAAGGCATTAGGTTCCTAAAGTCAGGTATGGCACTTTTTGGTACAGAACAGGGTGAGGTCAGGGGGCTAAATTGGAGAGAAGGAGAGAGAGGGAGTGGAAACTACACAGAGATGAGTAAATCCCTTTTATGTGTCATTTGGTATACACAGAGGGCTACTTTGGTTGGGCAGGGGTTTACGCCTGGGATTTAGGCAAAGATTTAGGATTACAGCAGGTAGTAGAAATGTCCTACAGGAGATGGATGAAGGAGCTAGTGGTTAGGCCTATTGAAAACCTTTATTGCTATATAAAATACATATTTTAATATAGCTTTGAATGTTTGGTACTTCTGGTTCTGTGCTAGGAGGGCATACTAGCTATGTCTTCTCCACCTTCCTTTGTGCACCACCATACTTGTAGTATTATGTTATGACTCTGCTGAACTCTACACTTCTCAGACTTCACCAGCACTTTCTCAAAAAGATTCCCTTTACAACATTATATGAAAAAGTTAATAACTTCATTTTATTAATAACGTTTTACACATAAGAACATGCTTGACAAACTCAGTCCTCACCATGTCCTAGAAGTAGAAATAGCTAATTTTAGGTGAAAAAAATCAATTAGTCATAATCCAAAATGTACAAACCATGTGTGAAAAAGTAAGCTCTCCTTTACTGGTCATATATCAATTCAATTAGGACGGTTACCAAACAATTTCAGATAAATAATGGAATTCAGACAGCTTTAAAATGTATTCTTTATTATCTGTGTAAAGAATGACATAATTCAATTACAATTGATTAAAATTATTCCCATTGTGATGGACGACCGGCTACAGACTCCGGTCGCCACCCCCAGGCCGCTAGGAGGAGCCCTCCGGACAGCATGATGGTGCCCCGAGTTCCAGCAGGGCCTCATGGACTTTGTAGTTTATATACACAGCCCTGCTGGATACCTTGGGGACCACCGGGAGTCACTGTAGGGGGGCTAGTGGGCTCTTGTGTGCCCTATAACCCGGGAGTGCGTCAGCATCACATGACCGGAAGAAACGATGTGCTCCCGGGGTGAAGAAGAGGACTGTTTACCCTGACCCGGAAGGAAATGGACTTGTGGGTTTTGCCAGGAACCACTTCCGGGTCAGGGGATATAAAAGGACTATGGGAAAGCCCAGAAACTGAGCTGAGCTGGGAGGTAGGGTGGCAAAGTGTCTGGGCGAGGAGAATTGATTATTGTAGAAGAGTTTATTATTTATGAGTGTGGAGTGGAGGGTGCTTTGTGCACTATGCTTAAAGAAAATAAAACAGTCTTGGACTTTTATCCAGTGTCTGGAGTGGTACCTAAGGGTGTTAGAGGTGGCTCCACGCCTCTACTGCTACACCATATATTGGGTCTAATGGTCAGATATTTCCAGGCTTTATTTGTGTTAATTACTTTCAGACCACTTTGTTGTTCTGTCTATTTAAGCAAATGTCTGTCTTGATATGTACTTATTTTTGTAATTGGTGATTTGTAAAGTTTGTAATTGTGTCTTCCGTGGGAACCTGTCACAGTGCTCTGCAGCTGCACTTACTATAGAGAGCTATACAAGAATAAACTGAAAACTGCTTAAAATGTATCCGGGACAAGATCCAAATTGTGAACCATGTCATCAAATGCCTGCCTCACTAAGTCATATGTTATGGGATTCCTCTACATTTATACCATTTTGATCTCAGACTGTCTTTGATTTAAAACCACCGACAATCCTCTAATAGCAACATCTGGGGTAATGCCAGAAACGAAAATTACATTATCTATTGTGGTATCTAAAACTGCATTGTCTACACAAAGACTCCTTTCAGTTAATTTTAAGAACTGAACTTACTTAGTATAACTCAATAAGAAAGTAAAAGTGATGCCATTTTAAACGAGAAACAATCACTTTCTCCCTGTGAAAAACTCAAACATTTTTAGAATATGTCAAGAATTCAGTAATGCTATTCTAAAATGAGCATGGCAGGTGTGTGCTAAACCTTTTCTGTTGTCTAAATATATACAGTATAGGAAACAACATCAGGCTGGGCTCTTTTGTCATATAGCTCTCCGAAGCAGGAAATAAAAGGATACATTGTCTCTTTGATTGAACTGTGCTTTGCTGTGTGACTTTTTTTGTAATAAACATTCATAAAAGGCAATTGGAGTCAGGTCCTAATAGTGAACTGCAGAACTCAATCAGGAAATGCATCCACATTAAAATAGAATTTTTGACAATTCAGTCAGGAGTATTTGATGTTGTGGTAAACATCAGGGCATGGACAAAGGATAATCAGAGATGATCTCAGAAAAGCATTCAGCCTGAGAAGGTTAAAAGACCATTTTCAAACCATTTGAAGTCCTTCATGTTAACATGAGAAGGAATATTTACAAATGGAGAGAGTTCAAGAGAGTTACCAGTTTTCCTAGGAAGGAGTATCATTGGAAATTGAACCAAAGCCCATGTGATGCTGTGCAAAACTGCAGAGAGCTCAAGTCCAATAATCAATAGTCAATATAGTAAATTTTACAGTTTGTAACTCTAATTTCAAAAAAGTCTGAACAAGTATGACTTTCGTAAAAGACTTGCCACACTCTTCTGCTCAAAAAGTGGGTTAGCCTTATAAAGTTAAACCTAAATGAAACATAACATTTGTGGAACAATATCCTCCAGACAAAAGACAACAAACTGGAGTTGTTTAGTTATTTTGCATAATTGCCATGGTCAAAAGCATATACAGCAAATCACCACAATCTCTTCATACCAACCGCTGAGCAAGGACGTGGAGGAGTGATGTTTTGGGGCTGCTTACCGACCACAGGACCGAGACATTTTGCAGTCTCTGAGTCCTCATATCAGATCCTCTCTACACCTGAGTATTCTAGAGGAAAATGTGATGCTCTCTTTCTAACTGTGAATAGCTGGCCAATGTTGAATCCTAAAAAGATCATTATGTTTACAAAAAAATAAGGGAAAAAAATACAGATTTGAAACAGCAATGTCAAGCTTCACACTTCAAATATTGTATTGGTACATTTGGAAAAACGTGATTAAATAAATGCTTGATTGAACTCCGATAAGTATTTTATGGAGAAATGGGCCAAATGTCTCCAATAGAAACTGATAAACACAAAAAATTATTACCTTCTGTTTTTGCTGTTAAAGGTTTTTAAACAAGCTATGAATGATGGGGTGCCCTTACTCTTTAACACATGGCTTTGTTGCTGTACACATAATGACAAGGTAAAATTTATATGTTCCATTTGTGCCCGGAGGTTACATTTTAGGACTTAGTGAGGACTGATTAATGGTTAATTATAGCCTGTTATGGAAACTGGAAAATTGAAAGAGGTCTAACTTGCTTACTGTAGCCACCTAACTCTATTTCATAAACATGTCAGCCACACATACCCCTGCACTTGATGCAAGACCATCTTTCCTCTGTCCAAAACAATGCTCAATTGCTCCCGTATCCCAGTCTAATCACCACTTTTCTCAGTACTTATTCTTTCCTGGTGTTATCTAAGCTTCAGCTCTCTGCATCCCTAACTCCTCACCTGTGCAGATTCATTCATTTTGCGCTCAAACTCTTCACCAACACGGTTGAATTTCTCAACAGAGGAGCTGAAGGATTCAGCCGCCTTTCGAGCCTTGTTATCAGCCTGAGAGTAAAGAGAAGGAGAGAGCATTTGCCAAATACTTTTTAACAGTGACACCAACATGGGTGCTACTGGACAGGGCCTCACCTTTTCCACGTCCTTTTGAGCTGCAGCCTCCTTTCTTAGGCGCTCCTGTTCGAGACAACGGTTATAATAACACTCTTTGGCCTTGTGCAGCTGGCCGCTGGCCACCTGCATCATCTGGACCACCTCTAAGGTGCCCGTCACTTCTTCCTTGGTCTAAAGAGAAAAATTAAGACATTATTTTACCATTTTATTTTGTCACATGCCATGTTACCAACTCATCTTAGTGCTTAGCGAGTTAACCTGTATCAGTGACATTTGTTCTACCTCCTTCATCCACAAGCTGCTCACCTTTCGATGAACTTTGACCTGCTCATCCCCATACTTGCTAATGTCTCGAATTAGATCGTTGAGTTTCCGGGCAAGCTCCAGGTGGCAGAGTGCCAACTTGTCAGATGAAATTCGGAATATATCCCACATGGGTGCGAATGTACTGTTGATGAATCAGAGACAAGAAATTAGACGGACTGCCACTGTGTAAAAAATTTGAGCCCACATGATAGTGCAGTAACTTTGAAACGGTAAAGGAGAGAAATCAGTGGGAAGGGACATCAGAAAGTAAATTAACCTAAACTGTATTATGACAAAATTCTCACCCTAGCTGGCTGCTGCCACTTGCCATCTTGGACAGCTTGCTCATTGATTTGGAGTAGTTCTCTTCAATAGCTGCTCTATAGAGGGAAAAAAAAAAGTTATTAACAAGGAAACGAAGCAGACCAGACTCTACATATTCAGAAACAGCCTGAAGCGAATGCCTAATTCAAGCTGAGGGCTGCCATGTTTCAGCCTGCATTTTCCCCCGGCCGGTGTTCACAGTTGTGTTTTGTGTCTGTATTTTTTAATTTGTATTATTCATTTAATTTTTATTGTATTATTTATTTATGATTTATTGTTTATAATGTACCTTTTTCTCTGTTTGTGTGATGGGAAAGGGTGTGGTCTAGGTAATGCTCCTTGTGTTTTGTAGTTGGCTCCCCAAGGTGTGGCAGCACCTGACAATCACGACCAGGAATAGCCCTCCACCCTATTTAAGGGAGGGCATCCCATAGTTCCTGGTGGTTCATTGAATGCACTAGGAATTGGAGAGTTTTTGTGAGTTTCGATGCTACTGCTACTGTTTTCTGGATTTTCAACCCTGTGCTTTGTTTTTCAATTTCATCTTTGGATTTAGTATTAGGACTGTGCTTATTGATATGTTGTGAACCTCTATTCTATTTCAACCACCGCGTTTGGATTCTGTTTTGGGACTTGTTTGCTGTGTCTGCCTTGCCTCCTCAGGCATTTTCTTTGTGCTCTTTGGAGTTTTGGAACTTGCAAAGCATTGACTATAATAAACCATTTCTTTTTATAAAGATTTGTCTTGGCACCTTGGGTATCTAGTCTGGGTATTTGGTGGTGTTTTCCCCCTATAGTGAATAACTTTGTAAGTGTCTTTGGTACCAGTACTTTCGGGACTCCCGTATTTCACAACAAGGGCCACTAGAAGCCTTAAGACTAACCATTATTAGTTAAAAAATTTGATACAGTAATTAATTAAAGCCTATCTAGTGTCAATGCCTCTAACTTAGCCAGATGTCAGCGAATCTGCACAAGAAAGGAAGGCTACATAGAAAAGGAAAAGGACAGGAGCTCAACAATATATCCAATGGTGTTTGTATGTCTGTGCAACTTATGAAAAAATATTCAACGCATTGAATTTCTTTGGGTTATATACATGTATTTCTATTTTTGAAATACTGCATATATTAGAATAACATACATACAAACACAACTGTACATATACAGTATATATATTATATAATTATTATATATACAGTATATGTACACTACACACCTCGAAAGACATATATTGGCAAATCTACTTAACCTGTTTAGGGTCACTGGAGGCCTAGGCCTATCCTAGTAGTATGGTTTGCAAGGCAGTAACCAACATTCTTTCAAATAGTACATTAGAAGGCCCACTCACATACAAACCCACACTTACACAGGGCCAGTTTAGATTTGCTAATTATCCTAACACACACCTTTGAATCTGAAAGAGGAAAGTCAGTGCACTGTGAGGTATCAGCTCCAATCACTATGTCACAGTGTTGACTATATATTAATATTTTTCCTGCTGGACGAGCCTTGGCCTCTGATTCTACTCCTGCCTTCAAGCTCATCAGACTGGCAGCAGAAGTGACAGCTTTATAGTCCAAGCCTTAACCAACTGCCAGGTTAATCTCCAGAAACCATTTATGTTGTATAGAAGCCCTGAAGCCATATACCTAGAGCTCTTTCTGGAAGCCCCAGCTTCTCCTGCATTTCAGAGCCTTAAGAAATATTTAATGGGAAAAGCAAAACCCAGATAGCCTATAATTTCTAGTCATCAGTCGGTGTCCACAAATGTACAGCATGTTCATGTTGGATTGGGGTACTTAAAAAACAGAGTGAACTTCTGCTGAGTTCTGCTCCTGGAAATAATTAACTCCAAGGCTCCTACTACTTTCTAGCTCTCCCATGACAATACATTATTCCACTGCCAGTGTTTTCTTTCCTTAGCTCAAGACATTGTATTGTTCTGTTACTACCTGATAATGCCCTCTGCTGGATAAAAGCTGCCTGGTAAATCTGGCACATAAAGGACAACTGGTGGCATGTTGATGCAGGGACACCGGTAACTACTGACTTTTATTTTATCCTCATGTCCAAAGCTTGTCAGGACGTGACCCACAAAATGACTTTTTAGTAAATCCAACCACATGGCACATTGGGGGCAAAACTAAGACGAGTTCCTTATTTTGTGTATCCATCTCTGGAGTAATTTTCTATCAAAGGAACTGTTTTAGTATATGTTTTTCCCCTGTGTGTTTTTCAGGGTGCAGAAGTTTGTTACAAATGACCATTGCTATCAAAGTTTGAACACTACAAAAATGACCGTTGAACCCCCCATCAGTCACTTTACTGTATGATCTTTATAGTGATGCCAGTGCCACAACTCTAGAACGAAACAAAACAAGTGCAACATATTTAAAAATGAATAGAAATTTTTAACTAAGAAAATGGAATTATACATTACCACAAACCTCAGTCCATGTAGTGTGCAACCATTCTCAAAAAAATACTCAACTGCTGCCAGTGCTTTACTGAAATATCAAACCATTGGACCATACTGATAAACTTCTCAGAAATGGTATCCACCATGGAAAGGCACTATATGCCCTCACACCATGTAAAGTAACTCACTGTAACTTACTAAGCCTGCTTCAAGGACTTTTAAGATTGAAGCCAGGAAGGTTTCTTCACACAGAGTAGTGGGAACCTGAAACAAACTATCAAGTCATGTAGTTGATATATTGACCTTGCCAGCCTTTAAAAAGTATCTGGATGACATTAATTAACTATCAGCTAACCCAATGAGCTTGATGGACTGAATGGTCTACTTTTGGTTTCAAACATCACATATTTTGAAAACTTTGAAGAATTGGTATTCAATATAGAAAGACACTATATGCAATCATAAAGATCAGCACTTCAACATACTATGCACCTCTGACCAATACACTTTACCAGGCACCGGTCTTCCACATGCTCTGTGTGACCTTCAGGGGGTGTGGCAGCACCCCAAACCCTTGACACAACTGACATGACAGCAGTCATGGGTTCAAATACAATCATTTTTATTCTTTCCAGTACCTTCACGGACCCTCCCAGAATCCTCCTGCACAGTACACCACAACAACAGGAACAAAAGTCTTCTTCCTTGTTTGTCCTACTCCCCTTCATCCAAGCAAGTGTTGTTCTCTGCCTCCTGACTCTGACACCCTGAGGTGAGGCAGAGTGAATCCTTTTATCTAGAAGTACTTTCCGAGTTAGGGCACAGTCCCTTGGAAGCACTTCCAGGTTACATAGAAGTCCCACAAAGTAAGGTTCAGAGATCTCTGTAGCATCCCCTGACAGCACCCACATAAAACCAATACAGCTACCCTGCCAGACTACAGATCCTAGCATGCCCTGTGGGGGTCTGTACCGATGCCATACACCAGGGATTAGAACATTAGAACAATCAAGACAAAAAGGCCATTCAGCCCAAAAAAACTCACCTGTCCTATCCACTTAATTCTTCCAATATATCCTCAAGTCCAGTTATTAAAGTCCCTAAAGTTCTACTGTCTACTACACTACTTGATCACTTATTTCATGTGTCTGTGGTTCTCTGTGTAAAGACAAACTTCCTAATGTTTGTGCGAAATTTACCCTTAACAAGTTTCCAACTGTGCCCGCGTGTTGTTGATGAACTCATTTTAAAATAACAGTCTCGATCCAATGGACTATTCCCATAATTTTAAACACTTCAATCATGTCTCCTCTTAATCTTCTTTTGCTTAAACTGAAAAGACTCCGCTCTT
This sequence comes from Erpetoichthys calabaricus, assembly GCF_900747795.2. Taxonomy (NCBI): domain Eukaryota; kingdom Metazoa; phylum Chordata; class Cladistia; order Polypteriformes; family Polypteridae; genus Erpetoichthys; species Erpetoichthys calabaricus. The sequence goes on from NC_041405.2 coordinate 130,484,923, forward strand.
TTAATCTTTCCTCATAACTCATCCCCTGTCCCTGGAATTAGGCTAGTTGCTCTTCTCTGGACCTTTTCCAGTGCTGCCATTTAAACTGTACACAGTACTCTAGATGAGTCTTCACAAGTGTGTTATAAAGCTTGACCATAACATCATTGGACTTGTACTCCACACATCAGGGCACTATATAACCTGACATTCTGTTAGCCTTCTTAATGGCTTCTGAACACTGTCTGGCAGTTAATAGCGTTGAGTACACTAGGACTCCTGAATCCTTTTCATGAGGTACACATTGTGCATTCAAACCTAACATTTTTATTTCCTTCATATTATATTTTATATTTACTTACATTAAATTTCATCTGCCTCAAATCTGGCCAAGCCTGTATGCTGTCCAATTCCCACTGTAACTATTCAATGGATTCTAGATTATCTGTCAATCCTCCAGGCTTAGTATCATCTCCAAACTGGACCAACTTGTTACTAATACTCCTATCCTATCATTTACATATATGAAAAACAGTAGTGGCCCTAGCAATGACCCCTGCTGGATACCACTCTTTACATCAGCCAAATCTGATTGGGTTCCTTGGACTGTAACCCTCTGCTTCCTGTGTATTGAGACAATTTTGCACCCATTTACAAATATTACCCTGAATTCTCACTTATTTAAGTTTGATGCCCATCCTCACATGTGGCACCTTATTAAATGCTTTCTGTAAGTCAAGATAAATAATACAATATGCTCCTCTTTGATCATATTCTTTAGTTTTTCTCACTTGTGATTTGGGTGAGCAAATAGTTCATATATACATTATATTACATTCATGTATTATCACCCCCTGTCCTTTCAGCATAATGGCCAACCTGGCTGGGCAAAATCCTCAACTGAGCACTTCTGGGATGTCAACATTTCTGTTGCGTTGTTGGCACCTTCTACCCATCTCTTGTTTGAGGCAAGGAACGTCCTGCCTCCGTTTCTGTCCCAGTATTGGTTTGGCTTCCTGGCCAGGTAATGAACCTTGAACCATCCCAGGGAGGTTGCCAGCCCATGCTTGCCATCCTTTACAGCAGACAAAAGTGTATTACACACGTGTAATTTGGAACTAACTCTGGATAAAAACTTTAGCTGAGTGAACATTAAACCACTTAGCACAGTGAAGATTCTTTTTTTTCTTCCTATGTTCCTCTTGTGCTTTTTATTTATTTGGCTCTGCCTCGGGAAGTTTATTTTTCAAAATGTCAGGTAAGCATTCCTATTTTAATCCTCATCTACTCAATGACACATTATTTTATGTGTTTGTAGAAAGAAATCTCATTAGCTGCCAACTCATTTAACACCTCTGAGCACTACGATTGTCAATGTTACATAAATATCACTTTTAATGCTCTTATGCAGAATCACCTAAACTGTCAAAAATTAAAGGAGAAGTGCTGCACGCTTAAAATAACACAACTAAATTAACTGTTTTTTCACCAGCATGTAACAGAAATATGAAAGGATGTAAAGTCTAAAAAACACAGCAAATTTAAGTATATATGAGTATACAGTAAGTTAAACTGCCTTGTCTGTGTGTTTGTTACACTCAACAAAACTAACATGTTCAGTTTTATTCTTATACGGTAATTTAACTCACAGAGAACTCCCATAACTCTCAACGGGAGACAGAGTCTGTCCCCATACTTCTGCCCCACACTTTTCAAATGCGTCTGCACTTGGCCTTTTCTAGGCACTTCACCAGATTATCGCTTATTTGCACATCAGAGAGTTGACGAGAGGAAGGAAATGGTTCACGTGCGGCTTCACAGCAAACCAAAAAGCATTTGCTTCTGAAGGCCCAAAAAGAGAGTACAGAATGCTGGATGGAGTGTGCTAAAAAAAAAGTAAGACTAAACAACTGTGTTCTTTATGAATTTTGATGTTTGATGGAGGAGATAAAGCAGTTCGAGGATGATCTGTAGGAAATAATATTAATAGCCAATCCATTCATTTTCTGGGAATGACTAGTTCATTACAGGATCATCTGACCCAGACCCCATCACAAAATCATTAGGCACAACTAAGGAACAAACACTGGATGGGATGCCAGCCTATCACAGAACACCCAGCCTCACACACACACATATACACACACTAATCTGCACTTATACTCTGCTTCCTGAAGCTGCAAGACAGTGTGTCAAAATTGCATGACTGTAGTGACCAAAGTTACCAGTGATTTGTCAAATATCAAACTGAATGTCGGGTGACTGATTTTCTTTAGAGAGTTTGGAAGTCTGTTAACATTAAATCACAATGTGATTTTTATTGAATTACGTAGCTTTCTTTCAGACTCAACTGTTTTCTTTTCTTACACTTGCTTTCTTTCCTGTGGTGCCATATCAACCCAGAGAGAGAGATTGCGCTCCACTGTCAAAGCTGACAGCTTCCTCACCCACGTGAACAGTCTTTGCTTCACACACCATTCCACCATTTCAAGTCACCTACTACTTCATTTGCAAAATGAAAATCACTCAATGTATCAATTTGTTTGTAAACTACATAATTAATTACAGAGTCATAGCATGGAGTATAATGAAGATGCCAGCACTAGATGGGACTTCAGAACAACACAGGAAACACTTGTGAACACTCATTCATGGTAAGCTAATTTAGAATCAGCAGGAGTATGTTTAGGATGTGGTGGGAAAAATGAACCAGGTTTAAAATGTTATCTCCACACAGTAGACTACTGGGAAATAGTGATGACACTGTATAACCTTGTGTAAAGCACAATAACACCAACAATTCTGTTAGTGTGGCAACCTAAACAGACTTGGATTATATGCTAAATGCGTAAAAGCACAAGTGAAATTTCATCACCCTTCCTTCTGTTTATCCATTTCAGGGTCAAAATGTTGGTCCCTAACCTAGCAGCACTGGGCGCAAGTAGAAAGCCAGTGCTTGGACAGGTTGTAGGTCCATTGTAGGGCACATTCACACACACACACACACACACACACACGCACACACACACACACACATGCTTACTCATTCATTCTGGGCCAATTTAGAGGTGCCAATTAACCTAACATGTGAATCTTTGGTTTGTGGAAAGAAGACCACAGTAACTAGGAAAACCTACAGGGAGAACATGCAAACTCCAAACAGGTAGTGCACCAAGTTTGGATTTGAAACCAGAACTGTGAAGTTCTTTGGCAGATGCATCATTATCAAACATGGTTGAACTTACTGTACATAACAACTAACCCACTTTGGTCTCGTCTGTGCAGAGAACATAGTTCCAGAAGCTGTGAGGTTCAGTCAGGTACAAGGCTGCCAACATAAGCTGTGTCTCTATGTTCTGTTTGGATATAAGAGGTTACCCTTCCATTAAAGCCATACCTGTTTGGTCTGTTCCTGACTGAAGTAATGAACTGTGTAATGAACTGTAATGTTGACGGAGGCTTTTACATCAGAGAATTTCAATTCTGAGCTTTACTGTGATTTCTTGGAGTATTATACAGCCTGATATTTGGGTGAATTTGCTGGGATGCCCATTTCTGAGGGAGACTGCCTAGAATGTCATCCATTTGTAAATAATCCTCTCTTGAGAATAATGTAGTAGTAGTAGTAGTAGTAGTAGTAGTAGTAGTAGTAGTAGTAGTTTATTTATATAGTGCCCTTCACAGACAAAAGGTCACAGAGCGCTGAACAGCAAATACAGTACAAATACAACAGTTAAAACAAAACATAAACAAAACCAATAAAAACAATAAATAAACAAACTGGAACTATTCAGCACTGATTAAAAGCTTGTTTAAAAAGAAATGTTTTTAGTTGTTTTTTAAAAGAATCAACAGACTCGACTCCACGCAGACCATAAGGCAGGCTATTCCATAGTCTTGGTGCCACAGACTGAAAGGCACGATCCCCACGGGTTTTTAGCCGAGTGCGTGGGACAAAGAGAAGGCCCTGTTGCCTAGATCTTAGAGTCCGGCAAGCTGTATGGCGTTGGAGCAGGCTGGTTAGGTACTCAGGAGCTTGTCCATGCAAAGCTCTGAAAGTAAGTACCAAACCTTTAAAATGAATTCTATTAAAACACTGGGAGCCAGTGCAGTGTGTGCAAAATAGGGGTGATATGATCATTCCGGCTAGCGCGAGTTAGGAGACTGGCAGTTGCATTTTGAACTAAATGAAGGCGTGAGAGAGAGGACTTGCTCAAACCTGTAAAGAGAGCATTACAGTAATCAAGCCGTGAAGAAATAACAGAATGAACAAGCATCTCCAATTCTGATTTTGAAACAACATTTCTTAGTTTTGAGAGATTTCTTAAATGAAAGAAACACGAGCGGCTGACTGACCTTACATATTCATCAAGTGTCAGGGACTGGTCAAAAAATAACCCCAAGGTTACGCAGACTCGACTTAATAACAGGAGAGACAGAAGATAATTTTAAATTGATCTCAGATTGAAGAACAGGAGGAGCAACAATTAGTACCTCAGTTTTTCCTGAATTCAACTGCAAATAATTACTACTAAGCCAGTCACTAACCTGAGACAGACAATCAACCAAAGTGACCAAAGTATTAATTTGGTTAGGCTTAAATGAAAAATAAAGCTGTATATCATCTGCATATAGATGATACGAGATATCCTTAAAAGAGTTAAGAATCTGTGATAGGGGAAGAATATATAAAGAGAAAAGTATAGGTCCAAGAACCAAGCCCTGTGGCACTCCACATGTCAAAGGAGCAGAGTCAGATGAAAAGCCAGTCACACCGACTGAGAAACTCCTATTTGACAAATAAGAGGAGAACCAGTCCAAAGCATAGCCAGAGACACCTAACAGCTCTAATGTATTAATTAAGATCCGATGGTCCACCGTATCAAAAGCTGCGGTGAGATCTAACAGTATAAGCACAGAGCACCTGCCTGCATCAGCAGGAATTAAACGATCATTAAAAACATTTAGAAGAGCTGTTTCTGTAGAATGTCGCCTCCGAAAACCAGAATGAAAATGCCCTTCAAATTCTTTGGAAATGGCTCTGTAACCTTTTTCAGCATGATGACAAAAAATGATTACTTAGCAGGGATCAGTGCAGATTTCTCTACTTCATTAAACGGTGTTACCACAAACCTGAATTCTCCAAACAGAAGTACCGAAGGTTCTTCTTTTACATCAAGGTGGCTACACTTCCTGATCATCAACTTGACACGTAAACTTGACTAACAGCAGCTGCCTATAATTATCTTGATAAATAACATTAAGGTAGCATGGATGTACTGAAGTTTTCAAATATCACTTCTACATGTTACTTTACTATTGGTTGAATAAATAATGATGTCAAATGTATTTTGTGTTGTTTATTGCGCAAGGTTAGACTGATCTCAAATGCAAAAGAGCAGAGCTACTTACAGTATTGTTTCACATTACTGTGTCACAGTATTATGAACACTGGATCTCTCTTACATTTTGATTTTTATATGACACGAGCTGTATATACCCGGCGTTGCCCGGGGCAGAAGTAACCTAATCGGTCAAACACTTACATATATACCAAAGTAAACCTAATCGGTTAAACAGCTTCATATATACAGAAGCGAACCTAATCGGACAAACAGCTAATCTATATACATAAGCAAACCTAATTGGTCAAACAGTTACATAAATACAAAAGCAAACCTAATCGATGAAACAGCTTCATATATACAGAAGCGAACCTAATTGGTCAAACAGTTATGCATGTGCAGAATAATTTTACAAAGATTATGCATGTTAACAATCATTAAAAAGAAAAGATTGAGGAACTGTTCTTCTATATGTGATGAAGCTGGATGAAGCTGACTTGACGAAGACGTAGGTGGCATAGATTGGTTTTTCTAAAACAGAAGAAAAAAATGAGTATCTATTATTATTTTAAATTAGAATGAAAATGAGAACCTTGATTAGAGATAGATTATCCGTATTAAAATATGTGCATGAATAAACTTTTGGTAACTCTCTAGCAAAAGTTTATTCATACAAATTGGCATGGGATGGCTTTGTGAAAAAGTAAAAATTAGATAAAAATAAATTGAGAATGCGTACTTCGATTTGAGTGAGATTATCTGTAATGATGAAAAAAAAGTTTAGTATGTTTTTTTTTCCATACGGGAAGGATGTAAAACCTTACATAGGCACCTTTCAGCCCGTACTGAAGGGTACTGTCAGATTCTTACTGACTAAAAAACACCCTTGTTATTCCACAGCTACCCCAAAAACCACTATTAGGCATTACTTTGGGGTGGCAGTAGTTTAGTTATGAAACAGCTGGGTCCTGAAAAAAATCTGTCTTATTAGTGGCTTCATCACATATAGAAGAACAGTTCCTCAATCTTTTCTTTTTAATGATTGTTAACACGCATAATGTTTGTAAAATCATTCTGCACATTCATAACTGTTTGACCAATTAGGTTCGCTTCTGTATATATGAAGCTGTTTAACCGATTAGGTTTACTTTGGTATATATGTAAGTGTTTGACCGATTAGGTTACTTCTGCCCCGGGCAACGCCGGGTATATACAGCTCGTATATATATATATATATACATATACACACATACATGCAGTTTTAATAACACAGAAATCAATATAAACATTAACATCATTATCATATGAGAATATGAAGTAATATATAAGAAGCACATTTCATATAAATATAAATTATTAAACAGTAAAATCTTCTTCTGTAATTTGCTACCGTGGCAATTTGTGTGTCTGTCCAGGATTTTAAATGACCTGTAGCTCGCAAACCGTTGCACCTATACACTTGAAATGTGGTACACATATAGTACGTCACGTCTACTATCCGCTTTATGGGTGATGATCGTTTTAGTGTTTTTATCTTTATTTTATTTTATTGTACAATCAAGTCCTATCTGCGCACAGCAGGGCAGCCGTGGGCGGATGCGTATGGTGTATTCACTCGATGTTATCGTGCATTGCGCTGTCAGTGGTATTTTGATAAAAGAATTTGAACAACATATAAGAAGCGTATAAATTATTAAACAGTAAAACATTAACATTTAAGAAGTAAAGTTACATTAAGTACTACTGCTGTGCCTTCGGGTATACCTCATTTTTTGTTTGCCCATTACATGCTTAAATGTATACATTTTTTGGTGCACCTACCCGAGAACACGCGACATATAACCGAGCGTGGGAGAAGCATGGATTTTAAACACGCGTTGAGTTGATGTGCTGGTCTCCCTCGTGAAATAACTGGTAATGTTTGACTAAAATCTACAGCGAGTAAAACGACATTAGCTCCTATTTTTTTTTACGATCTCTGAGATGTTGCTTTTTTCGGTTCAAGGCTTCATAAGCTCTTTTATGTTGTATGGTGTACTTATCCCAAACCATCATCTTTGAATGTTGCAAGACTTTCGCCTTGTATGTAGATCGGGGTAATTACATTCATTGCATTCCTAGTCTGAATCACAATGTGATTGTATGGGTGGTTACCTGGCACTGTAGGGTTGCCACCCGTCCTTTAAAATACGGAATCGTGCCGCGTTTGAGAATGAAATTGCACGTCCCGTTTTGAATCAATACTGGACGGGATTTATCCCGTATTTTTTTTATAATTTTTTTTTTTAAAGCAGCGTCTCATGCAAATCATCCCACACGCATTTTATGAAGATGCCTCCTTTCCTACTTTTGATTGGGTAATACTTGATGTCATCGTTAGTTTGATTGGTGTTTTTAACTGTCCAGTGAGTAGGGCGTGTCTTTCAACCATAAGCAGATTTTTTGCAGTGGTATCACTGACCTCGACGACGGCGACGTTATACGTCAAAAATAAATTACGATAAATGACGATTTTAGCGATACTTTATTACGACGGCGGCTACATAGACACGATCAAATAAAACAAAAAAAATCAAATAATCATTCTACATTTTCAAAACGTCGAAAAAACGACAGAATGAAAAAAAGGCCCACCCGACGACCCACCCATTCCATTTTTATATATATAGATATAGTCTGGTGGTTTGATGGCTACTCTCACTTTAATTTATCCATTGTGATTTGTGTTCTTTCTGTGAGCTCACTTTGATCTGAGTCAGCCAGTAAGGGCAATTGATCCTGAAAAGCTCTGCCCCTTCCAGTTAGAACGTTATAAAATCAGACATCCCTGGAATAAGGCGTTGCATTTTGGACTTAAGTCACTGTTGGACGGAGCTCTCCCATAGCCAGACCCACTCTACTAAGCCCACTGTGTTTAACGTCTGGCCAGGTGGATTTGGCAGCAATTGCCTATTTTTTGATCTTTAAGTTCCATCTTGTTCCTGTTTGTTTTTAAAGGGCCAGGTTTGCACCCTAATTTTTTGGACTCCTTCATGTTAGTTTATCATCCACAATATATAATCAAGCCAGAAGACATTTATACCGGCCGTCAAAATGTGTCTCCAGTCTCCACTTGTGGTAATCTATACAGCACAGTGCACTGCAGCCACTAGCCTGTGTTAGAATGGGGACGGGCTGCTCGCTATAATCCAACAAGAATAGCTGAAAATAAGGTGTTTTCGTTGTTTTTTGCATAATATTGTAAGTGACCGTCTCATGAAGGAGATGGAGATCCCAACTCTAGGCTTGCCTCCCAGAGGAACACAAGGTCCTTTTAGAGGATAACTCAGGAGAATTTTAAGTACTTGGATTTTAAAAATCTAAGACTCCTCCAAAAATCCTCTTTGGCTCCACACCAGGAGTTTTGCCTCGCAGCTCCAGGTGTCACTGCCTCTCCAGCTCACACTAATCTCTTAAGGGGTCAGGCCTTTGGAATCATGGAACATAACAGAATCTCCTCATTGTTGCACTATATACTGTAGTTGACTGGAGGACAGACCATTAAATCCTGTCGTCCAGAACACCTCGTAGTCCTAATTAGGACATTTTCCATATAGCCTCTTGAGTGAAAAAAGGCCTCACTTATAACATGACCAGATATCCAACAGACCTAATTTTATTTAACATAAATATGTGATGGAAAAGAAAAGAAAACTCAGGACAAAACCAAAAAGGTATAGACAGCACCACAAATATGCAGCACCAGAAATATGCAGCACACATAACTTGATAGGCTCAATTTCTGCTCCCATACAACTCCAGTTTTGGCTCAGTGACAATAAATACTTTGTCCAGCTTGAATAACACTGAGCACTAATCACTATCTGCCACACTGCTTTTTTGTTGTGCCTAGGTGATTAAAGCCAACTCAGCAAGCCAGGAGACAGCTGGAGTTTCAGCACAAAATGCATGTAATGTCCAGCGTAAGCCTTGATTAACACAGAGGACACATGGACAATGTCACTACCAAGTCTATTTTTTGCATATCACTCCCCATCCCAACTGCCAGATAAGATATTTTACTCCCTTTAACCTCTTACGTGAATACTCCTCAACTTTCTATCCTCTTTTCTATACCACCCTCCCATACTGTTCCCCTCCACCCTACACATTCTCCATGTGATCCTCCTTATCTTCCCCTTTAACTCAGAGACGATTCAACCCATCTGCTCCATTTCCATTTTTTCTCAGAGACATAGCTGTCATTTGGACTTTCTGCTGCCTACATTTATACCATTTGCAGTTCTCTCACAAACTCTGCCCACATCCACACCACTTACCGCTCTCGCACAAACTCTGCCAACTCTTTGGTGGAGATCTGGCCATGTTTCATGTTGTGGTACAGAACATCGAACCCAGAGTTCCTCTCCCCCTGCATCAAAACAAAGAAAAAAATTAAAATAATCTTATCTGTGATCCTCACACAGACCTTTAGGTTAAATCACATTTAGGCAACACTGAGGTGGCAATGACAGCTGGAAGACATGTACAGGATCAGCTTGGCTGTTAGTCATGAACCTGCTCATCTTAGAAAGCAACAAAGAAAATGTTTAAAGTAGAAAGAAACATCCATCAAGGCCTTTTTCCATTTATTAATTCCAAATGTTCCTGGTCATTAATATGGAAAGCCAGAGTGTATTCCAGTGATTTCCAAACTTCTTCCATGTTGCCACCCCAAGAACTTTTAAAATTCTGCACTACACTTCAGCAAAACAGATCTAAACATTTAAGAGGGAAGTAGAGGAAAAAAGCCACGCTTACATTTACAAACTTTCAATGGAAGACTTTCTATAGTTAGTGATTTACGTGATAATGGTGAGTTTCTCACATTTCTTTGATGTTTAGGTGAACGTGAGACAAGTTAATTCTTATTTCTTCATCAAGCATTTTTAAACTTACACCTTTAAATGGTTATGTTTGTTTCAAACTAAACACTAAAGCGCAGATTACCAAAGCACATAAATCACATTTTCAAATTTTCTCACTATATGAACGTACTTTGACTTTTGTAAGCTTTCCAGTGTTGTCTAAAAAGGGTGAACACTCTGTTTTACTTATATCATCAATAGTACAACAGTCATTGGCATCTTAAGCACAGAACTTCACAAACTATTTCTTCTACTCCACTCTTCACTCTTAGATCCAAAGCTATAGTAAACACAGATTTTTAAATATTTCTCCAGTAACGTAAAAGTGTGTCATTCTGTTGCTGATCCCATTCTGGTTCACTTTTGAACCCAAGAACCCTGACTTACTGTTGTATTATGCTAAAACTGTCAAGCATGCACTGCAATAAGCAAAAGATGGATTACTTTTTTTATTAAAGACAATGGAATATGGCTCATATTTTTTATTTCTACTTTGTAATTATAATAACTTTAAAATCACAAATCTAAAAAACCTTTTCAATATACAAAATGTTCATTTTAGCTACCTCAACCAGCAAAGAGTTTCACAGTCAGCCAGTGTCTTAGGTGAGAAGGTCCTTGGTGGGGCAAGAGCAGGATCAGGTCCTATCACTGTTTGTTGTCAAAGAGAAAGCCTTTACAATTATTATGTGCACGTTTAACAAAGTAAATTTACTCTGTATGAGATAGTATCTTGTAAAAAAATTTTTTTTTCATTGTGTGATTCAGAGCATGAAGGAAACCCGGGTGTCAGCAAGCCCAAACCCCGACACGAACACACAAGCAGAGTCCCAGGTTCAAATAAAAGTTGATTTATTAACCAATTCCTCTCAAATATATCACAATAATCACAAAAACACAGTTTTTTCTCCTCACAATAATTTTCTCACCACCACACTGCCCTCCTCCTCCTCCAGTCAAGATGTTGCCTGTCTACTTCCCAGCTCCGACTCACCTGGCCATGGGCGTACAGTCCCTTTTATTACAGATCCGGAAGTACTTCCAGTGCCAGGGCGATTGCCCGATTGAAGTACTTCCGGGTTACACGGAAGTCCATCACAGTAGGGAGTTTGTCTCCCTGCAGCGCCCTCTTGCGGTACCCCGTGACCCCAGCAGGGCTGCCCTGCTGGACTACATTTCCCTGCATGTCCTGCTGACTTCCCACTGGGCGCCGATAACCAGGGCTGCTGCCATCTAGCGTGCCAGGGGAATAAAAAAACCCAAGCAATACCCTTTCCGATACTTCCATCCAGCCATGTGGTATCTACAAGGGCTTCTACAAGACTCAGTTTAATTTAGTGTAAAAACCCAGCAACGACTGCGGATTTTTAGTCTGACTATAGCCTGTGGTGATAGAACTGGGAGGAGTGGGAATTTTGCAGAGAGGGGCCTAATTAGCTCTTAGTTATCCATCAACTTTATTCAAAACAACTAAAATAAGGTGCAGTGAAAAACAAAAATTAAGGTCATCTGTGTTAAATTTTTGCTGTAACTGTAAAAGGGGAAAAAACACAGAGTTTAGTTTAAACTTTAACTAACTTCTCCTATTTGTAACATACACATGTTGTGTTATCGTGCAGAGCAGCACAACTACATGAAAGACTGGACCAAGAAATTTAATCAAAGTCAAAATTTTGTAAAAAGGGAAAAAATTTGGGGGGTGGTGGCAGGATTGTCACTACAGCCACTGTAAAAACTACATGCAGCTTCGAAATGGCAGACAGAATTCCTTTCTGCTCTCCACAGGAGTAGCTCTGCTGCAGCTGCCCTTAGGAAGGCTGCTTGCACTATTAATGGGATGGGGGAAAGCCCTTGGGAGCCTCATCCCTAGAAGAGTTGAAACTGCCAGACAGCCAATGAGGTCAGGCTTCTTAGGGATTGGAACTGGTGTGGTACTGAGGCGTCACCCACTGTGTGGCAGCACTTGGGTCCTAATTTGTGGCGGCCCATCCAGGTAGGTGCTTGGAACGTGTTGTCTCTCCAGCATGATGACCATCTTTCTCTGCTGTCGGAGGAGATTCATAAACTCTACATTTCAGTGGCGGCCCTCTCTGAGGTGCACAGCCCAGGGACTGGCCAGATCTCTGTGGGTGAGTACACCTTTTATTGGTCTGGATGCTCTGATGGCTGTCATACTTGTGGAGTAGCTGCTGCAGTGGCAGATCTGCTCCTCCTGATGGTGCCCGATGTCACTTATTTCAATGAACGTATTATGAGACTCAGATTAATGTACGCTCTTTGTGGCTTGTCTTTTGTCTCAGTGTATGCTCCAACTGCAGTAAGTGATGTCTCGGTGAGGGAGACATTTTATTCACAGCTTTGCTCGATGGGTGATGGGTGTCCACGAGGTGACACTCTTTGGTCATGGGTGAATTCAATGCGGCCACTGGCACTGACAGGGTTAGCAATGAGGACTGTGAAGGTCCCAATGGGTCTGGTGATTGTGGTGAATGTGGCTCAATGTTCCTTTACTCAGGGGTTACAGATCGCTGGATCCAGATTTAAGTGCCCTGAGCCGCATTGTTGGATTTGGTACTCCAATACTGGTGGTGCAGTGAAGAAGATTCATTCTCGTGGGCAGACGCTGGAGGCTCCAACTGAACTACAGGGTCTACAGAAGTGCCCAATTTGTGAATTCTAACAGCAGACTTGTTGTTGCTACTCTGAAGATCCAGCTAAGTTCCAGTAGGCTACTAGGAGAATGAGGCTGGAACTCGCCAGACTCCAAAATCAGACTGTTTCTAGAGTTTGCAAGCAGTTTGTTTAAGGAACTTGCAGTTCTTGGGTGTGACTGCCATTTTAATGTGACGTGGGAGATCTCCCGTGACAAGACCCGTGAAGGTTGCTGAGGGTTGTGTTGGTGTTACTGGTGTTCCCAGAAGGATGTGTTCTCATGAAGCGCAAACGCAAATATCGGCAGTTTATTGTAGCTTTTATCAATTTTCGTAAAGTGTTCGACTCAGTTGATCGAGCTGTCCTGTGGGACATCCTAAACTTTGCAGGATCTTCCTGAAGTTGCTAGATATCATGGCTGGCCTGTACACCGGTACTGTGAGTGCTGTGCAGAGTGGACGCAGAACCTCTGCGTCTTTCTCATTTGATTCTGGGGTTCATCAGGGGTGTGTTCTTGCTCCTACTCTGTTCAATGCTTGCATGGACATGATGCTAGGCAGGGCTGTGGGGTCCAGCTGCTGTGGGACATCTGTTGGTGAAGAAAGATTCACTGATCTTGACTTTGCCGATGATGCTGTGATCTTTACGGAGTCAATGGAGGTTCTGATTGGAGCTCTCAAGAGACTGAGCATGGAGTCTGAATGTCTAGGCTTGCAAATGCCCTGGATAAAAAATAAGATCCAGGCTTTTAATGACCTCTTGGGTGCAGGCACCAGTAGTGTTTCTGTCTGTGGAGAGAATGTCGAACTCCTCGAGATGTTTACCTCAGCAGCAACTTTCATGTCTCTGGTGACACTTCCTATGAAGTCAACAGATGGATTGGGAGAGCATGGGGGTTCATGAGGTCGCTGGAAAGGGGTGTGTGGTGCTCTCAATATCTTTGCAAAAGGACGCAGGTCTAAGCCTGTTTTGCTATATCGTTGCGAGTCATGGACACTATCCAGTGGCCTGAGATGAAGACTGGACTCCTGTGTCTCTTCGGAGAATTCTTGGGTACCACTGGATTGACTTTGTATCAAACATGTTTTTGCTCACAGAGTCCTGAATGAGGCATGTTACCTGCTTTGTGAGAGAACGTCAGTTACAGCACTACGGCCATGAGGCAAGATTCCCCTTGGGTGATCTGGCTCGCAGGATCCTCATTGTTGAGGACCCGAGCGGCTGGACCAGGCCAAGGAGGCACCCACGTAACACCTGGCTGCGGCAGATAGACGGTCATTTCTGAAGGGTAGGACTGGACCGTGAGTCTGCTTGGGGGGTTGCCAACCAGTATCCCGAGGTGTTTCGTCATGTGGTGGGTGCGGCAGCGAGTTGTACTAGTGCATACTCCCCAACCTCACCTAACTCAGTTGAGATCAAGAAGAAAATTAAACCAAGTGCCAAAATCAAGACATTAAGCAAGAAGAACCCAGACTGACAAAAGCCTGTAACCAGTAAACCAAACATTAAACTTCACAAAACAAAAGTGCTTTCAATATCATCCAACCATCCCTATTAATAGGTACGCTCAGAGATATAAACAACAACAACAACATTTATTTATATAGCACATTTTCATACAAAAAGTAGCTCAAAGTGCTATAAAGGCAGATGAGCCAAAGGTGTCCTGGATAATGGACTGTATGCTGGGCTGACTGCAGTTTGTGAGGTTCAAGGACTGTGTGAACAACACTGGAGCACCACAAAGAACAGTCTTGTCTCCTTTTCTCTTCACCCTGTACACTACTATAAATATCACACCAAATGGCATGCTGAGTTGGCTTTTTAAAGTGTCACACTAGTGATGTCACAGCATGCTCAAAGAAACGTAGTGTTGTGTCATAGTGATGAAATGGCAGTGCCTGTTAGTGAACAAAATGACGTTAATGTTAAACAAAATTTCAAGTTGCTCCAGAGAAAAGTTAATGTTAAAAGAATATTACCATATATTCTCTAGAGTAAACAACCTTCAAAGAAATATATTTGAGTAAGAAAAAAACTATATTACGTGAATAAAAAAATTTCCAACATTACATAACTCATAATAGCCTGGCTAATTAAGCCAGAAGGCAATCCTAATGTGGTGAACAATGGTGAGTGTTCAAGAGCAGACCATGGTTTGATGATGGAAAGCATCAACATATGTGCTGTGATTGCCGATTGAATGATCATCCCGTGGTGTTATTCAATCGGGTCTCACACAAGTCATAAGAGACTTATATCACTAGTGTCACTCTGTTGTCTACTTTCACATTCTTATGATTAACAGGTGTGGTGAACTGTGTTGACCTCCCTGCCTCACAATTACTAAACTGGTAATATGACTGATAAAGAGATTCTAAAGCAGTATAAGCATCTTGAGATCCCCATGATCTTATGCTGGGTGATTATGAGTGTGACACACACACACACACACACACACACACACACAAACACACTGTCTTTTTGTAGACCAAAGCAGTATACCTATTTTGAGGTCCTCAAAACCTCTTATCTGTGTGAGTTGGGGTCACCCCACTGGCTAGAGGCTCCAAGTGGTTGCTCAGCTTGTTTATGCCAGGAAACAGTCCTGGTGACATATAATTGACTGCTCCTTTGTCATGTTGCTTGTGTATTGAGCAACTGCTTCTATCTAGTAGTAGTGTTGGTACTATAAAATGTTGACTTTGATATTGATACCAGTTCTTGAACCTCAGTACCAGTATCAAAATGATTCAGAAGCAAATAACGGATAACTCCAAACCTCCCCAATCTTACTCCAGCCTCCAAGGTATGTCATACAATTCCTCACCTCTGATTTTGGGGGCAATGCCGCCACAAAGTCCAGATTGTGTCAAAGCAATGGGGAGAAGCCCCAGTGAAGTACCATTTGCATTGAAGTGTGTAGTTTTGTTTTGTGAAGTCTACTAAACAGATTTTTCTACAACTGCAAAAGCGAGTGTCAAGGGAAGGGGGTTGTGGATTGACAGGGAAGTTAACATTTACTTCCACTACTGGAAATTCCCAAAATGCTGATACCGTTCCATTTTAAAATGTGGGTAATTTCATACAGCACAATCCTGATACTAACTATTCTTACTGGGTAATCATAGAAAGGGAAAACCATTTCACCATTTTCTTAAACCACTGTCTCCGGTACAAGGTCTTCAGCAACCAGTAATTATTCTGTTTCTGCTAGGGGGCAAAATAAGAAAGAAGGCAATACAGTATATGACTTCATTAATAGTTAACCATATTGGCAAAATTGATGGTATTACCTTCTCTCACATAAGCCTTCTTATGTTCTTATCTTCAGGCCGTTTTTAAATATGCAAGAGGAACGGAAAAGCCAAGAAGGGAAATAAGTGAAGAAAGGGAAAACCAGAGTGGCCTTTTAAATCATGCAAAAGGGAAAGCAAGCATAAAATAACACAAAAAAATATTAATACAGGAATTGGATATCCAGACTACAGGACATCACGAAAAGGAATTAGAAATATAAAACAATAGTAATCATTACATGAGAACACAAAGTATAATGCAGCTGAAACCTGAAAGTACATGGGTAATCTAATTCAGGGTCAGTATTAGACACGGCGCGCACACACACACATACAGGGTCAGTTTAGATTTACCCTTTGTCCTAACACAAACGTCTTTGGGGTATGGAATTAGGAAAAGTGGAGTACCCAGGAAAAAACTCTTACAGACATTGGAGAAGGGGAAAAATCCACAAAGACAACAAACCCAGGACGCTGGATCTGTGAGGCCATAGCTCTGACCACTGTGCCACTGCACTGCCTACCAACAAGCAATAGAAAACTGAAAATGACACAGTGGAAATGGAACAATTGGAAATCAAATATTGGAAAACACAACACAAGAATAATAAGAAAGTCAAAGCAGATAAAATTTAACAATTTGGAAAGAATACTAGTCAGTCAGTCATTTTCCAACCCGCTATATCCTAACACAGGGTCACAGGGGTCTGCTGAAGCCAATCCCAGCCAGCACAGGATGCAAGGCAGGAACAAACCCCGGGCAGGGCGCCAGCCAACCGCAGGGCAAACACATACACACCCACACACCAAGCACGCACTAGGGACAACTTAGGATCGCCAATGCAACTAACCTGTATGTCTTTGGACTGTGGGAGGAAACCGAAGCACCCGGAGGAAACCCATGCAGACACGGGGAGAACATGCAAACTCCATGTGAGGCAGCAACGCTACCACTGTGCCACCATGCCGCCTGAAAGAAGACTATATAAAACAAATTAAGGTGTGACGTTACAGTTAGCAGCAACACCCTGTATCTTTCAAGTTACCTGTAGGGATTATTCCTAATATGGGATTAAGCCCCCTACCAAAAATAATTCCCAGGTTCAGTGGGAGGACTTGCAAAGGGGTTGTGGTCTTTTGGTCCAACCCCTCAAAGGCACAGGAAGGATCCTTTCTAAGGTTCACCTACAGAAACCTTCTTATGACTTTTACTTCCTCTGTAGTCAAATTTGATCATCTTCTTGGCAATCTGTCAGAGGCCACGAGTGACCATAGTTGTGCCAATTGAAGGGCCTCTCTAAACCTTTCAATTGGTAGTAGCGATAGGTCGTGTGTACAAAGAGCAGGGACTTAACCAGTGTGAGCTTTCCACCTGCATTTACTAAGAATTTTTTGATTGTGGGGAACAATTGTAAGCTACGATCCCCATTATGGAGTTCAATGGCTTACCCATGGCCTCTTGGCGCCAGGTAGACACACGTTGAACCTTTCAGTGTATCGCATGTTTAACCCTAAACATTTAAGTGCATCACAGACCTGTTATTGCTCAATTTCAAATGTGGCTGCTATGCAAAAATAATAATTAATTATAATTCTTTACACTTATATAGTGCTTTTCTCACTACTCAAAGTGCTCTCCACACAAGGAAGACTTCGGATGCAAACCCAAGATATCCTTACTGTGAGGCAGCCACCCTCTCCGAATATTTTTTTCCTACTGCGCATGGCCAATAAAAGACACAAACAGACTGCAGGAGTTGCGAAGTGGGTTACACTTTTGTAATAGTGGACAAGTGAATCCAAGGGTAGCAAGGATTTACTATAACAAGATTCCTGAACAATTACAAATCCAAGACTGCAGTCCAAAACATTACATTCTCAAACCTGCTTATTACAATTCAGTGTTGCAGAGGCAACAGACTATCCTGATAGCACTGGGAATGAGACAAGTAACAGCCCTGGACAGAGCACCAGTCCACTTGTACACACATATCAAAACTTGCATTCACAATTTCGAATAGCCAGTCAATGTAACACACGTGTCTTTGGGGATAAGTGGGGAAAACCAGAGTACCTGGGAGAAAATCCAAACAGACGTGCAATGAAAGTGGAAAATCCACACAGAGAGTGTCCAGTACAGCAGTGCTCCGCAACCGGTGTGCCACGGCACACTGGTGTGCCTTGAGCCGATACAGGTGTGACGCGGTCAAATAAGACAATTTTCTAACTAAATAATATTTCAACGGTCCTCCATAGAAACACAATAACGAGAATACGTGCAATGAAATATTCGCGTAAATAGCCTTTTAAAGGTTTCATAATTGTATGTGTCTTTTCTCTGAAATAATAAATCCCATCGCCTGGCGCCTGTCGCCTACGACGTAGGCCCTACGTAGTCGCCAGACAACTCCGTAGTATGCTTTGATAGGCAGAGCGCTCCGTGCCCTCACCTAGATTCAATTCAAGCCGACGTGTTAGTCGTGCTACGTCGCATTCACTCGTCTTGCGACAGTAGTTATCATTCATTACTATTAGTTGTGTTGCTGAATTGTGTATGGTTAACGTTCTTCGTGTGATTCATATTTAGTTTTATACCCCTTTAAATATGGATAAATTTTTACGTGGAAAAGATTCGTCTTCACGTACAGATGATGAAGAACCCAGCACAAGTGTTGCAAAAAAAACAAAGAAGATTGTGAAATGGAAGTACAACGAAGACTACATTCGATATGGATTCTCGTGGTGTGGTGACGAAACGGCTCCAAAGCCACAATGCATCATTTGCGGCGATCAGCTATCAAACGAGGCAATGGCACCCAGTAAACTAAATCGCCATCTAAATTCAAACCATCCCAGTTACGCCAAAAAAGACAAACAACTCTTGTGTTAATTAAAAATGATAAGCGGTCATTCTTAAAAGATCTTGACCAAGAACTTCGGGTTGCGCTGTCAAATATTGAGCCGAATATAAAACTTTTGTGTTCATTGAAACAAGCGCAGGTATCACATTAATCAGTCATTATGTTATAATAATTATTAAGATTGCATAAAAGTAAATATAGTATAGTTTTTATGTATGTATACTTATAATAAATGTATACTTATAATAAAAAATGAAAATTTATTGTAAAATTTGTGTATTAAATTAATATCTATATATCAGTAGCGTAGCTGGAGATCATGTTGCCCGGGGCGGTGAAAAATTTGACGGCCCAAAGCTGAAAGCAATTTTTTTTGCGCCTCCTCAAGGAACAAAAAAAAAAAAGGAAACTACCGTAGTTTGGACGCCCCTAAATAGCTGGCGCTCGGAGCGGACCACACCCCCATACCCCCCCCAGCTACGCCACTGCTATATATTTTGGCTTTTGATGTGCCGCGGAATTCTAGGAAGAACTTTGGTGTGTCGTAGGTGAGAAAAGGTTGCGGAGCACTGCAGTACAGGAATGAAATTCAGGATGTTGGATCTGAAGGTGGTAGTGCAAACCACTGTATCACTGCACTGCCCAGCAGTCAAAACAATATAAGAACCTTTTTCAAAAACAGCAATACAGTATATGAGAAAGAGTGTCAGGAATTGAATCAAATGCAAGCTCAAGTTAAACAGTCAACTAAACATGACACACTTCCTTTTTGGCTTCCTGTGACATTTATTTGCAGCTATTGGAAATATGTAAACAGTGACATGTCAATTCTATTTCACAAGTGGTAACAGTACAGCACAAGCAAGATGGCAGGTCAAGGGTTTTGGGCAAGAGACAAAGGAATCTATTATGAGAGAAGTAATTGAGAAGCAGAACCTTATGCAGAGAAGAAATATCAGATACTAGCATTATCAAAATGCTATTGGGAAAGCTAAAGAAACTAGAGAGTAAAGTACAATTTGAAAAGCTAAAGGAACACCTGTTGTAAATAATTAATAGGATGCTTGTAAATTTAGGATCAAAGCACCACTGGCCTCAACTAACACTAAATGGGACACCAGGGCATTGTTCAACATGAACCAATCAGGAACATCCATGAGACAATTTCGAGATAAGGAATCACAAGCCAGCATCTGGGGAAATGTGGTTGCTAACGGCCTCTTCTCTTTCAACAGCAGCCTAGACGACAAAGCCCCCTAATGTCACATCCAGTTTGACCCTGGAGTTCCCACCTCGTCTACTCAGCAGGCTATTTAAAGAGACGAAGCATTGGAAGTTGGGATTAATTATGAACACAGAGCTCAAAAAAACAAGTCAGCCTTGAAATAGAGGCAGCACTGGACAAGCAATGTCCGCAATTCTTTTTCTTTTCATTTTGTTCTTTGTATTGTTTCGTTATTCGTATGGTTTTACCAGCTGCTCCCTAACCTTTCATCATTTCCCTCCAACATATACACCTTATCTAACTTAGAGCAAGACAAAATAAAATAACAAATCAACCTAACAAGCATGCACATCTTAGAGAAAACCTAAAAAAACAGTGAGGGTATATAAATAAAATGCAGACAATAGAGTTTGAACCCTGTATTAGAAGAACAGTAAGGTAGCAGCATCAAGATAGCATTCAACAGGAATAC
The DNA here is from genome assembly GCF_900747795.2 of Erpetoichthys calabaricus. Taxonomy (NCBI): domain Eukaryota; kingdom Metazoa; phylum Chordata; class Cladistia; order Polypteriformes; family Polypteridae; genus Erpetoichthys; species Erpetoichthys calabaricus. The sequence goes on from NC_041405.2 coordinate 130,505,663, forward strand.
TATCATGGGAAAATAATGAATGGTAGCCACGAAGTAGGGGAGTTAAATCAAAACAGAATATTCCCTGAGACACACAAGGAAAACAATCTAATGACTGTGAGAATATAATGAAAAACCAATTTGTATAAATTTATATGACAAGAAATAGGGCAATAATAAGACATAAATGTGGACAATCATGGAAAAGTTAAAGGTGGAACACTAGCAATAAAACAGAATGAAGAAGAAACCATCCATCCATCCATTATCCAACTTGCTATATCCTAACACAGGGTCATGGGGGTCTGCTGGACCCAATCCCAAACAACACAGGGCGCAAGGCAGGAACAAACCCCGTGCAGGGTGCCAGTCCAACGCAGCACACCAAGCACACACTAGGGACAATTTAGAATCGCCAATGCACCTAACCTGCATGGACTGTGGGAGGAAACCGGAGCACCCAGAGGAAACCCATGCAGACACGGGAAGAACATGCAAACTCCACGCAGGGAGGACCCAAGAAATTAACCCAGGTCTCCTAACTGCGAGGCAGCAGCGCTACCACTGCGCCACTGTGCCGCCCTGAAAAAGAAACTATGTCACATAATTATGCAAGATGAGCTGGAACCCAAAAGGAAACACAAAGTGAGAAAATATAAAGTATAATCCCAGAGTGTAGAAGATACGGTGGATTCAGAAAGTATTCAGAAACCTTCACTTTCTTCTGACTTTACTGTGTCATAGATTTAATTTTAAATGGTTACATTTGCCATTTTAGCACATCAATATAAACTTAATAACCCATAATGTCAAAGTGAAAACATGTTTTCAGAAAAGGTTTACAGATTTATTAAAAATCAAAAACAGTTAGTGTTCAGACCCTTTGCTGTGGTATTCCAAATTGTGGTCAGTTGCTTACTGTTTGCTTTAATTCTCATTGCAAATCGAATTGATTGGACATCGTTTTGAAAGGCAGACAACTGTGTATATAAGGCAGCAAAATTCACACTTTGTGTCTGAATAGAAAACAGCCATGAAGTCCCAGTAAGTTTCTGTAGTCCTCTGTGATAAAATTGTGGTGAGCCACAGACAGGGTAAGGGGGGATAAAGCCATTTCTAAAGCTCTGGTTGTCCTAAACAGCTCCACAGCCTCAGTAATTGTGAAATGGAATTAGTGTGTAATCACCAGAGTTGGCCATCCAGTCAAACTGAATAACTGGGCAAGAAGGGCCTTGATCAAGGAAGTGACCAAGAACCAAATGTCACTCTAACAGAGATTGAGAGGTTCTCTACTGAGAGGGAAAGCCGGTTGAAAGAATCCATCCAATATATGTTTATGGTAGAGTGGCTATCTCATGCTTGGAGTTTGCAAAACAGCATCTAAAGGACTCAGAGGACATGAGGAAAAGGATTCTTTGCTATAATGACACAAAAATGAACTCTCTGGGCAAAGCTCCAATCTCTCTGCATAGTGAAGACCAGGCACTGCTTATCACCTTTCTAATAACATAGTGATGGCAGCATCACACTATGGGGATTCTTCTCAGTAGCAGGGACAGGGAGACTGGTCAGATTTGTGGGAAGGATAAATGCAGGTCCTTGAAGAAAACCTGCCCACCTGTACACATGACTTCAGAATGGGGAAACGGTTCCTCTTCAGTACGATAGTGACCAGAAGCATACAGCCAAGACAATGGCTTTGGGACAAGTCTCTGGCTGTCCTTGAGTGGCCCAGCCTTAAACCCCATAGAGCACTGTTGGAGAGGCCTGATGACAGACGTTTACAGACACGTCCCATCCAATCTAGTGGGGCTTCAGAGGATCTGCCAGGAAGAATAGGTTAAATTGCCCAAATCCAGGTGTGTGCAAAGCTTGTAGAGACTTACTTAAAGAGACTCAAAATTGGAATTGCTGAATTAAGGGTCTGAATACTTATATGAATGAGAAATTCCAGTTTTCAATTATTAATCAATTTAGAAACCTTTCTGAAAATGTTTCACTTCATCATTATGGGTTTTGAGTTTAAATTGACAGGCAGAAATGGCAAGTTTATCCAGTTAATATGAATCTGCAACACAATAAAGTGTGAATGTGAAGGGGTCTGAATACTTTCTAAATCCTTTGAATACCAGGAAATTAAATGTTACTGAGAAAGAAATGGCTTGTGTGGAAACAGAACACTAGAATGAAGGAAATGAATGGCAAACCATAAGATTTTGCAAAAGGGAAGGAAAGAATCAAAACACTTGAGCTGACTGCATCAAATAAGGGCAAAGAAATCCCATAAAGCAAGGCGAAAAATCATACAAGGATCAGGAGACAGAAGAACAGTCGCTTTCTGTATTCTCAAATGAGCCAAAAGAACAGAAAAGCTGTCAGGCTTTCCTTTGGCACATTCAATATCAGAGTGGCATTTCTAATCAACAAGGCACAGATTAATGTCACTAGAGTAACTGCATTTCCATGCTAATTATTTTATATGTGGTCCAAAAGAGGAACTATATTGTAAGAAAAAAAGTCTGATTGAACATGGTACAGTAATTTGGCTGACCTAAAGAGTTTGCAAAGTGTGGCACTGGCTTATCACTGCAGGGGAACCGTCTGGCTGCAGAACGAGCAGATGGCCTTGCTGCTACCTGTGGGGCATGAGGCAGCAGGAGCAAAGCAAAGCGTAATTAGGAGAGAAAAAGGAGAGTATCAGCCAGGCAAGCACAGAAAATGAAAAAAAAAAGAAAAAAAGAAAGAAAGACATCAATATGGGGCTGTGGAAGTACTTTGAAAGACAATATAGGGTCAGACATTCCCAAAAAACAAAATGATAACTCCAGATTCAACAGCCCTTTTTGTTCGAAGTGTTCTGAACTGTAGATGTCCACTGCAGAGGTCACTGTTAGACTCTAGATGTGACTTACTTTCACATCCAGGGTTTGTGAAAAACTCTCTTTGAACATTAGAAGCTTCACCTGGGTGGCAGAGAGAATGTAGAATGTCTCCTTGGAAGGACACAAAGGAAGTGTGGAGGCCCGCTTGATTTCAGTTTCAGGACTTTACAGCTGCTTCCAAAAATAGCAACACAGCACCAAGCAGCTGCGCTCTGCGAAAATAAATGAGAGCACACTGGCACTTATACGTACACCCACCCAGACACCCACTCTCGCCCTCTCTTTCTCTTACACACACACATACACATACTGAGACTCATCACTGACACTTGCTTGTCACACACTCCTCCCATCTGCCCAAAATTCCTACACGCTCTCAAAAATGCACAAGCCAGTTCATACTGCTACACCCGCTGGGATATCTTATAGACTCTGTCTTTATTTTTATTTTAATTCTTAAAAAATATATATGTTTTTAGGTTCTGATGAAAAGGATCCATCCATCCATATTCTAGCCTGATTCTCCATTTCAGGTCACTAGAAGGCTGGTTCCTATACCAGCACCACCAGGCAATAAATTGCCAGTCCACGTAATGGCGCACTCACACTGGCCAATTTGAAGTTGCTAATTAACCTAAACAGTATGTCTTCGGGATGCTTGATGGAAAACTGGTGAGGAAGTACATGTCCAGGCCTTTTGAGGTATGGCATACCCAAGCTGATACAGGGAGAACATGCAAACTCCTCACCGGCTGACCAGGTCCAGATTCAGAGCCAGGCCTCTGGAGTTATAAAGCAGTAGCTCTGACTACAGAGCCCACAATTAAATTTTACTTTTGTTGAGGAGGCATTCTTTTCAAAATGTGTCCTCATATCAATAGCACAAACACTCTTTATTTTATATGTAGCTCAGATATACATTACATGTATGGTTTTACAGTTGAAGCTCAGGCAGGTTACGTGACTTCCTCTGGGTTTCACAGTCAGTCAGAGCATATAATTCCACCGGCTGCCTTCTGGTTCAAAGTCCATGATTATAGCTGATAAATTACACTTCCTAAATTGATAGTAATGTATGCTTAATCATCAAGCTCTCCCCACCCAGACCCTCCTGACAAGTTCTCTTGGGAAATCCATCTCTGCTGTGGACGTACAAGTCATGCAGTCACATAAGCCAAAGTAAACCCAGTGACTTCTTCTTTGTAATGTTCCTCAGTTACAAACCATTATGGACTCCGACTGAACAACACTTGAACACATCATCTGCATATACCTGTCACTTTAACAAAATTATGTGTCAAATTTATATAAAAGAAATATTCTTTTTCAAGAGGTTTACATACCTCGACAGACATTCATGTCCTTATGAAGTCAATAGATGGATTGGGACAGCATAGGAGGTCATGAGGTCACTGGAAAGGAGTATGTGGTGCTCCTGATATCTTTGCAAAAGAGTGAAGGTCCAAGTCTTTAGAGTCCTAGTGCTTCCTGTCTTGCTATATGGTTGTGAAATGAGGATGCTATCCAGTGTCCTGAAACGAAGACTGGACTCCTTTGGTACTGTGTCTCTTCGAAGAACTTGGGTACAGCTGGTTTGACTTTGTGTCGAATGAGCGGTTGCTCAAGGAGTCCCGAATGAGGCACACTACCTGCATTGTTAGGGAGCGTCAGTTATGGCACAATGGCCATGTGGTGCAATTCCCCAAGGGTGATCTGGCTCGCAGGAACCTCATTGTTGAGGACCTGAGTTGCTGGACCAGGCCAAGGGGACACCCACGTAATACCAGGCAGCTGCAGATAGAGGGTCATTTCCGGAGGGTGGGACTGGACCGCGTGTGTGCCTGGGGGGTTGCCAACCGTGTGGTGGGTGTGGCAACATGATGTACTAGTGCATGCTCCCCAACCTGACCTGACCTTTTCAAAAAGGTTAATGTAAAGAAGTGTTCAGCAGGCACGTGATTTCCAAAGGCAGGATTAATTTCCTCAGTAGACCCCTGATGGAAGTGATGCACAATGGCAACATGTAAGATCCCATCGAACCATTAGGCAGGGAACCAGCACATGAATGACAGACACCAAGAGATAGAGACTGACACTGTCTGGTTAGAAACAAGCAATGCTTCTCTAGGACATTAGAGGGTATCCAACACTTCAGCGAACAGGAACGCCTGCCATTCTCATCTAAGACTGAGGCCAAGGAAGAATCACCACAGATTGCAACCCCTCTTGGCCACTTGAGAACACATGGTCCCAGGAATAAACGTAAGGGAATGTAAACATTGTCAGCTTCTGGTGTAGTTGTCACCTATTGTCCTAGAAACAAACACAGGTGCAAACCTGTCAGGAACAGGGTTTAGCGCTTCCATATCAGAGACTAAAATAGTTGGAGGAACACAGAGGCTAAAATCGCCAGACAAAAGCAGGACAGGACCCTTTCTCTATCTTGTATGAGGTAGTACAAAAATTGCCTTCAAAACAACCTGAATTCATTGATAGATCCTTATGAATTTTGGTCAAAGCCAACTTGACACCATCACACGGCTCTTGCAGATTCTTCAGCCACATATTTACTTTGTGAACCTCCTGTTGCACCTCTTGTCAAAGGTGCGCTATTGAATCCTGATCTGGGGGATAGTGCAAGCCAGTGGAGTATATTAAAGTGACAGGTGCCTTCTGATATGGTGCACTTTTGTGCTGGAAGCATCCATTTGAAAGTAGTACACTTAGACCATATAATAATACAACATCATCAACAACAATTCTTAGTTTAGGCTGTGACATCCATATGATGCTCAGTTTTGATATGAAACCCAATGTGTGTCAAGAAAACATTACTACATCATTGCACATCCACCACCAACCTGGCAATCGACATAAGACAGCATGAATGCAGACTAGGCCAAATTCAACATTATTGTCTGCATGTCACCACAGAAATCAAGATTCATTAGAGTTTTTCTTAGACTTAGATTATTCAGTTTTGTTGATTCCATTCTCACTCTAACCTCAACTTAATGCTTTTTGCTAACAGGAGTGGGTTTCTGCTGATGTACACCACCTACTTCAAACTCCCATGTGTGGATTGATTAAAGGTGCCCTTTTCTGCATCCCACTAATGTAAAGAGTTTATAGATCAGTATTTCTTACCATTCTGTTAGCTAGAATGAGTCTGGCCATTCTCCTCTGACCACCCACATTTAACAAGGCCTTTTCACCAGCAGAACTGCTGCTCACTGGATGTTTTTTGCTTATCTCGCCATTCTCTATAAGCGCCACATAGACTACAGTGCATGAAAATTCTAGGGGCCTCATTTATAAAGCTTTGCGTGGATTCAAGTGTGAAAATATGTACATGCCAACAAAAACAGGAAAATGAATATGCCAAAAAAATCGGATTTACAAAACTTGGCATATGCATATATTTATGCAATTTACCCTTTATAAATCATAATCACCTTGTAAATGTACATACATGAATGCACCTCAAACTCCACCCTGAAACATCCATATATAGAGCATGCTAATCAATCTCATACATATGCTGTCACAATGCTGAAGAACTTCATTGGCTGATTGAGCAGCCACCCACCTGACACATCAAGACCCCGCAACCTGCATTCAGTATTATCTGGCTGTGCTCCACAACTGAGAGTAAAAGATCATGTGCGGCATTACAGCACCTCTGCTCTGCGCTCTGGGTGTGAAAGAAAGGCGTGAACTGCCAGCATCTGAGTAGGCAGTTACTATAACCTGGCACATGCAATGACACAATTGCTGTCACTACGTGACATCTGCCAAAGCTCCTTTGCCCCAAAATAAATGAATCATGAGCTAACCCAGAACACGGGGACACGATGTTTATTAGTCTCATCTTGGCATCACAAATGACTTGTGAGTCAATGGAACATCTCTGCTCATGGTTAACAAAAGCTGCTTCATTTTCACTAGGTGTTCTCATTGCAACATGAGTACAGTAAATTGCTATGATTACATTAGCAGAACATAACCCTGCTACAAATGATCTTTTTATGTTGGCAAAAACATGTTATGTTTTATGTATGTACATCCACACCACATGAAAACTGTAGATGCAGCACCTCACCAGTCAGTTAATGGCTTACAGCATTGTGGGCTGGATGGAGTGAAGCTTGACTGATACATTCCAGACCTGTTGGTCAGTACCCTGTGAAGTGACAATAGATAGCCGATTTAAACTGACGAATAACCAAAAACATTCATCAGCATAAATACACAGTTTGACCCTCTCAAACATGCAACAAAAGAGAGTTTCTATATCACATTCATCACTTTCGAGGTGTAATATGTTTGTCAGGTCAATGCACATTATAATAATGGCTCAGTAATATGAGTTATTATGCATGTGAGTCGTCATTTAACTGGTTTGGCTGCATTTCCCTATTTGATCAAGGGGATTGTCATTTCCCAGTTTCTCCAAAATGATGCACGTGTGTATAGGTCAGAATTACCATAAATATACACACTTTCTTCTTTCAAGTTTACTTTTATAAATCCTGACTTTTATAGAAAGTTGCATAAGCTCATTTTGATTCTCTTTCTGTGCATATGCAAATTTTACAAATGAGGCTCCAGGTGACCGGCTGTTTCAGAATGTTGGAACCATCTTATCACCAAATGTCTAATAATTAATGTCCAATACCTAAATATTTTAGAAAAGTCTGCAAGCTGTATACATATTGAGTTGCAGCCACATGACTGGCCATTACCAAGAGAAGGCCATTTGCATTAATGAACAGGGAAACCTAATAAAGTGGGCAATGACTACAGCTCTGTATGAATCAAATTCCTTTATAGTGAATTTAGAAAGTATTTAATTGCATACATTCAATATTTTTGCCCCTCAGTCTATACCCGATAACCCATAATTCCAAAGTAAAGACATGTTTCCAGAAAGGTTTACAAATTTATTAAAAATCAAAACCTGAAATATTTCTTTTTTGTAAGTACTCAAACAATTAATTCAGTACTTTATAGAACCCCCCTTGGCAGCAACTACAGCTTTGACTCTACAAGCTTTCCAAACCTGGATTTGGGCAGTTTATCCCATTTTTCCAGGCAGATCCTCTGAAGCTCCATTAGACTGCATGGGAAGCATCTGTAAACTGCCATCTTTGGAATTCTTGACAGCTGTTCAATGGGACCACTCCAGTGTTGAATTGGCTTAATGCTTCAAGTCACTGGTGTGCTGAAAAGTAAACCGTTGCCCCAGTCTCGGGTTGTGTGCAATCTGGAGCAGGTTTTCTTTAAGGACCTCTCTGTATTTGACTGCATTCACCCTTCACTCAATTCTGACCTGTCTCCCTGTTCCTGCCACTTAGAAGCACTCCATAGCATGACGCTGCTACCACCGTACTTCTCCATAGGGACACTATTAGGCAGGAAATGAGCAGTGCCTGGTCTTCACAAGACATAGTTCTTGGAGTTATACCCAAAGAGTTCAATTTTTGCCTCATCAGACCAGAGATTCTTTAAATCACACCCTTAAGAGTTCTTTAAACTGTCGTATGCCTTTTATTCAAGAGTAGCTTGTCTAGTAACTCTACTACGAGTATCAACACCGGACTGATGGAGTGCTGCTGAGATGGTTGTCCTTCAAACAAGTTCTCCCATCTAAGCATGTGGTATAGCAGGTCCGCGGCTTAGAAAAAAAAGGCCAGTTTTAAATAAATAATTACCGTACTCGTGGCTTATAGATGGGGAGTGGTAGTGTGGCTGGAGCAGTTCTCGGATACGACGTATTGTGGGCATTTCCTCGCTTATGTGCGCTGGTGAGGAATCGTCCGCATCCATAATTGATGCCGGGAGCTGCTAATCGCCACACCTGTGCCACGTCCCCATTATATATAAGAGGAGTGCGAGTGTGGAAGGGAGAGAAAAAAAAAGATCTGAAAAAGAGAACAGAGGTTTAGAGGAAGGAGAAAGGCAGGACGCTGAAAGCCGGAGTGTGCATGAGCGAGCGAGGGCAGGCTCGCTGTAAGGACATGCAGCTGGGAGAAGTGAGCCCCAGCAGGGTGTTTGGCTAGATTTGGGATCGGAACCCCAGCGTGAGCACCCTGGCCGTTGGGGGAACCCAAGTCTCGGTCCAGGTAGTGGTGCAGTACAGAGTCAGAGGACGGAAGGCAACCGGACATGGAGAAGGTCAGCTTCAGGTGTTTTTGGATTTGTTAAATTATAATAAAAGCATTTGTACCTTTTTGCACCATGCTTTTGCTTCGTTGGTGTCCACACTGTCCAGCTCATATAGTTACATTACTGATGGTGTCGGGTTCGAGAGGCTCCTTAAAGGGAAGTGGGAGCCATGGAGAAGAACCTGCATCGTCACACAGCAGAGGACCTCTGAAGGTCTATTAGAATAACCATTGGGTTCTTGGTCACCTGCCTGATCAAGAACTTCTTGTCCAGTTACTGTTTGTCCAGACGGCCAATCTAAGAAGAGTCCAGGTGGTTCCAAATGTAGTATTGAGGCCACTCTGCTCCTGGGAACTCTCAAAGCTTTCTAAATGTTTTTGTACCCTTGCCTTGATCTATGCTTCACCACAATCTGGTTGTGGAGGTCTACAGAGAGATCCTTGGATTTCACAGCTTGATATTTGTCTTGACATGCAGGGGAAATAATTGGGCCTTATATACACAGGTGTGTGCCTTTCTAAACAATGCCCGATCAATTCAATTTGCCACATGTGGATTCCAATCAAGTTCTAGACACATCTCAAAGAGAATCAAAGCAAACAGGATGCATCTGACCACAATTTGGAGTGCCACAGCAAAGGGTCTGAATATTTACAGAAATGAGTGATTTCAGATTTTGATTTTAATAAATTTGCAGACCTTTCTGACAACATGTTTACACTTTGTCATTATGGGTTATTACGTGTAGATTGATGGACAAAAATGGCAACTGAATCCATTTTAAAATTAAATCTACTACACAAATAAAGTGTGCAGAGAGTTAAGGGGTCTGAATACTTACCGAATCCACTGCATATTTGTATATATAAAACAGGTACTGTGGCTAAGGCACTGGATTTTGAAACCTAAGCGGCTGGTTCAGTTCTAAACTCCAATTTGCAGTGTGATTTTAAGCTCTCACTTAACCTTTCTATGCTCTGATTGTAGAAATTCAGCTTGAGCAATTGTACTAGGCCTTTATACTTGTATGGTGCCTTGTCATACTGTTTGAAAAAAAAAGAAATGTGTTACATAAACCTTGCCTGTTTATATAGTAACTTGTAACTGTGTCACTTGCAATGGACTCATTGGACTGTCAGCCTTTCCAAAGATAGTATCTGCTTAGTATCTAGTGTTATGCATGACAGTCTCTAGTTCCCCATGACCTGGGCCTTGATGAGTGAGTTTCGCAATGTTACAGTCATAAATATTCTTAACATATGTTGTCAGCTATAATATACCAACTTCACAACAATAAACAAGAAGTGCTTTTCTATAAGCTTTTATCTAGCAGGAAAAACAGAAAAGCATAGTCATAAAGAAAACCTGGAGGGAAGAACCCCTGGCACTATAATCTCCAAAATTCAAATAGGTGAATGTTTCACCCTTATATAGTACATAAACTTTGTATCAACATTACAGTCATATATTGCATTCCTTTTAAACCAAATACCTTCTCAGCTCATACAACTTTAAACTTGATCTCCAGTAAGGCCAACTTGTAAATCTTTGGGATGTGAGAGAAAAGTTACAGACAATATATAAAGAGTGTTTGTAGTCCAAGGGGCTGGACCCTGGTCTTTTGAGGTGTGAGACCACAGAGCCATCCCAAATGACAAGTGCACTATGGAATAAACTGTACTAAATTTTGGGAATCATTCCTTTTTCCTTTATATTTTATCCAAGATACATGGAGTCACTCCACTGTCTGCACTGGTCAACACACAATAGCCATTGTCCTTCTCTTATCTGGGCTGCTTCTCTAAAGGACCAGAGTCCGGTGGCTACATTCATTACTGGATAATAACAAAAGACTCAGCAATTAGATTTATTTTTATAGTTGCTGTTACCACCAGGGGGCACACAGCTCCCTAAATACCCAACGCAACAGGCACAGGCACAAATGCAGTGCAACACAACTCTTTATTTACAGGTTGGAGACGCTTTCCCTTTGGTCCCTACCAAATGCACAGTACACAGCCCAGTATTAAGCACAATCGACCACACATTACTTTGTTTTTGTTCTCTCTCTCTTTCTCTCCATCTGCCTCTACTCCTCACTCAAGCTTTGTCCGTTTCCTCCTGACTCTGGCTCCTGGATTAAAGGCGGGTGGCTCCTCTTATGCTGCACCCGGGAGTAATCCAAGTAGCTCATTAGCGAGATCCTGAAACCCTCCCTGGTGTGGTGGTAGCCTGACAAAATAGGGTTCTGTCGCTCCTGCAGCACCCCCTGGCAGTACCCCCAGAATCCAACAGGGCTGATTCGACAAATACCAAGTCCCATATAGCCCTATAGGAATCCAAGGAGCCGTTGTACCCCATTGGGGCTGCCAAATAGCTGCTCGGTTGAGATGGCACCTTTCATAAGCCATCTCCCTCATCCTTCCATTACAGAGGCATCCCAGTCAGGTAATGGCGCTGGCCGCCATCCATCACATTGCCTAACAACGGCAAGGTCTCTTTGTGAAACTCTGAGGGATGGACAGACAGCAACCCACTTCAGCATATATTACTGAAGTATTTCCACTAAACCTGCCTGATCTTGTTTTATCAGAATTCAGAATAAAGGGTCTCTAGCCACTCGGAGTGACTGCTACAATACAATTTGAGAGGAGTGTCACCATGAAATATTATATGCCTGATTTCTATTAATAAAATGAACTCAGAGGTGTCGAACAGACTGCCCTTCCCTGTTGTACACACACACAGCCCTGACCACAATTGTCTAGCATCACCATTGCTAATCCACACGCTTACTCATCATTTGCTGAACTGACAGGGACAGTGATTCTTTACAGCAGTGTGGCTGGAAGCATGCAGCTCATTTTCTAGCACATTTGGATGGTTGGCATGCAAAGCCAGCGGGGATTTGTTGCTGGCTGATCCACTCATTCTGTTCTCTACTGTAAAAAACACTTCCTTCAGCCCCTTATTATGATTACACTGGTCAACAAGCATTTTGCTACTGGGATTCTTTCATCTGTACTTTAACAAATTTCACTTGCTAACTCCAAATCTGAAAACCGTTTTCGTCCAGCACGTCCCATTTTTTAGTTATGATGTTCCAGGTCTTGGACAACTAGGGTGACTGGACAGTAAAGGCAATGCGTTTCAGAATTTAAGAGGTACGTTTGGTCTCGAGAAAAGTGAAGCCAAAAGTAAGGAAGGTGTTTTTGTTGGCCCCGAAATACGTGAAGTGATGCTTGACAATGAGTTTAAAATGAAACTGAAGCCCACTGAATCAGCATCCTCATTCGTGCAGGTTGTCCAGAATTTTCTTGACAGTCACAGAGAGCAGAGAATTATACTGAGCTTGTGGATAATATGCTGAAAGTATATTAGCTTACGGGAGCCAGAATGTCACTGAAGACGCATTTTTTACATTCTCAGCTCGACTTTTTTTCCACCAAATCTAAGCGATGTAGGAGATGAGCATGGGGAAAGATTTCATCAAGATATAAAGGTGATGGAAACCTGATATCGGGGAAAATTCACTCCAAGCATGATGAGTGACTACTGTTGGTTCTTGCAAAGAGAGACGGATGTGCAGTACAAGCGCAAAAGCGAGTGCCTCCAACATTTTTGGGCACACTGACCTCACTTTTATATTGAGGTAAATTGACATAAATATGCTTTAACGTGTCCCTGGCATTGTCTTCTGGTTTGTTTTCAGAATAAACACATCAAAACAATTTTGATGGGACATAGTCCAAACTCCAGATATTGTGATGATATATTATATTGATATTCAAAAGTGTCAAAACGTCAATGATGTGTATTTCAAAAATCTGACGTGCTAGCTTAATTCCGATTTCATATATGAAATCAGTGTAAAAAACTTAATAAAGAGTTGCTCTGAAGTTCCCAGTAGCAAGCAAAAAATATTTTTTTGTAGACCAGTGTTATTGGTGTGGGAAAAAGTGTTAAGAATTAAGGCGACTCATCTTCAAATCATGTCTATGTGGGACTAACATATCCTCCTTGTGCTTCTGTGGACTTTATATAGGTAATCCAGCTTCCTCCCACAGCAAAAGTTGTGTACGTAGGCTGGGGTCTGTAAAATGCCCAAGTTAGCGAGTGTGGGTTTGTGAATCAGTATTGGCATCTTATCCAGGGGTCTCATTTATAAAACTTTGTGTGGATTTGAGTGTGAAAATATGCGTACACCAAATAAAAGGAAATTCTTACAATCCGATTTATAAAAACCATGTTATACACAAATTTGTACGCAATTTACCATTTATAAATCACAATTATCTCGAAAATGGACTTTTGTGAATAGGCCTCAAACCCCACCCATTTGAAACAACCATATACAGGCAATGCTATTTAACTTTGTACGTATGCAATCATAATGCTGCAGACCATCAGAGCAGAGCAGAGCAGCTTTCCAGCTGAAGCATCATGACACCAACACCTAGATTTGAGGAGTCCTCTGATGTGCGCCACAACATGGGCACAAAAACATGTGTGGCATTATAGTGCCTCTCCTGTGCCTTCTGGGGGGTGGGGAAAGGTCTAAGCAGGTAGCCACTATGATAATAATAACAATACATTTTATTTAAAAAGCATCTTGCCCATGCTCAAGGTGCTTCACAGAGTCTCAGTAAGAACAGCAGGGTTTACATAACATTAGAAATAAATATTTTCTGCATAGAACACTAAAACAGATAAAAATAGGATATACAAAGTACTAAATAGAATTAAAGACAATAAACAAGAGTAAAATACTAAATTCAATACTAAAAGAAAAGCCTCAACAAATAATATAATTTGTGATATAACAGACACACAAATTATTCTGAACATCTGGACAGAGATGTAAACTGAAAGAAGGGGTAGAATGTTAGGTTAAAGTAAAAGCCTTCCTGAACAGATGTGTTTTAAGTTATTTTTAATAGAATTAATTGAATCAGCTGATCTAATTAATTTCAGGAGGTCATTCCCAATTCTGGGAGTTGTAGAGCTAAAGGCCCTGTCACCCCCAGAGTGCAAGTTAGTGTGGTGCACAATGAGATTACCAGAATCAGAGGACCATAGTAGGTGAACAGGAGCATGTTGATTTAGAAGGTCACTGATGTGGTCCGGTGCAAGGCCAATTAAGTTTAGTAGGTTAGCAATAGAATTTTATATTCAATCCTGTGTAAGTGCTAGAGAGGAAGGACAAGCATCCTAGTCAGGATAAAGGAAAGACTCATTCCCAGCCAGCAAGCCATAATGGAAGGAGCAGGTGAACAGGCTCACCGGGAGCAGATCATTCCCCCACAAGGCAGGTGGCAGTGTCTCTCGGAGCTAATCCCGATAAGGACACCTACAAATACAATCCTGTTGGGGTCTTTGGGGACCACCAGAGGGAGCTCCCGGGGGAGGACTGCCTTGGTTTCCACACAACCCGGAAATGCTCTGGGCGGGCGACCTGGACAGGAAACCAGAAGGTGCTTGATTATAAATAAATACCTTTTATTTTATTCATATAACATCTGGTGTTCTACTCTGTCTTGGGTTTGGGGCCCTCTGGCACCCCATGGTGGCCACACCTGTAAGACACAGGGAGTCAGTGAAGGCAAAGCAGGATGGGTGTTACGTACTCGCTGTTGCCTGTTCATGTTAGGACTCTTGCAGCAGAGTTTTGAATCAACTGGATAAGTGATTTAAGAAGTGGCACCTGCCAGAAGAGAGTTACAATAATCAATGAGGGATGTGATAAAAGCATGGACAAGTCTCTCAGTCCTCTCTTAGAAAAGGAGAGGAATGAGCGAACACGGGATATGTTATGGAGGTGGAAGTAAGAAAGTTACTTAATGTGGTTTATGTGGGCAGAATAAGAAAGGAAAGAACCAAAAATGATACCTAGATTCCTTGCATTAGAAGAAAGGTCTGATGAGATAATCGTCAAGAATGATTGAAAAGGAGCTAATTTTCTTAAGTTACGCTTTAGTGACAATTTGTAGGAGTTCAGTTTTGTTACAATTTCATTTTAAAGAGTTATGCTCCATCCAGGTTTTAATTTCACTGAGGCAATGCAATGCATGCAATGACATGATTGCTGTTAAAATGAATAGCACAAAACATATGAAAAATTGAGGGTTTAGCCAGTTACCTTACCAACAAGCCAGCCATCAAAAACATCACCATCAGAAAGTCGTCTGCCAAAGCTTCCTTATGTCAAAATAAATCAATCATGGGCTAACCCAGGCCACTAAGCCACAATGTGCATCAGTCTTGTCTTGGTATAACAAATAATTTGTGCGTTAATGGAATATCACTGCTTGTAGATAACAAAAGTAGCTCATTCTTGCTAAGTCGATTGGCTCGACTACGTTAGGAAAACTTGACACTGCTGCAGATGACCTCTTTATGTTGGCAAAAATATGTTATGTTTTACGTATGCACATCCACACCATAAGGTGACTGAATGTAGCACCTTGTAAGTCAGTTATTAGCTTTAAACACAGCAGACATGATGGGGTTAAAGCTTAGCTAAGATATTACTGACATGTCAGCCAGTCCCCTGACAAGTGACAACAGGTAAATGATATAAACTGATGAAAAACCAAAAACGTTACTCAATGGAAATACACAGAATTGGGGAACTAAAAAGAGAGTCTGTACATCACATTCCTCACTTTTGCTATTTAACATAGTTGTCACATGTGTGAGTTGTCATTTAGCTGGTCTGCCTGCATGTCCCTGCTTGATCAGCGGTGTCATCACTTCCCACTTTCTCTGAAATGGGTCAGAGTTGCCATAAACATATGCAAGTTCTCCTATTAAGTTTTCTTTTATAAATCCTGATTTTTGTATGGAAAGTTGCATGTACACATTTCAGACTTCTTTTTGTGCATACGCAAGTTTTATAAATCTGACCCAAGGTCTGGTCCTACATTTTATCTGATGATAACCATGTAGGCCACAACTCCTCACAAAGCTGCATTGAAATAAGTGGAAGGGTTATTAATTGCAGTCAATTGTCAGAAGCAGGATGCATATTTATACCAAATTTGGACAGAATGGGAGACAAGGTGTAGCCCCAGATAATCTGGTTGATTGATTGATTGATAAATAGATTAATTGAATTTGAAAGGATGGTGCACAAGGTGAAACTCCAGCTAATCAGATTGATTGATTGATTTTATTGATTGATTCAATTCTTGCTATACCTTTTACTTATCTATCACCGTGTACATTCACCACAGCTTCTTTTAAAATAAAAACGTCTGCTGCAAAGTTAGCTTGGCAGGTGCATAGTCTGCCTTCTCTCACACTTCGCTAGCTGAAGATTCCCTGCTATCAAACCACAAAAGCTGTCCTGTGCTCTCCCTCCCCCTATGATGATTTTACTTCCGCCAGGCGGAAGGTGCAGAAACAAAAAAATGACAGCTCTGCCCCTTTAAAACCAGCAATCTGCACCTCTTAAAAAGGTTAGAAATGCTACCAGTCTGGCTATCTAAACCACCTTCAGCAACAGTTAAATGCTAATACCAAACCCTAAACAATATATTAGCTCGAAATAATAAAATAATAACATAATGAAAAGCAGTATCAATCAATTATTGCAATTAGAAAAATAGTGAAACAATAAATAAAGACTTCCCCATGGAGTACTTGGAAGAAAACCAACACAGACTCAGGAAGAACATGCAAACGTCACACAGGGAGTGACCAGGCACAGAATTTAAACCCAGGTCTCGAAAGATGTGAGGCAGCAGTACTAAATTTGCTGAATGTGAATAAGTATGCCCTATAATGGATGGGTACCATCCTCTGGAAAGGTTCTTGACTTCTGCCCACTGAGACTGTGAGGCTCCTCGGGTCTCTAATACAAAATTAAGGAAAATAGTAGAAGTATAGATGAACCTTTGTGCTAATGAGCTAATGGAGGCCAAGGTTTGCTCTTCCATCACTCCTGCTGTCAGATCACACAGTATGAAGGAGCCTAACTGGCAAGAAGAAAATGACGCACTAACACTAAAGTGCTGTGTGGGCTGTCTACAAAGAAATAAAAGCGCTCAGTTGGATGGACACCGAACAATGAACGGTTCACTTATTACAAATCCATGAATGAATACTTCACAGATTCAGCACTGCACCCCCCACACACTGACCTGCAGAGTTATTCTGAGGATGACTTCATTCCACCTACTCAAAAACCTCTCAAATGGTAAAAGATGAATGAATCCAGCTCCCCAAAATTCTACCAGCTGGCAAAACCTAACCTCGGTGATTGCATTTTTTAATAAAGGCTTATATTTGATTTATATAGGCAGGCAGTGCAGCTTAGTGGCACTGGGTTAAGTGCACAGCCCGGCTCACTGTGTGACCTTGGGCAAATCACTTAACCTGCTTGCACTCTTTCTGTAAAAAATACTGCAACATAATATTCTGAAACACATTTTATCTGATTCAGGGCAGTGGTGGCCCATCGTTTATTCAATCTGCATTAGGTACAAAGCTGGAAAATGCTCCTGATGTGAAGCCAGTCCATTACAGAGCCCACTCATACATACATTCACACTCACACCCACATGGATATAGTTTAGCATCGCCAATTAACAAAGGACATGTATCTTTGGGATAGAAAAGTAAAAACACAGCAAAACACTCACAGACATGGGTTTAACATATTATTCCTCCCAAACAGTGAAGAAGCTGGTTTTCAAATTCAGAACATTGGGTATGTGTGGCATCAGCACTAACCACTACTATTATCTAATTCTGGATAAGGCTGTTAGCCAAATACACGATGATAATAGCTTAATTAATTTTTTTCCAGCTCATTTATTCCAATACAGGGATACTTGAGGGTGCACTCAGCCATAAATTCTATCTCATTGAAACAGAGTCGGCAATAAACCTAACATGGATTTTTTCAGAATGTAATAGAAAACCCACATGGGCATTGCACAAAGTTGCAAATTGCAGACAGACCATGAGCACATCAGGAATTGAATACTGAAACCTGGTGCTATCTGGTAACATCATTACCTACAGTGCCATTAAATGTTTGAATTGTTTCTAAAAGCAAATGTTACTATGCAGCTATAAATTCTTTAATATTTACTGGCCATGCAACTGTTGCACAACCAGAGTGGCTATGGTTTATGATGCAAATTTAAAGCCACAGTCCATACTGTGCATTTATTGTTGCATTTGTCTAACTAAACACAATTAATCCAATTCAGAGTCATCAAGCACATCCTTGCAGCACTTAGTGTAAGGAAAGGAACACTGTGGACAGTCACATACGCCCGCACTTACATACTGTGGCCAACTAATTAAGCTAACACACATCTTTGGAGATGTAGGAGGATAACCCACACAGATACAGGTACAATGTGCAAATTCCAGATTCAGAATGACCAGGTGTGGAATTTGAACCCAGGACCTTTTATCTATTTTACAATGCTGTTTTAGTTACATTCAGAACATCAATAATAAAATGTGGAAATTGTCACCATTGCTTGCTAGCAGGAAATGACACCACATAACACATCGCATTTAGTTTGTTGTATTTGTTTTCCTGCCAGTAGTAAAATACAATGATTTAAGACATTGGCAGCATCTTTATTTGCTATAGTGAGTAACATACATCCAACTTCTGGAACACAAATTCATCCACAGATTTAGAAGGGGAGGGGATGACAGTTTGATTAATCACTCTTAACAACCATCAACAAATGGAGGGAGAGAAACTTGTACTGTATGCATAGATTATCACCAGAGTGTAGTGTTTATGGCTTTAGTTACATGTGCGCAATAGATATGGTGGGAATATAGAAGAAAAGTCAAGGTACATTAAGATACAGAGTTTGACAATCACATTTCTGACTGCTAGGCAAACTTGGAAAAGGCTTGTGACCATGTACCCTGTGGTATCTTGTGGACTGCATATGGTGCACAGTGCAGCAATTATCTCGAGTCTGCCTTAAGTGATCATTCCATCAAGGCTATGTCAGATACTATCTACTGTTTTATATAAATGGTCAGAATGTTAAGGGTGAGACTTGGTGACCCCCAGTATAGGGATCTATAGACTGCAGCTCTATGAATTTCTTATTATTTAGTACTCTTACAGATGTCACTCTTCATGACGGGATGAAGAACTCAACAATAGACAAGAAACTATGATTAGTATCACTGCTTCTGCAAATCAAGATGGGCCAGGTGAGGATGCCACCTTGGGTACCTTCTGTAAGTGTGGATCCAAGCATAGTTCATTAGAAAAAGACACAGGGAAAAACCTTTAACACACCGCAGGGATATATGCCTGTTGGCTACCCTGGTAGTACCTGGGAATCCTTCAAATGTGCCTGGACACTGTCCATGGAGATTGGGTAACTTTTCTTTCCTAATCCTATGTATATTGGCACTGCAGCCTTCACTGGGACAAGCAAATAGAAAGTAGAGTAAAACAGCAGAACTACTATACCAATTGCTTTGTCACCCCACATCTTGCTCACACATCTGAGGATAACAGGAGGAGGAGATGGTGGTGGTAAAGGAGACAGAATAAGGCAGACCTACAACTGTGGAATCCAAAAGGAATATGGAAGATCAAGGGTATGAAGAGCTATCTTTCCAAAATGGAGTATTTTGCTTTCCAGTGAGTTAAAATAGGTTTTGTAGGACCAGGGTGATGTGGAGGTGGTTGCAGACCCTAGTAAATACGGCTATAGCAGCATTCTGGCCATGCTGTAGATACTTTCTCAGGTTCATTTAGTACAATTCAGGTTGCGGGGAAGTCAGATACTTCACCAGAAGCAGTGGACGCAAAACAGGAAACAATACTTGATAGGCCGCCAGTCAGTTATGGAGCACATATGCACACCCACAGTCAACCTCAAAGACCAATTTAGGGTTACAAATTAATATAAAATGCATGCCTTTTAGAATGTAGGAGTGGAAAACCAGAGTACCCAGAGGAAAGCAGATAAACACGGCTAGAACGTGCAAACTGTAAATTGACAATGACCATCTCTTATATATATTTCTCTTCTGGTTCGTCCTGCTTCCACTTCAAAACTGGTCCCGCCCACACGCAGCCGACACGGCATTTCTCGATTCCTATTCGTCCTCTTCCAAACCCTTCCCCATGCTGCCTGCGGCCTCTCATACACCTTGCTATTTTCGTTATACTGCGACGGTTGTTTCCTAAGCCTTTGTTATAAAATTAACAACAGTAATTTTTCTTCTCTGTCGACGGGTTTTCGTACAACGTCATCTCTATTCCGGGATCCAGTAACTGCCTGTTCCTATCAGTGGGTTATTTCTTGATACAAACGGTTGACAAAGGCAATGCACTCTCTCTACCGGTAAAGTAGCTTTACCACCTTTGCGGGAGCCACCTGTGTCTTTACAACAGCTTCTTACAAAGCAAACATCAGAAGCTAAAAATTATCGTGAACACATTTGAGAATACAACTCTTCTCTAGCGTTTGCTTCCATGCTTCCATGGGTGCACAGATAACTCAACCTCCTGGCCACAGACCATACTGTTTTAAAACACACGGGAAAATTTATCACCAAATCTCTCCACTATACGCTAACACTTCTACCTCTCCAGGATATGGACAGTTGTATGTTTTTGACACGCCACAAGCTACTGAAGTACGCTTACAAAATAAAGCAAACTCTGCATGCAGCGAAAATTTACTTCTCCAGCTAGATTCCATGCCCAGAACCATCAACCCCTTTGCTAAATCATACAAACACATGCATGAAATCACTCAGTCCAATCCAACAGCATCTGTGTGAATGGTTTTCAAGGAAAACCCTAGGCAGGATTTACAACGATACAATGCCGCGACATGTCACACTGATGTTGCTGTGTTTTTCATCGAAGAAGATGGCGAACCGCCTGCCGAAAGGGACATTTGCATCTATCCTATAGACAACTCCTGTAGACAGATTTCCACGCTCAATATGAATTGTAATCCTATGCTTTACCCACTTTTATTCCCTTACAGAGACATAGGCTGGCACAAAGATTTACAACATGTTCCCGATAAAAGAACCGCCAAGTGAATAAGGCTTACTCAATGTCAATTTTATGTGTACAGATTAGCAATGAGAAATACATTTAGTATTTTGCACTCCAGCGGCAAACTATTCCAACAGTACGTCGTAGATGCGTATGTTAAAACAGAGGGCGCGCGTCTCAACTATCTCAGATTACATCAACACGATCTACGCGTGGAACAATACAAAGGACTATCAGACGCACTGCAAGCAAACGCTGAAAATAACAACAGCAAAATTATCATATTACCATCCGCATTTCCAGGAAGTCCAAGATACATGCAACAAAACTATCAGGATGCCATGGCCATAGTACGTAAATTCGGAAAGCCTGATTTATTTATCACTTTCAAATGTAATCCTGCTTGGCCGGAAATTCTACATGCACTGTCGGATACCCAAAGACGAGAGCACAGACCTGATATCAGTCTTCAGCCACGGTCAGTTGTACGTGGCTTTTTCTAGGGTTAGATCTTTCAACTCATTATCTGTCGTCTCCACCAAAACACCTATTCACAACTGTGTCTTTCAAGAAGTATTTATTTCTTTTTGATTTCTGAATTCCTTTCTTACCGTTTTCCGTTCCTATTCTTACACCGCCGTATGCTACGGCGGGCGTCAGCTAGTATTTAAGATTCAAACCCAGGAGGTGTTTCATTCATACAGCCATAAAGGATAGTGTAGTAATCCATCTTAAAGTTACATATTAGGTGGATTTTGTGATGTGAGTTGAGGCAGAGATGCTGTGGCAGTCAAGCTTTAGAATTAAGTTAGATATACTGCTTGAAGTGAACGTATACCTGTTTTGACATATGAGCTCATAGATATAATGTAGATTTTCCAAACCATTTTTAAAAGTTCAAGATTTAATTTAATCAGCTTAAGCCATTAGCCACCATTCCCTGCAGAAATCTAATGAACATCAAAATTCACCTGGCACAATTTATAAACACCTCTTGATATATTCTGTGGCTGCAATTGATCTTGTAAATTAAATGTCAGCACAATTCTTTCTCATCGGCCATTTCAATTTTTTGCAATGAAATTTCATTTTCTGTAGCTTACAACAGAAAATGTAGGAAGTAATAAAGTATTGTTATGGGTGAATTATCTAGAAGTGACAAACCTGTCAGGCTGTATACTAGAGATCTGCTTAATATCCCTCTGTTGCAGACTAATAAAAGAAGATTTTGTTTTGCCTCTCCCCCCTAAGTAGGAAAGAAAACGGCTAAACAAGACATGAGTTCTGATGGAGTTAGGCAAGTCTTCATTTTTTTTAACTGATGACATTTAAACAAAACAGTGGAGGCAGAGTGGCCCATTATTGTTACTGCCTTATAGACCCAGTACAGAATCCCACATCTGGACATACGGTAGTTTGTGAGTGTTTTTTTTTTTTTGGTTCACTTGTTCATTATCCTATAAACATGAGTGTTGCCCTGTGACAAAATGGCATCCTGACCAGAGTTGGTACCTGCCTTACGCCCGATGCTACCCTAACTACATATAATAAAGTCCAATCTGTTAGCTGCCCTAGAGGATTGCCTGTTCATTCCCTTTTTTTAAGTTGAACAAAGAATGAGTATTCACCTGCTTTGTTTGTAACTCTGAATGGTTTAAACTTTCCATGACCCTTTATCATTTGTACCTCTGTTTTACCAATATCAAAACATTGCCCTACACAATTAAAGTAAAAGTTACTCTCTTCTCCTTGAGATATTTAACAGAGGGGAACGGGGATGTCATCATGTTGGGGGAAGCCACAAAAGATATTGAAATGGGTAGGGCAAAGGTGTCAACGATGTGCATCTCATCTGAATTACCAGTGTTTATGAAGTTTATGAAACAAGTAGAATCAGCTCACAGACTGAAATCACATGCTGGTAGAATTCAAAGCAAACCACTTCCAACAGGAAAGCAAATGTCAGCACTGAAAGCATCTAAACTATTATGCAGTTTTAGAATAGGCCACTGAACCGTTGCTCTAGCTGAATACTTATAGTGATATGAATGATTGATGTTATGGGCTACAACTCCTCTCCTCTTCCTCCTAAGCTGAATGGAGTGTGTACAAAAAAAAATCAGACAACTGGTTTCATGCTAATTGTAGTATGGATATCCCACCATATCACGCCTGGACAAACTGGTGAGGAAGGCAGGCTCTATTGTTGGCATGGAGCTGGACAGTTTGACATCTGTGGCAGAGCGACGGGCGCTAAGCAGGCTTCTATCAATTATGGAGAATCCACTGCATCCACTAAACAGTATCATCTCCAGACAGAGGAGCAGCTTCAGTGACAGACTGAGAAGATCGTTCCTCCCCCAAACTATGTGACTCTTCAATTCCACCCAGGGGGGGGGGGGGGGTGGGGTAAACATTAACATTATACAAAGTTATTGTCTGTTTTTACCTGCATTATTATCAAGCTTTAATTTAATATTGTTTTTTGTATCAGTATGCTGCTGCTGGAGTATGTGAATTTCCCCTTGGGATTAATAAAGTATCTATCTATCTATCTATCTATCTATCTATCTATCTATCTATCTATCTATCTATCTATCTATCTATCTATCTATCTATCTATCTATCTATCTATCTATCTATCGGCTGACACTAAGGATCTTCATCCATTCAAAAGCAAGTCTCTGCTGAATCATATGATGTCTAACCACCTTGAGGGAAGAACCACCACCCCTAAAACGACACATAGCATAAAATACACTATCTACAGGTATCATACATGTCACATGAATCCACACTAATATTGACATGAACCATATGTTCACTAAATCATACTATCTAAAGCACTACATGTTCTCTACATCCCTGTCATATACAAATGGAGGCCCTTCCCGAGATGCATGAATGCATGACTCATAAGGTTGAGTAAAGACCCTTGAAAAGCCACACAATAACCAAGACAGCACATCATACATGATTCCCAGCCAGACATCCAGGCCTTCCTGCTCATTCACTTGTTCACCCCAAGAAGAGTGCACTGTTGTCAAAGAGCGACTTGATGCATCATATTACCTAGTCCAATATATTTTGTGGTGCTCTGGCATGCCAATGGGGCTCTGGCACTCACCCTACATCCCCGTCACCCCATCCCCATCTCACAGCAGCATCTCATACTCAGAGCAGTCCTTACAGAGGCGCTGCCATCAGATCTCTCTTTATTCTGTAAGGCGGAAGCAGGAGGAAGTGAAGGCTGTTTGGTCTGAGCGTGGGTGCAGCTGGATGCTAAAAAAACCCCTTTGTGCCACTGACACCCTCACCTCCCCTCCCTCATCCAGCCCCGCCATCCTTCCCTTCCTCCTTTATGTCAACTCTTGTGAAACCCAAGCTGTAACTGGAGGCCTCTCATGCAAATTTAAAAGCATTGCCTGGAGGGGGTGGGGGGAATTGGAGATTCTGTTCCTCAATCTTGGATCCCAATTGCTCGGCAGATTCAGGTCACATGAAGACACAAAACTGAAGTGTGCTTTCCACTCAAGCAGCATCTCATACTCACCCCTCCCAACTACTATCTGCCAGCCTGATGCTCATTTTCACAGTGCCAAGCTGTATTCTAGGCGGCTGACAATTAATTCTGCTCTTCAGGATGGCTGTCGTTCATGGGATATATGAGTTAGGATAGGGTGGGAATAATGTACTCCCCACATTAGGAAGAGGGGGGTCCATAAGAAGCAGTACAACAAAGAAAATAAAGGACAAAGTTCATCCTATACAATAGATCCTGATAGAGATGTGGGGGAGGGGGTGGCTTTCATCTTCATCAGCACAAGGCTTTCTAATGTGGCGAAAAAAGTGGGGCAGAGGTTCCCCAAAGCTCTTCGAAGCAAGTTGTGTACAGCTGCTAAGTGGGCGTTCTGCAGACTTCTGTAGCTTCAGATTGTGACTCACATACACACACACACACACACACATACACACACGTGCACGCGTGCCCACAAGACATGATGAGGTGAGCTCTGAGTCATGCTGCATCCTGGGGTGTAGTACCCAACGCCTCCAATATGCTGACCGTGAAAACAAACATGTCTTGCATTATAACTAAACTTTCTAATAAATACTGCAGGTAAATTATTGTTTACAATTTGAATAAAGACACTTAATTCTCCGAATGGCCAAGACTTGTCAGACAAGCAAAAAAATAACGGAAACGTAGGAGGGCATTATACAGAGTAATGTTACTAAAATGTCACAAGTGGAGTGCTGCACCCCACCCTATTGTGACAATCCTGTTACCATGGCAACCAGCTAGTATTCCGGCACCTGCTGAATATACACCTGATTTCTATCTGCACAAGCCATCCCTTCCAACACAGAGTTTGCTGGATTCCCTACCTTTTCCGCAAAATTGTTCCTGACAGTTTCAGTCACCCCCTAGACCATTGGCCCTTGGTGGGAGAGTAATTAGTATTATGTCTCCATCAGGGCCTATAAAATAACAAAATGCAGCTAGCACACCCCTCCCCCACCCTCCCATCACAAAGTTGACGTGAGCCTGTTTCATTTCCACTGCTCCACAAGCAGTTACATTTGTTATTTCAGTTCTTTGCCTTTTTGGCAGCTGAAAGAGTACTGGGGAGGGTGTGTGCGTGTTTCTGTGCATTTGTTGAGGAGAGTGTTTCGGACCAGTTAATAGTTAAACATCTGAGAGGACCAAAAACCTCAATGAGACAACTGACAGGTGAAGAGTTAAGGCAAACAGAAATGGTGATTTCACTTTCCCTGATTACTGGATCTCAGGTCTGTTTGTTAGATGCATTTCTCTTGAGGTAAGAGTCACCATTCTCTGGGTGTAGTAGTAGCTGTACGATGGTAGGGCTATTGTCACCTGGACAGCGTATGGTGAAATTCTTACTTGCATGTACAACCAATATCTGAGATCTTTTTTAACACTAGCATATTATAAAAATATCAATATAAAAAGAATTTTTAATCCATGATTGAATTAAGTATTTCATGCTTCTAGATGTGAACAGTTGGTATTAAAGCACAGAAAGTCAGGGCGTAAATTCCTTTGGGTTTGGTTGAAGGATGGTCCTGAGAAGGAAAACCTCATTCCCACAGCTATTCCTGATTGAGTCTTTACCCCTCCTTCAGAAACAAAATCAGGACATTCCAAAAATAGCAGAGCCAGGTGCTTCTGATTTGAGCGCTGAAGTGCACCCGGGCCCCAGGGACACAGTGATGAATGAGCATATCACTCCTAGTAGAAGTATAAAGCTAAGCCTAGGAAAATAGGAAAAGTAACCAAAATATGAAGTTTAGCTGAAACTCCTGTACAAAACACCAATAACCTGGAAAACAAACCTACAGCCAGCTAACTCCAAAAGCGTCTGGGATTTGTCTCGAGTACTCATCCCACTGCTATTAATACAAGCACCAGCTTCAATTAAGGCACTTCTGGAATGTAGAAATGCTCTCAGGTCAGTGATGTCATTCCTAATGCACACATCATGAAAATATACTGTACAGTGATGACATTCTCTGTACACCCATTATAAACCCCTGCAGAGACACTAACATTGATGTAATTTCCAAGCACACTGCAGTGATGTTATTCTCAAATGTATTATGATAAACACCCAGAGTGATGTCACTCTAAATATTTAGTTTAACGTCTGTCTCAAAGTACTCAAAACAGTCATAACAAATCTATGCAGTGATTTATCCAACAATTTTACAAACCTATGTTTTACATTACTACTTCATAGGAAGCAAACGTGACTGGAATGCCACCACTGTTGGGACTTAAGCAAAAACCCATGCTCATTTCTCTTATTTAGTTTTGAGAAGCAAATTAATGAAAAATGCACTTCTTTGGGATGAAAGAGGAAATTGGAAGAATAAAGAAATGTGAAAATATGAATAACCACACACAGAAACTGAGCAAAGAGTATAGAAGTAGTGAGTGACCCTCAAACTGAACCCAGGAATACTAACCACAATGCTATCCATTGGTAGGCAAGTTACTTTTATAGTGAAAACCTTATCATGAACAAATATCATAATGTCCCTCATAAAGCCCCATAAAAAGCACACCAATCAATGATAAAATCCACTCTGCTTAATCCAAATGTAATATCCTGTTGGTGTAGCATCTGGAGCAAGACATGAACCAAATTTGAATGGGGCACCAGTCTATCTCAGGGCATGCTTGGGCTCACACTCACACATACATACACAGGGTCACTTTATAAATGCCACTCAATCGAAGGTCCATGTCTGTGGAATGTGGGACAAACTAGAATACTCTTAGAAACACAAGCTTAGGGAGCTGTTTATGGCTTTTGCTGTTCTTTACAGCGAAGGATTTGAGTGTGCGGCATTGCCACTAACTTTTGTTCCGTCTGTTTCCCTAGGATGGAGGTAGAGCGAAAAGTGAGATCACTTCTTTTGGCCCCAAAACACCACCCCTTCCAGTCCAGTTGGCATTTAAACAAAGTCACCACATGGAGTTGGTGTTCATTATCGGACCATCCTCAGAGGGACACAAAGCTCTGGTCCTCCGATAAGCCTTCCTTATTTTCTTTAAGATCACGGCAAAATGACAATTTTTTGTTTCAAACATTTGTTTGACTTATTTTATATTTCAGACATCTGAATTGAATAGGGTATCCTCTTGGATGCCAAGACTCCCTACATTGTCCTTGCTTACTTTCACAATACCCAGAGAAAACCTGTATGAATAAAAAGACTATATATAAACTTCACACAGACAGTGTCCAGACAAGGAATCAGACGTATTTTGCTAAAGCTGAGAAGCAAGCCCAGTAGTAACAGCAAGGATATCCCCTCAGATTGCACATATTATGCAGCTGTAGTGAAGTCTCTCCAAATTTCCTATTAAATTCTTCAGTGATGTTCCCAAAATAATTACCTTTGTAATTATTTACAAATATCCAAATTTCCCATAATAAACATCAGTGGTGTTTCCATCCAAAACTATCTATTTTAAACACCAGCCATGGTATTCTTTTCAAATCTCTAATAATAAAGTCACAACAGTGATATCTCTCTAAACTATCCATGATAATTATTTTGTCCTCTCTTATAGTCTAAATAAACACATGCAGCTATATCCCACCTAATAGGACCAACATTAACACATGCAGGGATATCTTTCTCTGTTCATCGCTAATAAGTACCTGCAGTGTTATTCTCAGACAGTCCATGATAAGCACCTGGAGTGATGTCTCTTTCAAAAAGTCAAAATAGATACATGCAGCAATGTCCCTCTTATAAGGTCCAAACGTATCACCTGCAGCAATGTCCCTCTTATACTGTCCATAATACATACATGCAGTGATGCTCTACTTAAAGACTCCACAATAAACACCAAAAGTGATGTTCCTCACAATCTAACACTCATTAATAGACCACTGAAGTGATGTCTCCCTTAATACCACTATAATAAACATGCAGAGGGGCATCACTCTCCAAGCTCCCATAATAAACACTAATAGTGATATTTACTCCAAACCATCCATTCTTCCATTGTCTGAATTGAGCTGCATGAAGCCTCAGTCTCTGCTAGCAGCAACAGGTAAAAAGGTACGAAGAAACCCTGAGCAAGATTTAGTCATTAGAGCTCAGGCAATGCCACTCTTAATACCCTTATAATAATTCCCTACGGACAGATCTCTTATTGCACATTGCCTTACATACATGAATTGAACTAAAAAAAACTCTTTTACTTTCTGCTCACCCAGAAGTTGTCCCGAAAGAATGACATGTTGGATCTGGACCAGGGCAAAGGCTTGCTGGGAACTGAAAGCAAGACAACAGATAGGTATGAGGATCTGGGAGGTGACATACCTGATAACTCCCACCACCCACCCACTCAGCTCTTGTATAACTCACCTCAATGAAAGAGTCTGGCAGTGCTCTTCTCAGAAGCAGTTTTAAGATGAGTGTCACCTTCTGGACCCCTGGAACACAGACAAACTTTGTATTCTCCAGTCTCCAAAATTACTCCACCATGCTGCTTTTCAATTTGAGAGCAATTCCCCAACAGCAGAAACGCCCCCATTGGAGAATAAGGCACTGTGTAAAGAAAGGTTTTCTCTTTTCTATGGAATATACGCTAGGTATTGTTACCATAGCAACCCCCAAGGCTCCGACTGGGTCTGCTGGCATATCTGACGCAGAGGATATTCTCTTCCCAAATAAACCCCCACACACCCCTGAAACAATATCAAGTCTTGACTGTGTACCCGCACATCCTCCAACACAATTTTAGCCATACTAAATAGAAGTACAGTGCCCCTGTCATGAACTTTTGCCTGTTCTGCTGACAGAAAACTAAGGCTGTTACAGAGTGAATTCAGATCCATCCACTTACTGAGCCAGCTTATTCCAATTTTAGGCAAGTGGAAAACTGGAACTAAAACATTACCATCACACATAACCTAGGAATCAGTCCTGAATTGGGATAAGTCCATCACAAGGCATGTTCACATACCCGCACGCACTCATCTGGACCATGGTGGACCCAGATACAATTCTTGGAAGAAACCAGGAGTATGCCAACTACACACAGACACTACCCAGGCTTAGACTCTATCTCACTCCTCAAAAGCTGTGATGCAGTAGTAACAACTACACCACTGTGCCCCCTCAAATCAGATTAATCTCTTTGCCATTTTAAAAAAGCACCTGGTTGCCATTCAGATGCACTCTAAAAAATGTTCCTTTTCATAAATAAGGGTTTGGTATATCAAGTGTAATGGCTCAGCCGCAGGTGCTCTATGAAGGGCTTACTTTACTGCACTTGGGCTTCTGCTGATTTGGTATTTAGCCCATACATATAAACCTTTAAAGCTTTGTCGGGACAGATGTATACTATCAAGAACTCACTGACTTGCCAATACACCTCTTCTACTGAGTTACATAAGGAGCCCATACAAAACTGACAGCCAACACTGCATTTTACATATAAATAAAAGAGTATTGTCCTCACCAAGTGATGATCTCAGCCACTGACATCTTGCACAGGTAGCTTGATCTAGAAACGAACAGAAAACTTCAAGATGAATAGTAAGAAAAACATGTCCTTTTGGTACTTGCAGCTGCTTCTCTTTGCAAAAAAAAAAACTAACTAAAAACTAAAAAAATACTGCAACGCCCCCCACAGGCGATGAGAAGAGGCTAAATGCGGGTAAAGTAACATGCGGTGAAAAAATATAGTTGCCGGTGCGAATTTCTCAATCGCGGTTTACCCAAACAGTTCAATTTAGCATGTGCCTGGAAATGTACACAGGTGTCAAATTCCATCTATTCTGAAAAAATGGGACACCGTGTGGCACTCATTCTACCTTGCCCGCTGAATATTTCACAGCATAAAGCACTCCGTTTGACTTAGCCGCTGTTCACTTGTCTCCTGCGATGTCACGATCTGACTACTGACATGTCTGATGTACAGAATATTTGACGCGTGCCCTGTCTGACTAGCACATCGCCTCACTCTCCTATCATATCGCGCTATGACGGCTGCCAAAACGTAAGGGTCATCGACATTTTTTTGCATTGTTCTACTTGGGTGTTCCACTTGCATTCTTTTACCATGTCGCGATATGACATGTGCAGCTGCGATTATAGCGTTATCTCTGATGAACAGTCTCACTGATGGCTTCACGTCAATCATCCTTCAACAGCCCCGCATTCATTTTCCGTTTTCCACTCATAAAAAAACAGTTAAGGCTAGCAACTGATGGAACGGGCATTGCATTCCCCATCGGCACACCTGATGAGTCCACTCTAATAAACTCCACAGCCAGCTTAGGTTACCTGTACACAGCGTTTCCCCGGTTATCGCTACCAATGCGCGTTTTTCCACTTCTCTACGCGGTTGCCTCTAAGGTTTCAGCAGACGCTCACCGCTATAGTGCACACAAAGCCCAACCCCTCGAGCAGCTCATTGGCCAGCGGTGCAGCCTGAGGGGAGGCGGGATTGCTGTTTTCAAAGAAGTGAGGTATGTCGCGTTCCACTGCTTACCAGTTCTTGAGGCGTTAATCTCAGTTTGACTAGCGATTGGACAAAATAAACGTCTGCCTTCAGCGACTGGAATACTCAGTCAGCTATTGGCTATTTCGCTGTCCCTCAAAGCTCAGTCTCTTGAAACCCGCTATTACATTCAGCAGTGATTGGAGTTAGAGTCAGCCTGATTTCATGTAGCAGAGGCGGGATTGCTGCACTCTGCCTTTCAAAAGAGAACGAGACGTGCCCTCCTTTCAGATTGTTCGGTCATTGGACGCAGTGGCTGCTTGTCTGTGGAACCTGTTGTTAGGAAGCCTACCGCTTTAATGAAGAAATGTAGGCAAGGCAGAGGTAGTTTAAAAGCGGGTTCAGTGCATAGGGTGTTGACGGAGAATTAGTTCCTTTTTTGGCAACATCCGGCCGCAGGTGTAAGATGCTGAGCGCATGCCTTTTACGCTTTCGGGGGGTTGATAAACGTAAGTTGGAAGAGGTGGCGAAGGAGTGGGGTATGGCGGTCTCTCGAGGAAAAGAGAACGAAGGAGGTGGAGCTCGTCTACTCGCTCCAAATGTTTCATTTAATTGAGTAGGCAGAACACAGAGAATAAAAAAAACTTCCATCTGTCTGCCGGTATATCAGAGTGAAGCCTTACTAATGGCAACAGGTTGCAGAAGCGTAGATTTGAGGTAAACTAATTCAGCAATTTCCAAGGTCATTTTCTAAGCAGTGTTTTGGTTTACTCATCAGCACAAACGTTGACATTCATTAATGAATATAGTGGATTCTAGTTAAAATCCTAAATGTCGGTACACCTGACTTTTTTTTTTTTTACTTCAGGCTGTGGCTGGCAGTGAACCTAATTGTTGTCCACATTTTCTTGTTGCTTTTCATGATGAGAGCAGTGGGCAGAGGTGATGAGACTACCTTATTCCCACAGCTATCTTCCAACCTTTCTGGAGATCAGTTAAAATCCTCCAACACATGGTCGGCTCTACCGTGAGTGTGACTTGGGTAAACACCCTGGGGGCCTCAAAACAGAGAGTTGCCTATGGCTGAATCTACCATCAGGGCATGGTTGTCAGGTCCTTAAAAGTGTATAGCCCAAGATCAGCTCAAGAATTGTGTTAGATGGATTAAGTACATACCATCAAAACCTTTGGAGCTTGGAGATTTGATAGTGAAAGAATGGGTAATTATACCCTTGATCAGCAGGAGTCTCCCTCGGAGATTTTTGAACATTGAAGTACCAAGAGCAGAGGTAACATGGCAATAATACAGAAGAGGGAGTTGAAAAATAGCCCAAAATACCGTTTTTGTTTTTAAAGCTGTCTAAAAAACCACAGCCCACAAAAGCCCATTTGTTTCCACATACGCTGATCACAAATAGCCCAATTGGGCAGGAAAACTGCCGATCTGGAAACACTGCATCAAGGTAACTTTGTATATGAGTGAAATGCCCAATAAAAGGGAAAGTCCACATTTTCACCTACAGCATGAGCACTGCTACCACACTTCCAATCAATCAAAATAGAAAGCTTTTAAAAGCCCTGTTTGTTTGGCACCAGTGAAGGGCATTTCGATTCATTTTACTGAATTGATTCTTCTAACCATTTAAGTGAAATGATTAATTTTGTTTAAATCATTTTTAGGATTAGAATATGTAAAGTTCAAGAGGGGTGCCCTTTTGGTATATTTCATATTTAATATATATAAACATGATGATAATTCATATGACATTGTCATGTTTCAGTACACAAACATGACAACACATTTAAGATGCATAATTAAAATAAAACGTTACGTTACAGAATCATAAGTGAACAGGAATTGTGTGACTCATTTGTGGGTAATGATTTGTTCACAAATCAAATAAATAAGAGTCATCCAAGAATCAGGTAAGGTAGATTTGCATAGTGTTCACTAAAGTAAAATGAGGAAAGATTAAAAGAGCTGAGCCTATACAGTTTAATAAAAAGAAGATTAAGAGGTGTCATGATTGAAGTGTTTAAAATTATGAATGGAATTAGTACAGTGGATCAAGACTGTTATTTTAAAATGAGTTAGCTCCTCTCACACAAGGCGTCCCTCAAGGTTCTATCCTGGCTCCCCTTCTATATTCCCTTTATCTGCTCCTCATCTTTTACAAACATGATGTTGCGTATCATTGTTATGCTGATGATACGCAGCTGTACCTCAAAGTTAGTTCTGACATCACTTCATCTGTAAAAAAGCTGTTGAAATGCTTTGAGGATATTAAATATTGGATGGCACAAAATTTCTTGCAATTAAACGAAAATAAAACAGAAGTCATTATTTTTGGTCCTACCACATCTGCAGTTGAAATCGGCATGCACTTAGGACCTTTAGCAGCAATGTTTCATAATGATGGCAGAAACCTAGGTATCGTCTTTGAGTCGTCACTAAGTTTTGAAAAACAAATCTCCATGGTAGTAAAGTCCAGTTTTTACCAACTGAGGCAAATTTCTAAACTAAAATCCTTTCTATCACAGAAGGACTTGGAAATAGTCATTCATGCCTTTATTACATCTCGACTAAATTATTGTAATTCTTTATATGTGGGTCTGCCAAAATCTGCTCTGTCGCGCCTTCGGCTGGTTCAGAACGTGGCAGCTCGATTTTTGATTGGGTCGAGAAAAATGGATCACACCTCCCATTTTAGCCTCTCTCTACTGGCCGGCCACCGGTGAGGTGTCACATTGATTTTAAAATCTTGTTGTCTGTTTTTAAAGCCTTGCATGGTCTCGCTCCAAAATATATCTGTGACCTCCTTCACCCCTATGTGTCACCAAGAGCACTGAGGTCATCTGGGCGACTGCTCCTTGTAGTGCCAAGATCTCGGCTGAAGTCGAGGGGAGACAGAGCTTTTTCAGTTGTTGCTCCTAGGCTTTGGAATGACTTGCCTCTGCACATCAGGTCTTCATCCTCGATTGAGGTTTTTAAAAGTCGGCTTAAGACCTACTTGTTTTCTTCTGTCTTTCATTGTGTATGATGGGATTGTGGTGGATGTTACAATTGGTTGTTTTATTAATCTGCTTTTGCATGATTGTTTGTATTGTGTTTATTTTAATGTTTTTTTGTACAGCACTTTGGAGCAACCTCTGTTGGTTTAAATGTGCTTTTATAAATAAATAATCTAATCTAAGAACATGGGGACACAGTTGGAAGCTTGTTAAGGGTAAATTTCACACAAACATTAGGAAGTTTTTCTTTACACAAAGAACAATAGACACTTGGAATGAGCTACCAAGTAGTGTGGTAGACAGTAAGACGTTGGGGACTTTCAAAACTCGACTTGATGTTTTTTTGGAAGAAATAAGTGGATAGGACTGGCAAGCTTTGTTGGGCTGAATGGCCTGTTCTCATCTAGAGTGTTCTAATGTTCTAAGTAAAGGTAAAAGCAAATAGTTTTTAGAAATCAGAATGATATTTTTATAAGGTTCAGTTTTGTATGATTCATTTATAGAATGCATAAAGTGACATACATGCATTAGTTTTAATATCCATCCATTTTCCAACCCACTGAATCCAAACACAGGGTCACAGGGGTCTGCTGGAGCCAATCCCAGCCAGGAACCAATCCCAGGCAGGGTGCCAACCCACCACAGGACACACACAAACACACCCACACACCAGGGCCAATTTAGAATCACCAATCCACCTAACTTGCATGTCTTTGGACTGTGGGAGGAAACCAGAGCGCCCGGAGGAAACCCAAGCAGACACAGGGAGAACATGCAAACTCCACACAGGGAGGACCCGGGAAGCGAACCCAGGTCTCCCAACTGCGAGGCAGCAGCGCTACCCACTGCGCCACCATGCCGCCCTAGTTTTAATATTGTTTATATAATCAGTTTAAAATAATTCCAATAACAGTATTAAAAATACAATAATACATTTTTTATATAATGCCTTTCCCATGCATTGTACTAATGAATTGTATAAAACAAAACAATACATTCTAATATAAATGTGTAGTTACTTTATTGCACTTGTATGATGAATGAGAGAATCATCAGTGACAGTTTTTGTTCATTGATATAGTCTAAAGGCAAAAGAACCATAAGTAAAGTAAATGAGTCGAGATCAGTGATTTATGCAGTTCTTGTACATGTGGTTTAAACATCTCCCATCATCAGGAAAACAAAAAACACTAATGACATCATGCAGGACACACATGTGCTTTAGCACTCCCGTTAAGCTTGTCTCAATAAATTCATTTTTCCTTTGAATGGATTCATATGGCTTACAGTTAAGAGTCGGTCAAAAAGAACAAATTGTTCACGAGTCGCCCATCAGTATTTGGCACAGTCAGAGCAGGTGTCTTTAAGTTAGTTTGATCAAATCATACATTTCATGAGTTACCATGCTACAAAAGACAAGAAGTTTAAATGGATGGTCACTCAATACGTGAGCCCAAAGGCACAGTGAAAAGAAAAATTAGAAAACAAAAAAATAGAATGACGCTATTTTGGTGTAAGCTGTACCTGAATGATGAGCCATAATGAAGCTTTGAACAAGCCGTTAATAGTGCAGTTGAAACTAATGAGGTCGAAATTGCTGCTGCGTGCTATCAGCAATGTGCAGTCCGATTCCGCAGCAGAGGTGAGCAACAATGTGATAGGATGACAAGGCCACTACAGGAAAAAAAGACCTACCAGGTAATGCCAAACCTGAACAAACATTTTTTTATTTTATTTGTTGCATATATGCAACATCCAAAAACCTCAGATTCATATCTCCTTTTTGCCACACAGTGACGTAAGACTTTTAAAAATATTTAATGGATGTTCATTAACTGCGCAATCAGTACTTGATTTCCTGCAGATATAATGCTACACTCATCAGCTTGTTTGTTACATTCATTTAAATGCACAAATGAACAAAAAAGAAGAAGTTGACCCAATAGAATGTTTTGGGGTTTTTTTTTTCCGCTTCCCTGTACCTTATTTATTATTGACATACTTTGTGGGATGTTCATAATGTGTGAGTGTACTGTGCTTGGTTTGAGTACCCAGGGTCCAGTGAGGGTCGTAATCCGGCCTTATTCCAGGCAAGTCAAGTGGTGTTGTCCCAGTGGGCAGTGCCCTGCACATCTCCCATGGTGGCATCCTAAATATATGCTCAAACCCCCTCACTTGTCTACTCTTGATGTGGAAAACAGACAGTTTTACTCTGAGGTCTTTCTGTATTGCTAAGCTTTTTACTCTGTCATGGAGAGAAAGCTCAGGTACCCTTCAAAGTAAAGTCATTATTGTTGTTTGTGCTTGTAATCTCGATCTTTCAGTCATTGCTCCTAGCTTGTGACCATAACCGAGGACGAGGATGTAAACTGACTAGTAAATTGTCAGCTTCTCCTATAGACTTTGCTGATGTTTTAACACCGAAGTCTGGTAATATTTTTTGTAAAAGTGCTCCTGCTGCACTGAGTTGTTGTTCTATCTTTTGATCACCTGTAACTTCACCCCTCATCTATGAACTGGGAAGATTCAGAGGTATGTGTATATCTCTACTGGGCCCAGATATTCATCATTTATCTACAGGGAACATGCCACTTATTTTTCAGGAGAGGACCATGGCCTTTGATATAAAGATGTTAAGTCTCATCCCATACACATCGCAATTGAGGACCTTTGCAGCAGAGATCACAGTGTGAGGATATCAAGAGGAAAGTGTCATCTGCAAACAGCAGATAAGCAGCTCTTAGTTTTTCAAACTGGATTTTTTCCAAACTACAACTTGCATTTATATCCCATCCATAAAAACTGAACAGGAGAGCAGACAAGACACACCTTTGTCAGAGTCCAATGCCCACACTGAATGATCTTGATTTAATGCCAGCTATGTGAACACTACTCTCACTGTGCAGTTACAGAGCTGGTATCTATTGGTGCTTCTCAGTAAATTCTTCAAGACTCTCCTTACTAACGTGGCACACAGGGATTCTTTCTTCTTCTTGACAGCTTCCCTTAATGCTGGTGTCCACAATAGTTTCTTGGGTTGCTGCCATGAGAGGCACCAACAACCTTTTTGCCACTGCTGCTTCCAAATCAAAGATATTGAAGGTGATGTCTCCGAACTCACCCAAAATGCAAGAGAAAATCCTCTGGTAATAGTTTTAGGCATTCATTACATATTTACAGCACATTCTCACTGCTCTTTTGGATCTCCCAGGCCTTTCCAGAAGGTGCTTTACATATGTGAATCAGCTCAACACCAAAGGATGAACACTTAGCACCTCTCTTTTCCAGAGTGTGCAGAACATACTGTATAACTTCTGATCAAACAGCACTACTAAAATGTCGAGCATTGACCAGTGCCTTGTCCAGGTTACTCTAGTACCAGACACACTTGAGGATCATTGCATTTCCACATGGATTTTAAGTGGACAATCCATGGCTAGCACAGAAGTTCTATATTGCAAATGGGTTGTACTTGCCAGTCCTCCTCCAGGTAGCCCCACATGAGCACTAAAATCTTTTATTAGCCACAGTGGCTACAGGTTTTTTAAATTACTGACCAGTTTTTGCTACTAATTTCTTAAGACTCAGACCCTGCAAATCACAGCTGAGCAACGTCAGTCCTGGAGGAGCGCAGTGGCTGCAGGTTTTTGTTCCAACCCAATTGCTTCATGAGAAATCATTCCTTGTTGATGAAGCTCGTATTGCTCAAGTGACATTTTTCTGCTTTATTACAGTTGTCTCATTTTTTAAGATTTTGATCCCTCAATTGCTTATTTTAGTCTTGAACAGTCATATTAATTGTTTTAACTGTTCTTTATTAGCAATATGATGCAAATGACAAAGGAACCAACAGTTCTACATCTAGATTGTCTCCATTTCCACCCATGTGTATTCTTCATTCACTATTTGTTTTAATTACATATTCTGAAGGAAACTGAAGAGTAAGTGAAGAAGTAAAAATTACCCATCTGTTTTAGGCTTCATATTACTTGGAATTATACATGTATCATTGTACATGGTGGAGTTAAAACCTCAACAAGCTATTAAATTAAATAAGATCTGTTATTGGTGAGGATTTGCTTCCAATTAAGTAACCGGGTTGGAACAAAAACCTGCAGCCACTGCAGGTCTCCAAGATCAGAGTTTTCTACCCCTGCTATAGAGTCAGTAGATGGTATCCCATTGAAGACCCAATTCAATTTTTCATAGAAGTTTCACTCAGGCAACCTTCATGTCCATGGGAAAAAACTGAAATGTACATACCTAGCGCTTATGAGTATCTCCACATCCAACTGATCCTCCGTCTGTTAGAATAGCAGAGGCCTCCATTGATCTAGACATTTATAGCATCAGAGCCAGTGCCGTACACAGAGGTGAAACCAGCGTTATCATTTCTGCATTTTCCAACCGCCCACAGGAATTCTGGCTCTTTGCCAATCAGTGACATAACTTTCTAAGTCCTAAGCCCCAGTTTCCATTTCCTGGAGTTTAATATTCCTGCATCCATTTCACTCTTTCTTGTCACCCATTCTGCATTGTACCTGATCTTCACCCTTCACCTTGTGGTAAGCCCACATAATGGATCCAACACAGAATTTTTGGGCTGAGCCCAAACAGGCCATGTAGGTCACTTGGCCAATATGCATTCGTAGGCAAACACTATTCCCAGAGCTGATCTCAGGAGAGGATCCCAGTCATTCTTTTCTGAGTGAGATTCTCTTAGATTTAATTAAAAGATTCATGAGGGTCAAATTATGGAATGGTTGTATGGTGAAAAAATCACATTTGGAAAAAAGAACAGATGAATGCCCACTGTCTTAAAAGCACAATCTTTGCTCTTTATGCCCAGCTTCATTTTTGAAGCCATTGACTTGAAATTTGGCACACCTTTAATTCTCACCATTAGTCAGGATTTTAACATATAATTTTGTCTTTGCTCACCTTGGGGTGCAGCTGGGCGACTTAGGGTCAGAGTGAGTTGTGTGAAATACTAAAGTGTGGTGTGTCAACAGAGAAACAGCACTGTGCAATTTCTGATGGTAGAGTAATGCTTAGGACAGCTTGATCCACAACTATTATATTTCACTTTTTATTTATCTCACTTTTTTTTGTCAGGGCAACAGTCCACCATTGTTGGAGGCATAGTATGTCTGGAGTTACCATGGATTCAGAAATTATTCATACCCCTTCACTTTCTGCACACTTTATTATGTTGTAGATTTAATTTTAAATGGATAAATGCACCATTTTTGTCCATCAGTCTACATTCAAGAGCCCATAATAATGTTTTCAAAAAGGTTTGCAAATTTATTAAAAATCAAAAGCTGAAATCTCTCATTTATGTAAGTATTCAGACCCTTAATTTGGTACTTTGCAAAGTCTCTTTGACAGCAATTACAGTTTTGAGTTTTCTCGGCTAAGTCTCTACAAGCTTTGCACACCTAGATTTGGGCAGTTTATCCTGGTCGTCCTAGCAGATGCTATCAAGCTCAGTTAGATTGGATGGGAAGTGTCTGTAAACTGCCATCTTCAGGCATCTGCACTGATATTAATGGGGTTGAAATCTGGGCCACTCAAGGACATTTTTAATAAATTTGCAAACCTTAAAACGAGACTTCACATTGTCATTATGGGTTATTGAGTGTAGATTGATAGACAAAAATGATCAATGTATGCATTTAAAATTAAATCTACAGCACACAAAGTGTATAGAGAGTGAAAGGGGTCTGAATACATCCCAAGTCTACTTTTAATTATTGCAGTTTGGGTCACAAGTGCCACCATTCACATAATACACCACCTTCACAACCTGCTTGCTGCTGTTTCTCTGTCATATTTGAATGTGTACTCTGTTGCTCAGTAGTCTTAAACCTGTAACCCTAAATCTCCTAATGATTTGGGGCAACAAATTGTATTTAGTTTAATTGCAGTGTTTTTTACCACTTTACATTTATAGCAGACTTTTGAAAAACTACACAAGCAAAGCCAGAAAACACAGGCTATATCTACATAAATAAAGCTTACTTCACATCTCCTTGTTTTGTTTTTTTTCTTTAACAGCATCGTATCAAATTTCATTTGTCACAAATTATACATACAGTACTATGCTTAGTTGTTCAACTATAACAATAATATATGACTTTATAAATTCAAAAAACATTATTAGAATTATAGATATGTAATAAATAATAATTATTATTAAATATTACTAATAACTAAATAGCTATCTTAAATAACTTAATGTGAGAGCGTTACCAATAGTACATCTTGTATTTTGAGACACTTTCTTTATTCAGCGTGCGGATGGACTTATGGACAGAAGCTTCTCCTCGGCCTCCCTGAACTGGTCGTTTAAGGCAGTGGCAGTGTTTACCTGACCACAGTACAGAAAAGAGGCCATTGTTGAGATGGCTGGTGCCATGGGTAATCTTTTTTGCCCAGGTCCGACATTGCTTGGTGTAGATGTCCTGGAGGTTATTGAGTGCACACCTTGTGATGTGTTCAGCTGACTGCGCCACTCGCTGTAGAGCATTGTGGTCCTGCTGCATGCTGTTCCCAAACCAGGTTGTGATACTTGCATAGAAATGTTAGTATTTGGGAGGGTAGCCTGAAATCCCTGAGGCACCTAAGATGGCACAGACCAGGTCAGATCCTGCAGGTATCTGAAACCGTCCACCTTCTCTGCCTGAGTGTTATTAATTCTGCGGGAGTGGTAGTGCCTCTGTGGTTTCCACAATCCGCTTCTTTGTCGTGCTGACATTCAGTAGAAGACGGTTGGCTTGACACCTGAGACTTTCCAATTCATTCAGGTAAGCCTGTCCATTACTGTTAGATATCAGGCATACCACATCTGTGCCATCAGCAAACTTGACAATGATGTTAGAGTCATATGCACAGAGGGAGTATAACAGAACACTGAGAACACAACCCTATGGAGCACCTGTGTTGAGGGTAAAGGTTGATGAGGTGTGGCCAGCCACTCGAACCACCAGGCGTCTGCCTGTCAGGAAGTTAGAAATCGAACTGCACAGCCACAGGTCAGCATCACTCAAAAATGGCCATATGTATCTTCATGAAAACTGGATAGTGCACTTAGAATATATGCCATATGGTGTCCCGATTAATGAATTGGTAGGGTTCAATAAAGCTGATATTCTCAGGATTCTACTCTTAAGGTGCTCCTTTATGGCCTACCTTAATGCTGATTGGTTGAAGGTGAATGACCAGGATGACTTTGGTGTTAGAATGAGTGTGTTGTCAAGTTATCTCTTTGGTTTCAAACAGCGGCAGTTCTCTGTGAGTCTGTGTGTTAGTGTTCTCATAGTACATTACTTGCTCAGATAAGTGTAAAGACAAAGGTACCGTAACATTTTGAAATAAAACCTGGGCAACACTGGGAAACTCGGATAGTACTTAAGTATAATTAAAATAAATTAAGGTGTTTCCCATGAGACAAGAATATTTTACCTTGGCAGTCATTTATTTTATATGGCAGATTTTACAATGATAACTCTTACAGTGACTTCAGTGTCACGGTTCTGTGGGAGATACACATGTGTGAATATACTTAGTACACTAATTACATAGAGGAGCTCAGAACAGTAAAGTTGAGAGACTGGAACTTGATAAAGAGCAATGTGACTCACAGCTAGAAGCAGAATGTGGATTTACAGTTAGGTCCATAAATATTTGGACAGAGACAACTATTTTCTAATTTTGGTTCTGTACATTACCACAATGAAAAAAACAACTCAGATGCAGTTGAAGTGCAGACTTTCAGCTTTAATTCAGTGGGGTGAAGAAAACAATTGCATAAAAATGTGAGGCAACTAAAGTATTTTTTGAACACAATCCCTTCATTTCAGGGGCTCAAAAGTAATTGGAAAATTGACTCAAAGGCTATTTGATGGGCAGGTGTGGGCAAGTCCGTCGTTATGTCATTATCAATTAAGCAGATAAAAGGCCTGGAGTTGATTTGAGGTGTGGTGCTTGCATCTGGAAGATTTTGCTGTGAACAGACAACATGCGGTCAAAGGAGCTCTCCATGCAGGTGAAAGAAGCCATCCTTAAGCTGCGAAAACAGAAAAAACCCATCTGAGAAATTGCTACAATATTACGAGTGGCAAAATCTACAGTTTGGTACATCCTGAGAAAGAAAGCAAGCACTGGTGAACTCAGCAACGCAAAAAGACCTGGACATCCACGGAAGACAACAGTGGTGGATGATCGCAGAATCCCCTTCACAACAGCCAACCAAGTGAACAACACTCTCCAGGGGGTAGTCGTATCGATATCCAAGTCTACCATAAAGAGAAGACTGCATGAAAGTAAATACAGAGGGTGCACTGCAAGGTGCAAGCCACTCATAAGCCTCAAGAATAGAAAGGCTAGATTGGACTTTGCTAAAGAACATCTAAAAAAGCCAGTACAGTTCTGGAAAAACATTCTTTGGACAGATGAAACCAAGATCAACCTCTACCAGAATGATGGCAAGAAAAAAGTATGGAGAAGGCGTGGAACAGCTCATTATCCAAAGCATACCACATCATCTGTAATACACGGTGGAGGCAGTGTGATGGCTTGGGCGTGCATGGCTACCAGTGGTACTGGGACACTAGTGTTTATTGATGATATGACACAGGACAGAAGCAGCCGGATGAATTCTGAGGTGTTCAGAGACATACTGTCTGCTCAAATCCAGCTAAGTGCAGTCAAATTGATTGGGTGGCGTTTCATGATACAGATGGACAATGACCCAAAACATACAGCCAAAGTAACCCAGGAGTTTATTAAAGCAAAGAAGTGGAAAATTCTTGAATGGCCAAGTCAGTCACCTGATCTTAACCCAAATGAGCATGCATTTCACTTGTTGAAGACTAAACTTCAGACAGAAAGGCCCACAAACAAACGGCAACTGAAAGCCGCTGCAGTAAAGGCCTGGCAGAGCATTAAAAAGGAGGAAACCCAGCATCTGGTGATGTCCACGAGTTCAAGACTTCAGGCAAAGTGTTTTCAACCAAGTATTAGAAATGAACATTTTATTTCCAGTTATTTAATTTGTCCAATTACTTTTGAGCCCCTGAAATGAACGGATTGTGTTAAAAAAATGCTTTAGTTGCCTCACATTTTTATGCGATCGTTTTGTTCACCCAACTGAATTAAAGCTGAAAGTCTGCACTTCAACTGCATCGGAGTTGTTTCATTTAAAATTCATTGTGGTAATGTACAGAACCAAAATTAGAAAAAAGTTGTCTCTGTCCAAATATTTATGGACCTAACTGTATATGCCTAGCAGAGAAGAGATCCACCTTCAGTTTAGATTTGATCATTGAAACTGAAATACTGCAAATAAAGGCATGTGTATAATTCATTCCCCAATTCCAAACAAGTTGTGGCAGTATGGAAAATGCTAATAAAATCAAAAAGGAGGGATCTGTATATTCTTTTCAGACTGAACTATATTGAAAGCAATCCAACAACACATTATTTGATGATTTGTCTTGTGAATTTGTCTTTTTTTTCTGAAAATCTGCACATGCTCCAAAAAAGTTGTGACACAAGTTGGCCAAGGACC
Source organism: Erpetoichthys calabaricus (assembly GCF_900747795.2). NCBI lineage: Eukaryota > Metazoa > Chordata > Cladistia > Polypteriformes > Polypteridae > Erpetoichthys > Erpetoichthys calabaricus. The sequence continues at coordinate 130,549,294 of NC_041405.2, forward strand.
TCTGTTTTTACAGGAACTCCATTGCCGTTTATTGCACTTCATAATGCACATCACATTCTCCATCAGAGACTGGTCAGGACTGCACTCTCGGCTTACACAGCCACACACTTGTAACTCGGGCAGAATGTGGTCTGCTGTTGTCCTGCTGGAAAGTGCAGGGGCATGCCTGGAAAAGTCAGCATCTGGATGGCAGCATGTGTTGCTTCATCATATCTTCCTGCATTAATGGTGCCCTCACAGATGTGCGAGTTACCCATGCCATGGCAGTTGCTCACTTTGGGACCTGATGTTGATAATAACTTATACAGGCTTTTTCTTCTTTGACCTGGAGAACACAACGGCTGTTTTTTCTAAAACTATTTGAAATGTTGACTCATCAGACCACAAAACACAATTCCACTGCGCTGCTTCCCATGTGAGGCGACACCGAGCCCAAAAAGCGGCTCTACTGAACTATGCTGATGTATGGCTTCTGTTTTGGACAGTGAAGCCTTAACTTGCATCAATGGATGCTGCAGTGACTGACAAAGGTTTACAGAGTATTCCTGAGTCCACGTCATGATGTCCTTTACAGATGCATGATGGTTTTTAAAACAGTGACATCTGAGGGATTGGAGATCACTTGCATTCAAAAAAGATTTTCGGCCTTGCTCTTTATGCACCAAGATTCCTTCAATCTTTTAAGTATATCGTGTACAGTATAGGATGAAATGTTTAAAATCCTACCAGTTTGTTTTTAGAGAATGTTGTTGTCAAAGTACTGGATTACAGTATGTCTAATGCATCTGTTGATAAACTGGCGAGCCCTGACCCACCCTTACTTTTGAAGGACTGGTGTCATGATTTGGTATGATTTTGGGTCCTCAAAGGCCACCAGTGTTTATTTCCATCATTAGGTCTGCTTATAGTGTTGTTAGGGACATGGCCTCTGGGGTAATCGACAAGATGGGATAAAAGGACTTCTATGGGTGCAAATCCTTATCTTATTTTTCACACACCAAATCTTTGAAATATTCAAAGTTTAACTTTGTACTCTTTTCTCACATGTACTTTCGGTTCTGACCGTCTTTTTCTCTTGACCATGATTATTGTGTCTCATTTTGGGCTTTGGTTTAGTTTTGCTTTATATATTTTTTATTTTGTTACATTTTGTTTTTTACGCGCATCTCATGGTTTTTGCTCAAAACTTGATCTGCGAGTTTGTTGACAGAACAATTGGGCCTTGTTTCTGTGGTTCCCTATATAAAAGCCTCATCTGTCTCACATCACCAGCTTGTCATTTCAACCGGTCACGTTGTTATTAGTCCGAAACTACCCCACCCCGACTTTTTTTTTTTTTGAGACTAAACGTATATCTTCTAAAAACAGTACAGTTGATTAGGTAAAATCTGGAATAACTTGTCTCCCAGCAGGTTTTGTTTGAATACAAGTCAAAGTCAATTTACAAATCATTCCTTTTTGTCTTTTTAGTATTTCCCATACCATCCCAACATTTTTTGGGAATTGGGGTCCTATGTTTTTGTGTGAGGGAAAGATTTCAAAAACTTCTCAGGAACTTAATGATTAAGAAAAGTGGTATAAAAATTATATTACATTTAAATATACAGATTCAACACATCATGCCTGGTTTTAAAAATAGATTACATAAATCTCCTGCAATGAACGGGCACCCTGCTAGCTGGGTTAGGCTCCTGTAGCACCTGCAACACTGGTTTGGATTAACCAGGTTAGAAAATGACATGACATTAATTAAATATGTGATACCATCACTCTGTACACATAGTGGGACACATTTCTCTTGCCTACCCTTCTTTGCCTGCTTTTATAGCCATCCAGTAATATACCTGCTTGGCCAGTTAAGTGGTGTTGGGGGTCTGAGCCTATACCACCAAGTATTGGCATAATAAAGGAATCATAAGAACAGAGATATGACAAACAAGAGGAGACCATCTCATAGCTCATTTATTTAGCTAATAACTAAGCTGCCCCAATATCTCATACAGATACGTCTTAAAGGTTGTCAAAGTTTCTACTCTATCTCCAAGGCTTGGTAGTTTGTTCCAGATTTCCACAACTCTTTGTACAAAGAAGTGCTTTCTGGTGTCAGTCCTAAATGCTCTTTCTTTTAATTTCCACTGATGTCCTCACTTACGTGATTCACTCTTAAGTTGAAAGAATTGTGCTACATTCACTTTATTAAAGCTTTTGAGAATTTTGAAGACCTGGATTAGGTCCCTATGCTGTATCTTCTGCTCGAGACTAAACAGGTTTAACTCTCCATCAATCTGTCAGAGTAAGACATGTCATTAAAGGATAAGTTTGGTATTTTTCAAGTCAAAGTTATTTCTTCACCAACATGGTATATGTGCATTTGCAATGTGACATTGGTGCTTTACATTGTAATTAATGGGGCAGGATGACAGGAAAGCAAAAACCTAAAACTTACGGAATATGTCATATACATGTAAATTAAATAGGAGATTTGCACAAGAAAAATCAGCAACAGTAAAAAGAACAGGAAGCAAAATGCACATTGTCACGCACGTGTGCTAGGGAGGTAGCGTTAAGGGCTCTGGTGATGGTAATTACCTGCTGAACCAGGGGTTGGTGCTGTTTGCCAATGCCTTCTCTCTTCCTCCCCTTGCAGAAGCTGACAGCCATTCCACCTCTGACGTCACTTCCGTTGTCTGCCCTCCTGGAGCCTCCCCTTCCTAACTGGAAGCCATATGACCAGCGGTTCATCCATCTTAGACTTAGTTCTATTCTGAATGCCAGTCTACTCCACATTTTCTTTGTTTATTTTTGCTTCTAATTACACAGGGTCACCAGGGTGGTGGAACTTTTTCTTGTTGTTGTGTCTCTTTTTACACCATCAAAAAGGCAAGACCGAAAAAAAAAATCTAAACTATTTTTTGTATGGATTTTACAAAAATTAAATAATAAAAAAACAACAAAATTTGAATTGGGGTCTGCCTCTTCATAAATATAATTGAGTATGCAGAGATGGTGGCTTCATCCTTCAGGATGGCGATGTCGTTCTTGTTGCCCTGATATAACATGGGGCAGCCACACAATATGTGGTCAGTCATCTGTTCTGGATGTGGAAAGTGGAAAGACCTCAATTAACGTTTGCAACGTTACCCTGTCTCTGCTGTGTTTGAAGCACAACTGCACAATGCTTTAAGTGACAACTGATACTGTCTTGAATGGTCACTTGTCACTGTGGTGTTGAAGATGGAGCTATTTCGGTTGCTGTTAGCCCAGGCTTCCTCTCATTTTTGATGCAGATTAATATCTGTTGTAGCAAGTTGTTCTGCAAGGCCAACTGATGGTTTTCTTGACTTTAGTCAAATTTGTGCAGCACTGAGGATTTAATTTTGTCATTTTTCATTATTTTATTGTGGTCATGGAGTAAAGCTTTTTTGCATCAGAGATGCTGTAGGTGGGGGTGGCATTACTGAGGGCAGGATGCCACTCAGTAGGAGTTCAGCGCATGGTGCCTGTGACGGTTCTCATGGCGGTGTTCAGTTGCATGTTGTTGGTGTGTTGACGGTTATTCTATGTGGTCAAAAACAGTGAGCTCACATTAAAATACTGTCATTAACGAGATATAGTCTGGTGTCATCAACACTTTGGAAACTAAGATGATATACCTGTAACCCCCAAGAAGTCTGTTGCTGTTACAGAAAAAGTGATTGTATAGCGTGGACCATACCTGTAGCAGGTTCAAAGCTGAAGCTACCTGATGGCAAGTGGGCTTGCACTCTTAAAATAGTGGCTCTTTAATGGTACTCATAGAAACATTGCTTGACAGAGAACCATTTCATTCTAGAAAGGGTTCACTACTTAGAACACAGGTGTCAAACTCCAGTCCTGGAGGGCCGCAGTGGCTGCAGGTTTTCATTCTAACCCTTTTCCTAATCAGTGACCAGTTTTCACTGCTAATTAACTCCTTTTCCCTTCCTTTTAGTAGCCCTGTTTTTAAGGATTCCGTCATCTGAATTGATTCGTTTCTTCATTAAATGGCAGCCAAACAGAAATGGGACGTGAAACGAGCCAACAGATGACCAGCTAAACTGGAACATCAAACTCCAACCAGTTTCATAATGAGAAGCCAATTCTTGCTGTTAATTAAACCCGTTACTTAATTCTATAGCTTGCTGCTGCTCTCATTCTGCTACAGCAGACATTTCCCAAAGTGTTGATTTTCTGTTTCTGATTATTGACCTGAGAAATCAACCTTACCGAGACCCTCACCTTTCTTTATGTTCAGATAATGTGGTTAGCTGGCCACCTGTTTCTCATTTTGTGTCTCATTATTGTTTGGCTGCTAATTAAGGAAATAGAAAGAACTAAGGGGTCTGAGTCAAGTTAATTAAATCTAAGGCAAAAGAAGTTAATTAGCAGGAAAAACAGGTCACTAATTAAGAAGGTGGTTAGAATGAAAACCTGCAGTCATTGCGGCCCTCCAGGACTGGAGTTCGACACCCCTGACTTAGAATATGAAGTATGGTAGGCTCTGCGGTGGGTTGGCACCCTGCCCGGGATTGTTTCCTGCCTTGTGCCCTGTGTTGGCTGGGATTGGCTCCAGCAGACCCCCATGACCCTGTGTTTGGATTCAACGGGTTGGAAAATGGATGGATGGATGGATGGTAGGCTACAGAACACTAACAGATCAGGAAAACCTAGACTTACTAGATGTATGAGGGAAAGTTACTTCAAAATCATGAGCCATTAGTATTTCACAAATTTTTTATCATCTAGTCATGATTATTCACTGTATGGAGCCTGTTACAGAGCTAAAGAAATAGATGGATCTTTTTGGAACCTTCATGTGGACGGTTCCCTTATGGCATTGTTCTGAAGAACCACTCTGGCACCTTTATTTTTAATAAGGTATGTGATGTGTATCATGTCACTCCACGGTTGAAAGACAGTCCCACTCCACCCCTGCTCAGAAGCCTCAAGATTCAGCAGCTGCAGTCATTAAGTTTGACTTGCTCTCTTCCTAGAGGTCATTTCAAGTCCTTTAGTGTGATAGATAGATAGATAGATAGATAGATAGATAGATAGATAGATAGATAGATAGATAGATAGATAGATAGATAGATAGATAGATAGATAGATAGATAGATAGATAGATAGATAGATAGATAGATACTTTATTAATCCCAAGGGGAAATTCACATACTCCAGCAGCAGCATACTGATACAAAGACAATATTAAATTAAAGAGTAATAAAAATGCAGGTAAAAACAGACAATAACTTTGAATAATGTTAACATTTAACCCCAACCCCCCCGGGTGTAGAGTTGCATAGAATTGAAGAGTCGCATAGTTTGGGGGAGGAACAATCTCCTCAGTCTGTCAGTGGAGCAGGACAGTGACAGCAGTCTGTTGCTGAAGCTACTCCTCTGTCTGGAGATGACACTGTTTCGTAGATGCAGTGGATTCTCCATAATTGATAGGAACCTGCCCAGCGCCCGTCGCTCTGCCACGGATGTCAAACTGTCCAGCTCCATGCCTACAATAGAGCCTGCCTTCCTCACCAGTTTGTCCAGGCGTGAGGCGTCTCTCTTCCTTATGCTGCCTCCCCAGCACACTACCGCGAAGAAGAGGGCACTCGCCACAACCATCTGATAGAACATCTGCAGCATCTTATTGCAGATGTTGAAGGACGCCAGTCTTCTAAGAAAGCACAGCCGGCTCTGTCCTGTCTTGCACAGAGCATCAGTATTGGCAGTCAGGTCCAATTTATCATCCAGCTGCACTCCCAGGTATTTATAGGTCTGTACCCTCTGCACACAGTCTCCTCTGATAATCATGGGGTCCAGGAGGGGTCTGGGTCTCCTAAAATCCACCACCAGTTCCTTGGTTTTGCTGGTGTTCAGGTGTAAGTGGTTTGAGTCGCACCATTTAACAAAGTCCTTGATAAGGTTTCTATACTTCTCCTCCTGCCCACTCCTGATGCAGCCCACGATAGCAGTGTCGTCAGCGAACTTTTGCACGTGGCAGGACTCCGAGTTGTATTGGAAGTCCGATTTATATATAGGCTGAACAGGACTGGAGAAAGTACAGTCCCCTGCGCCGCTCCTGTGCTGCTGACCACAATGTCAGACGTGCAATTCCCGAGATGCACATACTGAGGTCTGTTTGTAAGATAGTCCACGATCCATGCCACCATGTATGAATCTACTCCCATCTCTGTCAGCTTGTCCCTAAGGAGCAGAGGTTGAATGGTGTTGAAGGTGCTAGAGAAGTCCAGAAACATAATTCTTACAGCACCACTGCCTCTGTCCAAGTGGGAGAGGGATCGGTGTAGCATATAGATGATGGCATCCTCCACTCCCACCTTCTCCTGGTATGCGAACTGCAGAGGGTCAAGGGCATGTTGGACCTGTGGCCTCAGGTGGTGAAGCAGCAGCCTCTCCATGGTCTTCATCACATGTGACGTCAGAGCGACAGGCCGGAAGTCATTCAGCTCACTAGAACGTGATACCTTTGGGACTGGGGTGATACAAGATGTTTTCCAAAGCCTCGGGACTCTCCCCTGTTCCAGGCTCAGGTTGAAAATGCACTGTAGAGGACTCCCCAGCTCCAGACCTTCAGCAGTCGTGGCGATACTCCATCTGGACCCACTGCTTTGCTGGCACGAAGTTTCCTCAGCTCTCTGCTCACTTACGCTGCTGTAATTGTGTGTCACAGAACTAAGATGCCATTACATTTTCAAACCTGTGCAATCCCATTAAAGGACATGGAGGGCTGCAGTCTGTTCTGGCAGCATTAGACCAGCATGAAAGGTGTCCTTCATAAGCCCCACTTATAGAAACACTGACATTCACATGGGGCCTATTTAAAATTTAACCCAACACACATCTCAGGGATGTGGGTGGAGAGCCCAGAGTTTTTCTAATTTCATTTAGTCTCATTCAGTACAGCATTCTTGCAATTCAAGTGTTGCACTGTTGCTGAAGAAGTCAGATAAGAACACTTCTTATGCAAAGTCTAAGCCTTTTCAACAAATGATAGTTATTTTGAGAATTTTCTGTTTAAGGTGAGGTTTAGACAACTCTGAACACAAAATCTGTTTACATCACACTCTCCATTAACTGACAGAGCTGGACCGACAACTCTTATAATCAATAAAATGCAAAACTAGAACAGGCAACTGGCAACAGACATCACTACTTACCTAGTAAGACAGTAGACATGATGAGCTTGAAGTGGTTCATGGGCCTGGGGAGTTATATTTGCCCAAATGTTGACTCCTTTTTGATTCACTCTTGAACTATTAATGTACTGGTGCTCCTTTCAATGTAGGTACCATCTTGTGCCCAGCGCAGCAGAAACAGGGTAGTCTCTGACCTCATTAAACCCTCAGAATGGATCGAGTGTTTGAGAGTGTAGTTAAGTAAGTGTTCTCTTCAGTTTTTCATTTCTGAGAAATACTGTGAATGATTAGGGTGGCAGTTTTGACAGGAGAATTGTATCGGGGCTTTACCAGTGGACATGCAAGTTCATACACTTCTGACAACATGACAATGCATCAAACAATGGGATGCTGGTGTCTGGTCTGTCTCGATTGTCATCAGACTGTTGCGATACCCTCTGACATCGTCATCATCTGTCAAATTACAGCCGTATGGATTTAAGTACAGGGCCCTCCATAATGTTTGGGACAATGACTGTGCTGTAGTTTAAAATGACAAATCAAACAATTTAAACGTGATTAAAGTGCACATTGCAGACCGTCATTTCGGCCACACTGTGTAGAAATGACAACACTTTTTCTACATGGTTACCCCAATTCAGGGCACCTTAATGTTTGGGACACAGCAATGGAAGGTCTATTAATGCCGTCATATTTAGGACTTTGTCACATATCCTTGCATATAGTGACTTCTTGAAGTCTGCAATTTATGGACATTACCAAGTGCTGAGGATCTTCTCTGGTGATGCTCTGTCAAGCATCTAATGCAGTCATCTTCAACTTCTGCTTGTTTCGGGGGTTTGTCCCCTTAAGTTTTCTCTTCAGCATATGGAAGGAATGCCCAGTTGGATTTGAATTGGGTGACTGGCTTGGCCATTCAAGAAGTTTCTATTTTTTAGCTCTGAAAAACTAATGTATTGCCTTAGGTGTTATAGGATGAGAAGCTGTCTAATCAGTTTGGAGACATTTTCTGGAATTTGAGCAGACTGTTCTATCATCAATAAAGAAGAGTGTGCCAGTACCTGTGATAGTCATACATGCCCAAGCCAAAGCACCCCCAGCATCATGTTTAACAGATGAGGTGGTCTGTTTTGGATCTTGGATAGTCCCTTTTTGTCTCCACACTTTGCTCTCTCCAGCACTCTGATACAGATTTGTGTTTCTCTCGTTTGTCCACAAGACCTGTTTCCAGAATTCTGCAGGCTCTTTTAAGTAATTTTTGCAAACTGTAATCTGGCCGTTCTGTTCTTGTGGTTTGCATCTTGCAGTGTGGCCTCTGTATTTCTGCTCATGAAGTCTTCTGCTGATAGTTGTCTCTGACACATCCACATCTGCCTCCTAATAACTGTTTCTGGTCAGCCAGTCAGACAGGCGTTTGGGGCTTTTCCTTTACCATGGTGAGGATTCTTCTGTCATCACAGTGGAGGTCTTCCATTGCCTACCAGTCCTTTTGCGATTCCTCAGTTCACTGGTGCGTTACTTCTTCTTAATGATATTCCAGACAGCTATTTAGGTCATCCTGATGTTTGACTCATAACCAACTTCTCCTTAGGAAATTCCTTTGGCTGTAAACTGCCAAAACTGCCAGGTGATGAAGGACGAGCTAAAATAACATGCAAAGAGCATGCAGACTACACATAACTCAAACTGCACACTGCATGTCTGGATGCAGCCCTAACCTCCATGCGGCCAGGTGTTTACTACACAAGCAAATTAAAAAACAATTCTACATACAGACTGTGCTTTCCACTCCTGGATTCTGAACTTCTTTGTAACAGAAGCCTCATACTGCAAGATCCTTTTCCACCATGTGAAAGGAGCATGGAAGGCTTCCCTGGTGGCTTTTTTAAATTTAGTGTCTCCTTTTCAGCAGGGGATGGAAATCAAAATGCAATGTGATGTCTTGTGGATGATGTAGTCCTGATATTGATTTCTTTTCTTTTTTCTCAGATTTCCGTGTCTACCTTTAAGGGAGCAAATGGTACTCAACTTTTTGTACCTCTTTGCTGATGTTTGCTGCAGCGCCATTATTGGAAAAGCTCAAAACTGAAGCTCAAATAATCAAAGTTAAACCAAAAAAGCAGGTGAGTCTCATTTTAATATAGACAATGACTTTCAAGCCTCATCACTAAACTTGACACACTAAACTGGACACACACGTGGGTAAAGCAGACACTGCAGGGCCAATTGGTCCATCTGGAAACAGGCTGGCAGCACCAACCGTAAACACAATTTCTAATATTACAAGCAGCAATATTTTTCTAGATAAGTGATCATGTTAAGTGTATGATAGAATATTAACAAAATATTGCTTAAGAAGACGAATATGAGGGTTGTTATAAAGATTTTAATAATACGTTAATACATCTGGAGTAGCTGCACCCCCACTGGTTAGCACACAGGATTAAGTGTTTTGAGGGTTCTCCATTAAGAAATCAAGTTTATTTAGATTTTGTAAATATGACAAGAAGACAATTCAGGAACAACAGAGATCTGTCAAAACTCCTTCTGAGGAAGGTGCATCATGATGTCTTTTTATAGGAAGTTGGTTGTTATGGTAAGAACTACTGAAACAGAAATAAGCAGCCATCTTCAAGCACACTAATGAAAGTAAATACAATTCTGCACAGCTAAAATTAGTAACAAGGATACACATCTTTGCAAGCCATCTTAATTAAGCAAAGCACTCAGAGGATATTCTGGTTTTGATAGAACTGACTCATGAAACTGGAGAACAAGATGTATATAAACAAAAGGATTTTAATAAAAGCACAGCCTTGGACTGCAATTAAAATCTTAGTGAGAAATAAAGCCTAAAACAGCCGTTGACCTCCTGAAAATGAGTTTTGAAGCGTATGGAAGTAAGTAAGTAAGTAAAGTGGATTAGGAATGGTCACAATGGGAGCTTTAGTAAGAACAATGGAAACTTTTTTGGTGCTGGATTTCAAGGTTGGTTGGTGGTCAGTTGTTGTTAAATTGCAGAGGATTTTGAATTAAAGGCATAGAAAGGTAGTCCGGCTATCTTTGCAGGAATACAGACATAACAACTAGTGAATGCTACAGTTTTGGTTGTAATTAAGACCATTAATTAGGAAGTGTGTTTCACTGTTATGATCAGAACAGAATCATGGAATATAAGCAAGGACTAACAGCTTGTGACTGGGGACCCTGAGTTAAATTAACCTTTTGAGCAGGTGATTCTGTCCGTAAATGCTTCACAATTGTTAGTCTTGGTGTGATTTTTGAGAATGACCTCAGATTTGACAAACAACTTAAAGCCTCAGGGTATTAACTAAACTCTTTCTGTTGATTAGGTCATTTTCTGTCTTAGGGTCACGTGGTGGTTGCTGTAGCCTATCCCAACTAGCATAGAACACAAGACAAGAACAAACCGCTGACAGGACAAACACATGTCTACACCCACACTCGGGTCAATTTAGTGTCCTAAATTCTCCTAATCTGCATTTCTTTGGACAGTGGAAGTAAAAACACATAGACCCGGGGATAATATGCAAACTCCATGTAGCAAGGACCAGGGTGCAGACCCCAGTCTCCTTACTGCAATGAAGCAGCACTGCCGCTGCACCACTGTATTTCTGCACATGATTTTCAAAACTAATTCAAGCTTTTGTCTCTTCTTGGCTTGACTATTGCAACTCACCATACAATAGAGTGGACCCTTGGTCCCTTCAGCTAGTCCAGAACGCTGCGGCCAGGCTTCCATCAGGTACCTGAAAACATAACCACATCACACCGATTTTAGCTTCTCAACACTGGCTTCCTGATTGCTACAGGATTGATTTTAAAATGTTATTTTTTTGTTTTTAAGCCTCTAAATGAGTTAGCCACCTCTTATCTTACTGACCTCTCACACCCCTACTCTCCCTCGCAATCAATTTGGTCCTCTGACCAGACGTTACTGGTCATGCTGAGACTTAAGCTCAGAGGGTGCCGTCCCTTTGCAGTAGTTGCCCATTAGCTGTGGAGTAGCCTATCATTTTATGTTAGGTCAGCAACAACTTTCTTTTTGCCTTAGCCTTTTAAACTTTCATGGGAGAATTGGTTTTATGTATTTATTTATATATTTTGGTGTATTTATTGATACATTTATTGGTGTATTTATGGAAACTGTACAACACTTTGGTCAACTGCTGTTTGCACCAGACATTATGGAGGACACGGTATACCTATCAATAGCCTAGAAATTATTTGTACAAAACACCAAAGATCTTGACTAAGAAAAGTCCATTCAAAAAGTCCTGCTGTGGTATAATGTACAAGAAGTTCTTTCTGGAAGCTGTAATCATCACGTAATTTTCACGAAAAGAGAAAATCAACAATTTTGTAAAATTGTATAATGAGAGCAGCAACAAGCCATGGAATTAAAGAGCGGGTTTAATTAACAACAAGAATCAGCGCCTTATTAAGCAACTGGTTGGAGTGAAATCAGTTGGAGTTTGAGGCCCTGACTTAGTTGGTCTTTTGTTGGTTCACTCGCTTCACATTTCATTTCTGTTTGGGGGCCATTTAAGGAAAGAAATGAAGCAATTCAGAGGAACGATGAAGAAATTCAGGCAGTCAAATCTTAAAAAAACAAGTCAATTAAAATGGATTCAAAAGAAGTTATTTAGCAGCAAAAACATGTCACTTATTAAGAAAAAGGGTTAGAATGAAAACTTGCGGCCACTGCGGCCCTCCAGGACAGGAGTTGGGGACCCCTGTTCTAGATAAAACAAGGCAGCTAATTGGGGTTAATGGACGGAAAACACTAACCTCTGCGTTATACTTTGTAAACCAGGCAGTTTGTGAAGAAATAAGTCAGTGTGCATTAAAATAAGGAACTCATAGGTGCATTGGAGTTGAGCAACTAAGCATTTCACTACACCTTTTATTGTATGTATAATTTGTATTTGACAAATAAAATTCAATTGATTTCTTTTATAAACAGAACTTGCACTTTTGCCAGTGTTTGGAAAGCTAGATTTGATGGAGTAAAGCTACAAGGGAATGTTCACAGGCTTGGAGGAAACATGACCAAAAAAGGAGCAGACATAGGCAAAGGCCATTTAAAAGGACAATGCTGTGAGGAGGCAGGTATGTGGTGTTCCAGCCCAAGTGCCCAGCACTGTGAAGGCATATATGTATAACAGGTTAAGGTAAGAAAGCAAATCTTTGTTTGTTTTTTAAATTTTGACCCTAGTGTTATTGCTGACTGAATTGCTTGCGTCCCACCTTTCATTTTCACACCTCTCTATCAGTCTGTCTGCTCTCTTGAGTCAGACCTCTAATGTTACATGCTGCAGCTTCCGTGACCATGTCACTTGACAACCGGAAGTGGCATCCTAATTATAGTATTTACAGAATGGCATCAGAAACAGTGCAAAAGAATTTTAAGCAGTTTGCATACTTTTCAAACACAAGCACTGATGTTAAAGTTGAATTTGTCGTGCTCAAAAGCCCATATTAAGTATAGAAATTCAAAGCTAAATATTACAAAACCACCAGCAAAAAATAATAAATGAACATAAATCATAATAGTCATCAGCCAGGGAGCATGAAGGTGGGCCCAGAGAGGTGGAATTTCATTCTTTAATGGGATACTTTTGGGTTTGTTTTTGTTCATTCCCTTTTGTATTTAGTTGCTATGTCCAGCAACGAGTGTTAGCTTCATTAATAGACCAGGTCCAATGCAGTGAAATGCACCACAGAATGGTAATTATGCCTACATCACTATCACAAAGCCACACTGGGGATAAAATTTATAAAAAGGCCATTCGTAACACAAATACAAACTTTATACTAAACTTATATTAAAGAATCATTCAGAGTACAATCTACTTCTTACAGTAACACTTACAGTACCAGAGGCACTCTTGGCACTCCAACCAGTAACTTCTCCTGGTGCTGTCAGAGCGTGCAGAAGTTTAGAGGGTGGAAAGTTCAGGAGGGTTGCAGTTCAGATGTCCCAGAGTTGAACATGTCAGTATTTGTGGTACTCCAGCTTGTCCAAGGGTCTAGCAGTTCTTAGGCTCTCAAGTGCCAGAGTGTGGCAACAGTTCTTAAAACTTTAAGATAATATAGTTTTGTTATAATAAACCGATCTGTGTTTAACAAGGAGCTTCACCGCTCCACATGTATTTAGAAATCCCTGGAAACAAAAAACTTTCAAAACGTTTCTCCTGGCTGAGATTAAGAAATACTTTCCTCACAGATTGAAACAGTATGATAGAAAAAGCAAGAAGCAAAACATTATTAAAATAAAAAAATAAGCAATGTAATGAAACAATAACTACAAATCAAATACATTTATATTTCAAAATCGCATTATGTACTTTGTGACCTATAGGGGGAGCCCAGGCTACAGACGCAAGTGTACAGATACAGTCATTGGTTCAAATCTTTATATATAATACGCTACCGTGGCTGTTCATTTGTCTGTCCAGGATTTTAAATCCACCTGTAGCTCGCAAACCATTTGACCTATTGACCTGAAATTTGGTACACATGTGACGCCTACTATCCGCTTTCGGGGTTGACGATTCACCTCCAAGGTTATTCCTCTTTTTATTTTCATTATATTTTATTGTAGAATCAACTCTTGGCAGCGGCCTACCTGTACACATGTGCCGTTCTCAGCCCTACCACCTTCGCCGTCACTTCCCTTACCTCTTCATATCTTAAATCATTCTTGAGGCAGATTGAAGACTTAAGTGCCAACTTAAGTGAAAAATGAAGGAAAACATAGTAAGTAATTGCAGCTCAAACACGGACTTAATCAATTTTAATGTGAAAAGATGCCGAAGAAAGAAGAGAAGAAGTGGACTGCTAGGGTGGAGAAAAGAAGAGCTGCTCAGGAAGCAGCAAGCGCATCAACCTCTGAGCAAACGAATGCTAAACGTACAGAGAAAGAGGATGAAAACTATGAATGCTCAAGTCAAGTGTATTTGTGCAGTGTGCCGTTACTGGTAAAAGTATATTTTTATTATACAAAGTACCTTTATCAGTTTCTTCTTCCAAATCATCATTCATACTCCAATTCCCTTTACCTTTCTGCACTATCCTCCAGGTAAGGCTTATCCACCACCTCCCAACTTCAACTCTCTTGGTGAGGCAGTCTGGCTCCTTTAATGCCAGTCCTAGGAGTACTTCCAGTGGTATAGCACTGCATGATGGAAGCTCCACAAAACAGGAGGGACTTCTCCCAGCAGCGCTCTCTAGTGACACCCAGGGACCTCAAGAAGGGCTACTCTTTTAAACTACAAGACTCATGCAACCATGCAGGTGTCCAAACTTGGATCATGCCACAGGCGCACTGCCACCTATTTCACTGGAGGATGATCCCCTACTGGAACAAAAACTAGGAACCATCTCAGCCAGACTGCACCTCCATCCACCCAGTCAATACATTATGGCCTCCCAGCCAGGAAGGTGTCATACTTCATCCCATTCAAGACAGCAGTCTGTCCATTACAGTATTCACAATATGAATGTAAGGCTTATTATATACACAGAATACAATGACATTGTGAATATTAATTAAACTTCATGGTTCCTTGCCTTTTCTAATATATGCACTATTTGGAAATGTTTAGGTTTGCCAGCACTATCCTCTTTAACAATATATACTATTTTCCATGAGAAGGAAAATCTGGATAACTCTGTAGTTTTCAGAATTTCCAAGGGTATACTCCAGAAAACAATTCAGAATGAAATTGGAGTGATTGAGGTGAGTACCACATCACATCATAATTCCATGTGTTCAAATGACAGCTGGATCCATATGGGAAGTATATGTGTGTGGGATGGTTTGCAATTGAGTGTAAAGTGAGAGAGATGAGGATCAGCACTTCTAAATACGAGGCCATGGTCCTCAGTAGGAAAAAGGTGGACTGTTCCCTCTGGGTGGGAGGTGAGTTGCTGCCTCAAGTGGAGGTGTACCTCAGGGTCTTGTTCACGAGTGAGAGGAAAAGGGATGGCGAGACAGACAGATAGGTGGAGGTTGTGAGTGCAGTTATGCAGTCGCTTAACCAATACATAGTAGGGAAGAAGGAACCGAGTCACAAAGCGAAGCTCTCCATTTACCAGTCGATCTACTGTACATCCTTACTGTCACCTATGGTAATGAGTAATGACCGAAAGAATGAGTTTGCACGTACAAGTGGATGAAATGAGTTTTCTCTGCAGGGTGCCTGGGCTCTCCCTTAGACATAAGGTGAGAAGCAAAGACATCTGGGAGAGGCTTGGAGTTCAGTCGCTGACCCTCTGTATTGAGAGGAGCCAATAGAAGTAGTTAAGACATTTGATACAGATGCCTCCCAGACACCTCCTTGTGAAGGTGTTACGGGCATCACCAGCTGGGAGCAGACCCCCAGGGAAGATCCAGGGCTCGCTGGGAGGATTTTATCTCCCAGATGGCCTGGATCTGCTTGGAATCCCATAGTACGAGTTGGCAAGTGTGGCTGGGGAAAAGGACGTGTGGGCCTAACTGCTAGGACTGTTGCCCCCATCACCTAGTTTTGGATAACTGGTAGAAAGTGAATGAATGAATGAAGGTGTGTGCCATGCTCTGACCCACACGTTCAGTTGCTAGGCAACAGCTGGCTTGTGTGTGGTTTCACAAATTGTCAGTATTTAAATAAAAGAAGCCACGGTAGCAACAGCTGATTTGAGTTGGAGTTCTGTTTGCCAACACTAGCTTGTTGATTAAGTCAGATTCCTGTTTTTATACTCCGCACCTTCTGCTTTGCTTGTGTGTTTATGAATATCAACCCACCTGTTATCAAACTGAGTTCAGGGGTGTGTGAGCTGAGCTTGCCAACAATCAGATAGAAGGGAGGAACCCAAACATGGATGAGGTGACAGTTTACTAGAGGGCACACTCACGACTCACATACAGGGCCAAGTCGGAGTTCCCAATCTTTCAAAAAAGGATTTGAGAAGAAAACTGGAATATCCGGAAAATAAAAACCCACACCATGAAACGGGCATCTACTTGCATGGGCAGCACTCCAGCTATCAGTTTCTCCCATTCAGCATCATGGAAGCAAACTTGAATCTTGATCTTGACTTTCAAGAACAGAAAGTGAGTGTCTTAAAACTCTAATGGAGCAAATGAGAAATCAGGCTTTTGACAGCAGGGGTGTCTTCTTCCATAGTAGATGCAACACAATTGAATTCCACACAGGCAGCAACCGGACCAGAATTTAAACACAGGACTCGGCATGTTGGAGGCTAGTTTTTTTTACATTGTAGGTCACAAAGATACTATATAGCATGTCTTGTGGACTGATAAAGAGACAATCCAGAGCTCATGCCATCATTCAAAAATGGACTTTATGTTTACTTGTAAGAAGATGGCAGGCTCCGATTGCAGAGACCGAGATTCAAGATGAAAAGATATCTTGCTAGGAGCAATTCAGTTTTTGTTGCAGAAATCATGCAGACATGCTTTAAGCTTGCTGCCAAATTCATATCAAAGGACTGCTTTGGCACCACTTAGATATTCCATTTTTGCTGTCCGTATCCGTTCTTTTGCACAAGAGTGACTTCATTTTTGTTTTCTTAATGTGAATTTGATTGCATTTTTCCACAGACAAAACAAATGCTGTAATACAACAAAGATTGACATTGCTGATGCTGTCAGATTAGTGTTTTTGCCACAGAACTCTTGAGCTCAGATGGCTACGATGGCACCTTAAGCACCATATGTCCATGGGTTTCCTCTGGAGTCTTCATTTCACTCTTATCATCCAAACACAAGTTATTAGGCAGAGGCAACACTGCAATTTTCCATGAAAATAAATTATTTCATACATTTCTGGAATCCACTTTTTTATACATATCTGCAGAACCTTTCTAAACAGAAAAGGAGAATCAGAAATAAGACCACCCGGGATGGAAGGCCAGTCCATCATGGGAAATGCTCACTCACTTTGGAGTCAACAGTTGAAGAAGTCTTGAACTTAATCTTTCCATCTCTCAATAATCTTACGTGGCTTTGCGGAGGAGGTAGAGACACATACAAAAACTGTGATAAGAAGAAGGTACAAAAACTCAGGACTGCTTTGACGCGCATGTAACTTTAGAACGAATCATAGTATTTGCCCAAGATTAATTCTGTGAAATGTTGAACGTCCAGATTGACTTGGAATGATCATGAGTGGGTATTGCTAGAGGAATAGTGGATCAGGCCCCATGGTACATGCTGTTTGCAGGTGACATTGGAAAATGTGGCACCACTAAGAATATTATGGAAAGAAAGCTCAAGCAGTGCAGAAGGGCCATGGAGAATAGTAGGACAAAGACAAAATATTTAAGGGACAAAAAACAAGATGGAGAAGTTAACCTCAGGAAAGAAAGGTTTAAAAGGTCAATCCAGCATTGGTATATGGATTAGAAAGCTGGGCATTTACAAAGGTGCATGAATGGAAACTCGGTGCTACAGAAATGAGGATGTTGGATATGTGGGAGAATCAGAGCTGCAGTTAATGTTGGGAGAATTGCAAAGAAAAGACAGGAAAAAAGGTCAAAGTGGTACTGGCACATCATGGGAAGAGACGCAAACAATGTGGGGATATGGAGGAGAAGAGTATGACCAAAGCAAAAGGGGGATCTAATGGAGAAAGGGGCATTAGGTGAGAAGGCATAGAAGAGACGAGAGTGGAGGAGGCTGTTTAAATGTGGCTACCTCCATTTCCCAAGAAAGTGGGAGAGCTTTGGAAGAAGAAGAAGAAGAAGAAGAAATATCTATGAAAAGGAAATGGAAGTTATCAAATTGCCTTGTTATACAACATTGAATTACAGTGGATTTAAGTTGGCTCTTTTGATGCTGATCAACAGGAAAAAAGTCTTTTTGATGTCAAAGCAAAAACAGGTCTGTGCAAAGTCATCTAAATTACAAATATTAAACACAAAATAGTCGATCATTTTAAGATTAACAAGTACTTTTGCCCCAAAGAGCACAAATGCAGCCATTAAATGAAACTCAAAGTAGCAATAAAAATACAAAAAAACTCGGAAACTCATTCATGCATGCTGCAACATTCATTTGAGTTTGAGGTGGCCCTCTATGGAGTTCAGTAGGTGGTTTCTAGAACCCATTTCAGGTTTGTGGGGACCAAAGCCATCTAACCAGGACTGGGAAAAAGGCTGAAAACAGGACTGTACACCATCATAGGGTCCAACACCACTCTCACTCACACACACCATAACATAACATAAAAAGTTATGGACTTTTGCACGTGCTGTTATATATACTGCTCAAAAAAATTAAGGAAGCACTTAATCATCACAGTCTAACACTAAGTCAGTTAATTTTCAGTGATATCAATCTGTTCAATTAGGTAGCACAAGAGATTGTGAATCAACTTCACCTGTTTTGGTGCAAATGAAAGTGACAACAGGTGCACTGGAGAGGAAACAGCAAGACAACTTCCAGAAAGGAAATGGTTTTACAGGTGATGGCCATGGACAATTGTTCTCTCCTTATACTTTCTGACCGATTCTTCTCTAGTTTTGCATTTTGCTAGCGTGCTTGTCACTACTACTAGCTTGAGGCAGTACCTGCAGCTGATTCAGGTTGGACAGGTAGTTCAGCTCCTCCAGGATGGCACATCCATACGTGCTGTTACAAGGTTTGCTGTGTCTCTCAGCACAGTCTCAGGAGTATAGAGGAGGTAAGAGGTGATGAGCCGTTACATGAGAAGAGCTAGACAGGACCGCAGAAGGGTATCAACCCAGCAGCAGGACTGGTATCAGCTCCATTGTGCGAGGAAGAACAGGAGGAACACTCCCAGAGCCCTACAAAATTACTTCCAACTGACTATTGGTGTGTGTATGTTCCTGACCAAACTGTCAGAAACAGACTCCACGAGGGTCTGATGTACTCTAGTGGAACCTGTGCACATAACCCATCACCGTACATCTCAATTGGCTTCACTAGAGAATTCACAATTTGCACCTCTGCCATTGGTGCCCTGTTCTCTTCATAGATGAGACCAGGTTCACACTGAGATGTGAAAGAGTCTGGAGCCGCAGTGGTGAATGCTATGCAGCCTGCAACATCATCCAGCATGACTGGTTTAGTGGTGGGTCTGTGATGGTCTGTGTAGGCCTATCCTTGGAGGGTTGCATAGACCTTCACGTGCTAGACAACAGTACCCCAGCTGCTGTTATGTACCAGGATGAAATCCTCAGAGCCATTGTCAGAACTTATGCTGGTGCAGTGGCCACTGGGTTCATCCTGGTACAGGAAATGCCCGGACTCATGTGGCCAGAGTTTGTAGGCAGTTCCTGGTTGATGAAGACATTGATGCTGTTGACTGGCCACAATGCTCTCTAGACCCGAATCCAATCAAGAACCTGTAGAACGTTATGTATCAGTGCATCTGAAGCCACCAAACAGTGTGACAGACTGTCCAGGAGCTCACTAATGCCCTGATCCAGGCCTAGGAGGAGATCCCCCAGGCCAATATGTGCTGTTTCATCAGGAGCACGCCTAGACCTTGTCGGTAGTGCATACAGGCACGTGGTGGCCATATACATTACTGCGTCACATTGTGCGTTGCTGTGATGAAATTCACGCAAGTTGACTAAGCCCGTGATTTGATTTTGACTTTGATTTTTGGCGTGATGTTGAATTCAGCCTTCAATGGGTTGGTGATTTGGTTTTCTTTGACTGGTGTTACCTCATTTTGTTGTCAAAGAATTACACAGTATTACACTACAATACACAATACAATTTATTTTTGTATAGCTCAAAATCACACAAGAAGTGCAGCAATGGACTTTAACAGGCCCTGCCTCTTGACAACCTCCCAGCCTTGACTCTCTAAGAAGACAAGGAAAAACTCCAAAAAAAAACATTTTAGGGAAAAAATGGAAGAAACCTTGGGAAAGGCAGTTCAAAAAGAGACCCCTTTCCAGGTAGGTTGGGCATGCAATGGGTGTCAAAAAGAAGGGGGTCAACACAATACAATACAATACACAGAACAGAACAAATCCTCAATACAGTATAAAAATAAAAATTTTTTACAAGTACGGACCACAATTTAACAGTAGATGATATCACATAATATGACTTGGATTTGTTTAGAGTCCTGGAAACTTCAGTCATCAAGCTGCCTCCCTCATTTGGTCATTCCACAGCTGAAACAGCGCTGGCCAGCCAATCCGATGAAAGGACCCCTCTACCCCATGATTCCTTTGATCCTCCATCAGGTATGACTTTATCTTAGGCAGGCAAAACATCTTGGCAGGTGGTGCCGTGGCACCAAGTGCCACATTTGAGTAACGAGAAGAGAAACAGAATAGGTGAGGGTTAGTAACAAATTATAACTATCATGTTACTTATGTTTTAGTGTTTTAGTGCTAATTACTAACAACAGAGATGTACTCTGTACAGTTAATCAGCACGCTTAGTCAGGATATGCTAAACTGAAGTAGTGAGTCTTCAGCCGGGATTTAAAAGCTGAGACCGAAGGGGCATATCTTATAGTAGCAGGCAGACCATTCCACAGTTTAGGGGCCCTGTAACTAAAAGCTCGACCTCCCACTGTTATTTTATTAATCCTTGGAATCATAAGGCAGACCGGCATCTTGGGATCTTAATGTGTGCTCTGGTTTGTAAGTCATGATAAGTTCAGACAAGTAAGCCGGATCTTGGCCATTTAATGCTTTATATGTTAAAAAGACGATTTGAAATCTGCCCTAAACTTAACCAAGAGCCAGTGTAAGGATTTAAGAACTGGAGTTCTGTTTAGTTGTTTCACTAAAGGTTTTGCTTCTAATGGCAATGACTGTCAGTATTGCTATGAATTTTTTACAAGGAATTAAACGGGATGGCCTAGTTGGTGTCCCTCAACCAATGAAACCATGTTACTTAAAAAAACAGACATGCATTAGTACTGAAACTTATTTACGACACATTCGTGAATAATGTCGTGTTATTTTGTAGAAGTATTGCATTTATTTGGTACCATCCTTCACAAGTGTGCTCCAGCAGTCTGTTGACAGGCCATAAAGAAGAAGAGGTTAAGCACATGTATAGTGTGCAAGCAAGTGAAAAGAACTGAGCAAAAGTTATAACCCTCCTCATAGAGGGGCAAATTTAATCCATCCAGTTTAGGGTCACAGGGAGGTAGTGATTTACTGCAGCAGCACTGGCTATAGCAAAAGAAACAGACGCGGTGGACAGTACGACAGTCCTTTGCAGGGCTCAACAACACAGCCAAGCAGAAAAGAGTGTGCCACGTGCAATCCAGTTACAGAAGCCTATTAATAAAGTATCCGTTTACATTTAATCCAGTTATTTGCCTGTGATGTGCTGAAACAGCGTGATCTGGTGGCACAGTGGCCAGTGTTCATACTATGAATCTTCAAGTGTTCACTTTGGAAAAAGGGGATGGATGTTATTTAGTTTGCAGCACATGAAAGACTAAACGTATCTATAAAACACGAGAAAATGATCAATTTCATGAAGGCTCATATATGGGCTTAAGATTTAATAACTAATGCTGGCGAATGAAATATGCAGATTTTCATATAAAAGAAGAAAAAGTAATGCAAAAGTAACACAGTGTCTGTAACACATTACGTCTTATAAGTAACTATATTTTGTTAGTAATGAGTAATGAAACTTAGGATGTCCCCGAGCATGTTTGTCCATATGTAACCCCACAAAGTCTAGTTCGTTTGACTAGTGTGATCGCTCCATGCCAGGCCAACCGTACCATGCCCTTGCCCATTTGGAAGAGGTTGGCCACAGTTCAGTAGCATTTGGGAACAGTGTGATCGCTAAACATTCCCGAGCACGAAAAAAACAGACATGACGTCAATGATGCGACAAGTCAGATAGTGCGATTCTCATTTCATTCAGTATATTTTGAGTTAAAAAAAGGCTTTTATTCTTACCTTACACGTGAACGTGAATTGTAGTTGGCAAGAAACCTGCAAATTCCTCCCTTAACATAATTTGTCACCATAAGAATCTGCTCGTACATTCAGCACAATTAACAGCAAAACGCTGCACTGCACATTCACTAAATCTGTAAGAGGGTAGAGTGTAAGCCCACTCTACATGACTGCAAAACAACCACAAAATAAGTAAAATCATCTTGATATGCATGTTGTCACTCCATGTTTGAATATTGTTTTGGCTTTACACAATGTCACATGGTTATGATGATAGCGTGCCTGGGCCCGGAACACCGCAGTGTGAGTGCAGGCCAGCGGGGGAATAGGGAGAGGGGACCATCACGCTTGGGCACAGTACAGAACAAATGTGCCTAGTGTGAGTTACTTTTAAACGTAATGTTTCCCAACACTGACCACCAGCTTGCTTTCTGAGTTTTATCTGATAACAAAAGGCGTTAAATCAAAGATAAACTGACATATTTGCAAAGACTGAAATGGTGCCTTAAATTTTAAAGGACATTAATGTTAAATCTCTAACTGAAAGCAGAACTTACTGGGAGTGCACTCTGATCCAATCTGCATTATTATACAAAAATAATAGGTCTGTTAATGTATTCATTGTCTTCTGAACCAGAACGCACTCTTGTCGTGTTGTGGCAGAAACATGCTGCCCCAAGAAGGCACTCAGAGACCTCAGGATGTGCAGGCAGAATCGAGCTTTATTGCGTGATGTATACACGGTCTCCATTCAGATGAAATGACCAATTTACCACTCGGCCACCTTTCCTTTATTACAGTCCTTATCAAAAGTTTACATCACTCAGCTCACTATCTCAGCTCACTTGACACTCCTATCTGACTCCAACTTCTGGTTGTCTTGGTCCTGTCTCTAATTAGTTCCAACAATATTTCCCAGCCTAATGAGTGTAGCATTCTATTTTATCCATCATGGCCACTTGATAGGCCCTCTTCCCACCTTGAACCCGTCCAGTTCCTGCCACCATTATCTCTAATCCTCAGCTCACGATTGCCACCTGGAAACAAAGGGAAGTTCTGCCTGTCAGCCTCTCGCCACACACCTGACCTTCACTGATGAAATTTTGGTGGTTTCCAGCTTGCTAAGAAAAATTAAAAATACACAAGCACGGGCCTTTTTGTGATTTAACCCTTACTATACTAATGTGCACTAGGATATAATGCTTATTTTCATATATGCTCATGATTCTCTTTGAATATATGCAAATTATCAGCTTAAAGAATATACTTTTCTATAGTTGCAGCCAGGAAATTTGCTCAGGTATCTTTCTGGGATCTGAAGGCACACCCTTTGGAAGCCTAAAAGCTCCTTTCCTTTAAATTGCAAGAGCCTGACATTCTGGAATCTCTCCATATACCCTGAGAGAGTCACCAGCTCTAAGATTCACTCATCCACGCTTGAGTTGTGGGCAAGTAATGAGGAAAAGCTGGTTTTCTTCAAGAGAAGATCTCAGTGCCTAAACTCTTGAGCCAGACAGCACTGTAAACCTCCAAAGGACACAGTAAATGCACAACAGTGAGCTGCACAGAGCAACATCACACCATGGACGTTCATAAAGGATCATGGGGTGAAGACAAGATGTACACTCCATTGCAAGCATAGTTTATTACTTGAACCCTGAGCCATGCCACTCAAATTCATACAGCACTGGAAGACCAAGAAACCAAGAACAAACATTATGGCAGGATAACAGAAAATGGCCATGATAACCCAAGGGTTTTGTTCTCTGAAGTTAATAAATTACTTCAACCTGCATCTGGCCCAATTACCTCCTCTACTCTACTCTAATTCCTCTACTTTTTCCAAAATAAAATTAAAGATCTAAATAATTCAACTAACATAAATCCATCATCCATTTATATCCTTCCCTGTTTTCCCACTCCATCCACCTCCTTTTCTAAATTTTCACCAGTCACATCGGCATTTGTTAATGACCTGCTTTGTAAGACGAGGCCAACTACTTGTGTACTGGACCCCATCCTCACCACACTTCTTAAATCCTGCCTTCATGCCATAATCCCGACTGTTACGACAATAATCAATACATCCCTTGACACTGGGTTTGTGCCAGCCACTTTTAAAATTGCTTCTGTAATCCCCATGTTAAAAAAGTTTGGTCTTGATGGTAACGATCTTAACAATTTCTGGCCTATTTCCCACTTACCTTTTCTGTCAAAAGTTCTTGAGCGTGTTGTAGCGTCCCAGCTCACCAATTACCTAACCTCTAATAATTTGATGGAACCCTTTCAGTCTGGTTTCAGGGCGCAGCACAACTGTGAAACTGCTCTGTGAAACGGGTAACCAATGATTTGTATATGGCAGCAGACTCTGGACAACCCAGCATATTAATTCTGTTAGACCTCAGTGCAGCATTTGACACTGTCAGACTTGACATTCTACTGTCCAGAATGGAGAAAATGCTGGGTATCTCTGGCACTGCCCTCCAGATCCAGTGTCCTATCTGACTGATAGGAAAGAGTTTGTTAGTCTTGGCAACAGCAGATCCAGCTTAGCGCCAGTCTCACAAGGCTCTATCCTCGGCCCTCCTCTCTTCTGTATTTATATGCTTCCCCTTGGCCATATTATTCGTAGCTATGGACTGGGTTATCATTTTTATGCAGATGACACTCAACTCTATTTCAATGTCAGAAGTACAACTTCATCAGAGTTTTCTCAGTTCACAACTTGCCTCAGTGAAATTAAAACCTGAATGGAGCAGAACTCTTTAAAATTAAATTGCAACAAAACTGAACTCCTGCAAATTGGCACTAAAGCGCTACTTAAGAAAATGAGCTCCTTTTCAGTCACTCTTGATGGCGATCTCATCAGACCTTCTTCTGATGCAAGGAATCTTGGTGTCATTTTTGATTCCTCCCCTTCTTATTCCACCCGCATAAACCACATGAAGAAACTTTCTTACTTTCACCTCCATAACATATCCCATGTTCGCTCATTCCTCTGCTTTTCTCATGCTGAGAGACTTGTCCATGCTTTTATTATATCCCGCATCGATTATTGTAACTCGCTGCTGGCCGGTGTCCCTTCTAATCTTATATCACAGCTCCAGTTGATTCAGAAGTCTGCTGCAAGAGTCCTTACTCAAAACAGCAGCAGCGAGCACATCACACTAATCCTGCTTCGCCTTCACTGGCTCCCTGTGTCTTACAGGATTGAATATAAAATTCTATTAATAACCTACAAAGCTTTAAATGGCCTTGCACCAGACTACACCAGTGACCTTCTAAATCACTAGGCTCCTGTTCACCTACTAAGGTCCTCTGATTCTGGTAATCTTATTGTGCCTCACACTAACCTGCACTCTATGGGTGACAGGGCCTTCAACTGCATAGCACCCAGACTTTGGAATGACATCCCGAAATTAATTAGATCATCTGACTCCATTCATTCTTTTAAAAACCACCTTAAAACTCATCTATTTAGGAAGGCTTTTAAGTTAACATTCTGTCCTTTCTTTCAGTCTACCTCTCTGTCCAGGTGCTCAGGATAATTTGTATGTCTGTTATATCACAAATTAGGTTATTTGTTAGGTTTTTCTTTTAGTATTGAATTTAGTATTTTACTCTGGTTTATTGTCCTTTATTCTATTTAGTGCTTTGCTATCTGTTTCATTGTTCTATTCAGGAAAACATTTGTATCCAATGTTACATATACCCTGCTGTTTTTTTTTTTCTTTTTCTAAGACTCTGTGAAGCACCTTGAGCATGGGAAAGGCGCTATATAAATAAAATGTATTATTATTATATCGTCCTTAACATACTTCATATTGTAGAACTGTTCATCTCTGCCAACTCTTAAGTGGCTGGTAAACAACTAGCTAAAGACCTGCTTTCTCATGTTTGTTTGTTACTGTGTAAGAAGCTGATGATTGATGGTATCAGATAAACGTTTCACTTATGCAAGAACTTTAACCACTTTGGAGACATGAATCCTTGGATTGTGGTTTAACCTTCTCTTATCCATGGCAGCTGACTATGACATCAAACTAGAAAACCAAAAGTGAACTGCTAAATGAAAAGACTTGTTAAATCAGGGTACTCCAGGCAACCTCTAAGCAAACTACAGTAAGAGCAGCCAGCCTCTCCTGTGCTATGCTTATCTGTCTTGTGTCCTGTCTTTTATGTCCATATATAAGCAGTTATCTTATTTCTATAATTCTTGTGCTTAGAAACAAATTGTATTACTCTGTTTCTTAAAACAGTTGCTTCAGTTACTTTCATGCATGTCTAAGGGTTAGAAGCATGCACTAATTAAGCATGTTGCTGCACCCACCACACGACAAACCACTTCGGGATCCCAAATTAGGACCCGAGCACAGCCATGCAATGGGTGACACCCAGGGCCGGATTTTCCTATAGGCTAACTAGGCTTCAGCCTAGGGCCTCAAGATCAAGAGGGGCCTACATTCAAATTGTTAGCAAAATTTTATTATCTCTCATGTAATTTACAAACTTAAAAATGGAAGGTGAAAGGGCCTCATAAGTGGAATAGCCTAGGGCCTCTTTTCATATAAATCTGGCCCTGGTGACACCTCAGCACCACACTAGTTCAAATGGAATTGAACAGTGTGAGGTTTTATATAGTGGCTGGATTGCCAATCTTGCCACCAATCCCCAAGTTTTCCTTGGAAGTTGGAGGACCTGCTTGCAGGGCTGGATGCAGGTTACCATCATACCCAGAACAATGCAATTGAAGGTTAAAGGCCTTGCTTAAGGGCCCAGCGAAGTGGAATCACTACTGGCATTTACATGATTCAAACCGGCAACCTTCCGATTGACGACACAGATCTCTAGCCTCAGAGGCACCACTCTGCCTTGCCCACAGAAAAAGATAAGAAAAATAAAATGTAAGCTTTACTGAACAGTGTGACTAGTTATTGGTATTAGCAAAAGTCAAAACAATAATTAATTAATTGCTGATTAATTAACATCACACTTTCTCACAAGCAACTCTGTTGAAAGCATATCATCACTTGAAAAGGATGTGAATATCGACATAACGGCGTCTCTCTCTCTCTCTCATTTTCCTTTTATGTTAACTAGGGGGCTTTGCCCCCTACTCGCTTCACTCACCAACCCCTGTGTTTGGTTAATCGGATATACAATTAAAAATTTTTTTTTCTTTGGAATTGTTTCAATTCCATTATTTGCACTTTTACTTTAAAGCTTCATTAAAAACAATATTTTTTGGAGACACATTGTGACAAAACAACGTATAACTGCCCGTCAGTAAATATTGTTTCTATTTCTCTAATAAATAATCCGACTTTTTCTAATGTTTGTCCCTGTGATTTATTGATTGTTATAGCAAAAGCTATTCTCATGGTAAACTGTAAACATTTTAATACGAATAGCATATCACGATCTCCTTTGGTGTGTAATGTTATTTGCAGAATATATACATTACTTTCCTTTGTTAAAATTTGCATCGCTTCTCCGTGATCATCAATATACACCTGATCGAATTGTGTATTCTTTGAAATTCAACTTGTCGTTGCTTTAACTGTTCCGGGACCACAGATTCTCATAGCATATGGCCCATTATTGTGTAAATTCACGTTTTGTGCATTGAATGATGCGAATGAGAAAAGACTTTTTTGTCTACTCTTTGCCTTTTCTTTCTGACCTCGATTTGTCCTGCTATTTTTCCAATTACACCTGGTTCTGATGATTAATCACCTTTTGTTTGCGGTAATGCAATCTTTTCTATATTCTTTGATATTGTAGCGAGTGACATGATAAAGTGTCACAAAAGTTTTACTTGAACAATCGCCGACTTCCTAACCCCAAACAACTTTCTAGCAATCTCTCCAACACCCCCCCTTACGGCATCAATCAATACCCTGCTATCAGTCTTCCATGCTGTAGTCTGCCCTTCCTCAATCGGACCTAACAGTCACTTAAAACCAAAAAGGTCTCAACCTGGCTGGGATGCTACAGTACTTTCGAATTTTACTGCTTTCATATTCTGTACCTTTCTCTGCATGTGGATCGCGCCATCGTTTGTTTGAGCCTTTCGAATTCCACTGTTTTCATAATCTCTCATCTGCCTTTTTTTCTCTCTCCAACGCCTTTGGGTCTCTATTCTCCGTATTGTCCTTATACATTTTATATGTGCTGAGAGCACAGGATATGTGTGTACTACATGCTTTTACATTACTGAGTGTTTTTTGATGGGTGTGCTCTTACATGATATCTTTTGTAGGTAGGGCGTATCTTGCAAGAATCTCATGTTCCACGTCCCCGCGAGACGGCCCTGGGACAATCTCTTGGCACCAAGTCTCATGTTTACGGTCCACGCAAGACACTCCGTGGCAAGTCTCGTGGGTCTTTTAAATATCTTCTGAGAAGATCACGTATCGTTGCTTTGCTTTTGCTTTCCAGGATTTTTTTTTTTTTTTTATAATGGAGAGATGTGGATTGCATAAGTTCAGGTAAAGGAAGGACAGAGTAGGTTGTGTGTAGGACATCTACCATGATGAAAGGCTGGTCAGTTCAGTCTTTCGATGGCACAGCGCCTACAATCTCTTAATCAGCAGTTCATTTAGAGCTTCACACTTTTTGCCTGACGTCTGGTTTTCCTGTGTTTGCCCTTTATCTGCGAGTTTAGTATCACTCTGAGATAAGAAGCTAAAAAAAGTTGAGTACTCATCTTGTGATGCGCTTTTCCAATTACTGGTAGGTTTATTTTACTCTCATTCTTTTTGTATACTAGAACTAGTCTGCAAAATGGTCTTTACGCTGCAAATTTCTGTATTCAAAACCCTAGTTTGGGTATTTCCTGTATGGACTTTGCATGTTCTTCTGGTGCTTGCTTGTGCTTATTTTAGGTATTCTGTTTTTTCTCCAACATCCCAAAGACAGGCATGTTAGGATAACTGGTGATGATACATCAGCTAAGATAGGGTACAGTAAGTGTGGGTCAGTGACACCCCCCTCAAGATTTGCACCTGCCTTGTCCTCTGTACTCAAGTCCCAAAGCATCCTCACTAGGATTAGGCCAGTTCAATAATGGATGACTGTCGATCTGCATCAGAAAAGCTCAATTGCAAATTAATATAAATATGCTTCTCATCTGCAGAGCTCATCACATGCAGATGCATTGTGTGTTAGAATTTAGCTTCCTCATTTTAAAAATATACAGGCCTGTCAAAGAGGCAGCATACAACCACGTCAAAAAAAAAAAAACACTCTTGAACAGACTCACTCAAAGTCTTCAGTCTGAAATCCAAAAAGTCCAATTTAATGACAAGTTCAATCCTCTCCATTTATCAATCTATTTGTCATAGTCATCGGCACATATCCTGGTAGCTCCAAGTTCAAACCTGAACTGTGCATAAGTCCATGGAAGGGCTATCCTGCACCTATGAGATCAACTTAAATTCAATGAAACTGAAATGGGGAGAAAATGCACACTAATGGGCCCCCGATTAAGAGAGGCTCTTTGCATGAGAGAGTTAAAGACCAATGAGTGTTCAGTCGGAACTACAATGCATAGAATGTAGCAACGAGGAATAAAGGATCATGCATGTTTTGAACCTCACAGATAGAAGAGAAGTGTGTCTGTCTGATGTGTGGTGCTTTATGTACTAAAACAGAATGAAAAAAATAAATAAAAGGACAGAGATTGCTACTGAACTCGCTGCTGCTGTTAATCCTTGATACAGCGCCAGTGCCGTCAGGCAGCATGCTCAGAAATGGGGTGAGCACATCTGTGCTAGAAGAATGATGCCTGGTTGGTAAATGTGACATGGGCTGTGATTTTCAGTGTAATTTGACCAGATCACTGACTTCAATCGGCTGAAATCTGACATATCCCACCACCAAAAAAAAAAAAAGTCACATAATGTGATATCAGTTTTAGTCCACTCCACTCATATTAGCTCTCTTTAGGTCATCATCTGGTCTGCTCTCTACCTAGCCAGCTCATTGTCTACCTTTATATAACTTTCTTCCTTAATGACCTGTCACAGTTACATTTGCAAGACTCATAATTCTAAAAACCTGCCTCTCATCTTAGAAGCTTTCTTCCTTAACAGGGGATAGAGCGCTGAAAACAATGCCTCTGACCATACAGAGTGTCCATACAGAGCAGCCTTGTAAAACTGGTTAAAGGTGCATTGATGAATGTCTCCAACCTCTCACAAGTCCAGACAGACAGCCAGCCAGCCAGCCAGCCAGCCAGCCAGCCAGCCAGCCAGCCAGCCAGACAGACAGACAGACAGACAGACAGACAGACAGACAGACAGACAGACAGATAGATAGATAGATAGATAGATAGATAGATAGATAGATAGATAGATAGATAGATACTTTATTAATCCCAAGGGGAAATTCACTTTCTTACTAATAATCAAATTTATAAAATGCTGGAGGAGGGTTGTTATAATTACTTACTTCTAGAAAGCTGCCTCTTTCTTTAATTCTCCACTTAATTCCTGAATGACAATTTACCATAACATGTCAAAATATTAATCTAAATTACACCAAGTCAGAGTCCTGATCTCAATCCAAGTGAGAATCTGTGGCTAAACTTGCAAAAAGATGTTCAGTCACGATCAACATGCAACCTGACAGAGCTTGAGGGATTTTACAAAGAAGAAGGGAGGAAAAAATGGCAGTGTCTAGATGTGCAAAGATGATAGAAAGTCACCTGAGCTACAGCTGGACTAAGACCTTCAGAAGCTGTAAACATTTAAAAGATTTCAGTGCCCGCATATACCGTATGTACTCACCACTCTTAGTGGACGATTGAACAGGCCAGCTGACATGAGCAAGACAAGAATGATCACGTGAGCCTCGGTGGATTATGTGGCAGTTACCAGATTCTAATTTTGCTGTATTCTCAAGATTAATATATATCATTAACCTCTGTTATTACTATTTTATTACTCTTTTTATTATTATATATAACTTCATTAAACGTGGGAGCTCCTTTTTGTGGAACCTGCTTCAGCTGCACCATTTGAAGTTTGCAGCATATGGCCTTGGTAAATCCAGCAATAGAAAATGTCTGTGGTGCCTCCCTTCTCTTGATGCCTTAAGCATGTGCTTATTTTCTTAATCCTGCCCTGACCCGAGCACGCAGACTCAGGGCTGTCATGGCTGCCAAAGGACCTTCTAGTAAATGCTGATATGAAGGGGCTCAATGCTTAATGGGATTAAGTATTGTGAGTTTAATATTTGTCATTCATTTAGACCACTCTGCAGAGACCGGTTTTCACTTTGAAGATAAAAATTTTAATTTTTCTGATTCAATCCTCTGTGCTTCAGTGTTGTATAAGAATAAAATGTGAAAGCTTCTAAGAGGATGAATACTTTTTAAGATGCAGTGTACTGTCAGAAGGCACCTACCCATCTTCTGACTCTGCATTTTGCATTTTCCATTTCGCCCATCTACTTCACTCTGTCCTTGGAGGGCTGCGGATCGTGAAGGTTTGTGTTCCAATCAAGATGTGCTTTTAATTGAAACTCTTACAGTAATTAATTTGACATATTAATTAAGCAACCTCTTATTTAGCACATGAGACCTTCATAATATCATTACAGAATATCAGAGTACTTACCTTTTATTAGAGTTTTTTAAAGAGTGAATACAACCTTCCAGATGTTGAGATTTTCCTGTGTTGTGGATTTTAAAATGCTGCTGTTATTTAAGATATCACTTGCTAATAATTTTTAACATGTAGACATATTATTGTAACAGCATTCAGTGCTTCTGCCCTATGTTTTTCAATTTTCATTTACTGTAAATACAAATTTTAACTTTCGTGTTATGGTCACTTCGTAAAACAAAGGTGATGTGCGCAGGCACCATTCAAAACCACATAAACATCCAAATTGACAATGCAGTGGTCAAAAGAGTACAATAGTTCCCTTACCTTGGCCGCATACAATCTTGTAAAGAGTGGGGGCATTGAAGCAGATGTCAACTGCAGAATCGGCAAAGCATCAGCAGTGTTTCAAAAGATGTGCTCCATCTGGTCAACACAAACAATTACTATGTAGACAAAAATTAAGTTCTTCAACAACATTGTCATTCCAATTGTAATTTATACCAACAAGACATGGAAAATCACAGTAAAGGTAGCAAAAAATTAAATGTTTTCCAACAGCGCTGCCTAAGAAGAATCCTGGTCATTGCTTATTGTGATTATATCACAAATGAAGAAATCCTGCAACGTAATGGCATAAAAAGACTAGAGGATATTGTAATGGAAACATCACTTAGGATTAGCAGGGCATATTCCTCGTTTACCTACCCATCAACATCCCATGATAGCAATGACATGTACACCACCACAGGGGAAGAGGTAACAGGGAAAACCAGTAAAAACATGGTGCAGAACATTCCAAGAAGACCTTAAACATATCAACATCAAGTGGGAAAATATGGATACAGTTGCAAGTAATCGAGAAAAATGGAGAAAGCTTATTGCCTAATGCACTCAACAGCACAGGAGGAACTAAGTCTAAATAAGTCTAAGTCATGTGCTCCCCGTGTTCCTGTTTAAAGTACATGCTTTTGTTCTCTTTTTCATTATTGTTCATTGTTTTTCTTTAGTTTTTATGAAATTGTTCTGTTCACTTATTATTTGTCTAAGTATGTAATATCTGTTAATTTTACTCTGTTTAGCTATTATGTAGTTTCTATGTGTGAGTATGTTCTGTCATGTTGCTTGTACTTTGTGGGTGGATGTTGATATCACCCCTTCTGAAATAAACCAACCCCCAACCCCCCCCCCCCCCCCCCCACTAAACTCCGAACATGTGGGTCAAAATCACTTCAGATTTCATCTGCTGTCACCAACTAAAAAGTAAATGACCCCTCCTTGCTAGGGTCATCCTCAATAGGATCCTTGATCACTTGCTCACCTACCGGCAACCGGAACAGTCTGGTTTTACGCCAGAAAGTTTCTTTTCAGCCTTTGTCGATTTTCGTAAAGCGTTCAACTCAGTTGATCAAGCTGCCCTGTGGGACATTCTGAGGGTTTGCGGGATCCCCTCAAGGTTGCCGGATATCATGGCCGGCTTGTTCATTGGTAATGTGAATGCTGTGCAGAGTGGAGGCGGAACCTCTGCATTTTTCCCAGTTGATTCTGGGGTTAGTCAGGGGTGTGTTCTTGCTCCTACTCTGTTCAATGCTTGTATGGACTGGGTGTTGGGCAAGGTCGTGGGGTCCAGCAACTGTGGGGCATCTGTTGGCAAAGAAAGATTCATAGATCTTGACTTTGCTGACGATGCTGTGATCTTCGCGGAGTCAATGGACTCTCTGATTGGGGCTCTCGAGAGACTGAGCGAGGAGTCTGAGTGTCTGGGATTGCGAGTGTCCTGGATAAAAACCAAGATCCAGGTCTTTAATGATCTCTTGGGCACGGCCATCAGCAGTGTGTCTGTCTGTGGAGAGAGTGTTGACCTTGTCGAGAGGTTTACTTACCTTGGCAGTGACATTCATGTTTCTGGTGACTCTTCCTATGAAGTCAGTATACAGATTGGGAGAGCATGGGGGGGTCATGAGGTCAGTGGAAAGGAGTGTATGGCACTCCTGATATCTATGCAAAAGGACAAAGGTCCAAGTGTTTAGAGTCCTGGTGCTTCCTGTCTTGCTATATGGTAGAGAGACATGGACGCTATCTAGTGACCTAAGGTGAAGACTGGACTCCTTCGGTACTGTGTCTCTCCGGAAAATCCTTGGGTACCGTTGGTCGTCGTAAGATCCTCATTGTTGGGGACCCGAGTGGCTAGACGAGGCCAAGGGGTCACCCACATAACACCTGGCTGCGGCAGATAGTCATTTCTGGAAGGTGAGACTGGACCGCATGTCTTCCTGGGGGGTTGCCAACCAAGATCCCAAGTTATTTCGTTGTGTGGTGGGTGTGGCAACGCACTGTACCAGTGCATGCTCCCCAACTTGACTTGACTTGCTAAAAGTAGCCACATTGCAACTATTCATAAAAGTTCTAACATCTCGCTCTCTCTCAATAGTACTGCCATTTTTCTGTTTCAGTGGTACTTCGTTCTCTTTCACAGAATTCATGTACAGTTACTCCTACATTATATTGCTGCCCTCGATGTAATGTAGATAGATAGACGGACAGACTTTATTTGCCTCCAATATTGAATTAAAACTTTACAGAAGCTCAAGAAAATATTATATAACATAAAATAAATAATTAACATTTATGCCAAACAAAGAACAACCCAAAACCTACACAAGAACTTCTGGCTTGTATAAGAGAGCTGCTGTGTCAATCACAGGCCTGTAGGTGGCAGTAACATATGGCCAGATCTTCTCAGTTGTGCTGCAGGTTTACAATTAAAGGCATGGACATTCAAACAGAGCAAGTCCAGCTTGTTGTGTCCACAAATCCAAAATGCTAATTAAAATTGTTTGTTCTGATGCTTGCACCTCCCCCCACACACTCCACCCCCAACTGGTTAAGTCAACAGCATTCTAGGGTCAGAATGACTCACTAACTAGAATATTAGCACAGAGTGAATCATTTCTGTTCTTGAGTCAATAACCATTAATGAGGGTGATGTAACTTATCTCCCAAGGCAGTACTTTGGACAAATCCAGTTTCAATAACTGGAGAAAACATTTTAGTTCAAACTGTATGTGCTCACTTTTAACCATTACTCATTCACTCATGTCCAATTTACCTCCTACCTTCCATCTGACTGAATCAAATGAAAACTGTCCAGCATTAAAATATTATCTGAGAAGTTTAAGCTGGTTCTGTGAAATAAACTATTGCCACAGTACGTGAACTGACCATAACATTAAATATCTGAGGGAGACCACCCTCCATTTAATTTTATATGTGATGTTCATAAATTGTAAATATATGCGTATGAACCCTTAGAGCCTGGTGGGGGTCTTAATCTGTTAATGCTATAATTCATTTTCTCAATCACGTAGCTAATACAGAAGAGTTGATACTTGTCATCATTATGCGCTCAGCTTTTCTTTATAACTGAATTAGTCTAACAATCACCAAAGTGTATAAACTGCCTAGTCAGAAGTGGGACAATATTTATAAAAAATGTCTCATTGCAACACAAACTGTAGAGTAGAGCACAGGCGCTACATAATACATATTATGAGAGATCTCATATCAGGTCTGGAGAACACTCTCAAAGATACCCCCATGACACTCTGAAAGAATAAAGCATGAAGGAAACTGGCAGCAGCTTTTAACGGGCAATGTCTGAACAGCGGCCAAGCGATTTCAATTAGGGACACCAACTCTGCGTCTTTTTACTGAAGATTAATGGATAAATGTATGTTAATCCATATTTTCTATTTCTTATATTATGCAATATAAATATTTCCATGCCTTGCTTGTCTTTTTCTGTTCCATTGAGTCAAATATATTTGATTCAGTATCATGCTCTACTTCAGTTCCATATTTTTAATGGCACCTTTGTGCTTTTTCATGTCCATACCAGTCTGTCTGATGCATGTGGAATTCATTTTGTAACATTAGCCACCGTACTAAATTTGTTAAACCATC
Source organism: Erpetoichthys calabaricus (assembly GCF_900747795.2). Classification (NCBI taxonomy): domain Eukaryota; kingdom Metazoa; phylum Chordata; class Cladistia; order Polypteriformes; family Polypteridae; genus Erpetoichthys; species Erpetoichthys calabaricus. The sequence goes on from NC_041405.2 coordinate 130,584,989, forward strand.
TCACAAGGTGATCTAATTTAGTATGCAACTTTGTTCCCCTTCTGCGACTTCCAGGGGGACACTGCAGCTGCACTTGGTGAGGTCTCGTCTGTTGGAATTCTGCAGCTTTGAGGCACACTGCAGTGGTGTTAATCCCCAAAGTCAGTCTTGTTACCATAAATACATACCATGACCAGACCAGCCCTGCACCATATCATCCACAGCTCAGAGCACACTGACTCCGACCCCTTGTGTATAAAGAAGTATAAGAAGCAAACCCAAACTCATTGTCACAATACAAAATGAAAGTCAAAAATATAGCAAAAAGTCCTCACACTAACATGGACTCTGACAACTAACTATCTGCCACTAACTATATTAGCCAGCAGCCATACCACATGCACTTCAGAACAGGTCATTCACCTGTGCATGTTTGAGTGCTCAGCTAGCCCTTGGATGGGACACCAACTGGGAAAAAGCTTGGGTTGCTGCTGGAAGAGGTGTTGGTGAGGCCAGCAGGGAACACTTACCCTGTGGTCTGAATTTGGATCCCAATGCACCAGGACAGTGACATGGACACTATGCTATAAAAATGGCTGTGGTCATTAAAGATCCTTGGGCAACTTTCATAAAGATCAGGGTGTATCCCAATGTCCTGGCTAAATTGTCTCCATCGGCCTGGTCATTCTGCTGCCTAATCATCCCCTGTCTCTGACTGACTAACTGTCTCTCACCCCTTCACCATCTAAAAGCTAACGTATTGTGAACATACTGGTGCAAAATGGCTGCAGTCGCATTATCCAGGAGGATGCTACACATTAGTGGTGGTTGAAGTGTCTCCCCACTCGCTGTGTAAAGCACTTTGAGGATCTTGAAAAGCACTAAATAAATGTAATGAATTATTATTATCTACAGCGCTCATTTTTAGAATGCATCCAATGGTCAGATAACACAATACTGTTGTCACCATTTTAAACAGAGTGAGAAAATGACGTTACACCCCATCATGAGATCCAATCATGTGGCTTACAATGGCTACTGCTGCAATAAACATCAGCAGCAGTGCGGTGATCATGGTGCAGAGCCTTTATCTTGTTACCATTGTGACTTTGAGGCAGCAATGGAAACACAGTGTGATTCTCAGCATTAAACCTGGTCCATTTGAAGAGCTAGTGTCCCCTGCTAGCCGCACTTACTCAGGATTCTCAGGCTTTGGAGAATCCATAGGTGTGTCATGACCTACAAAGCCTGTAAACCTGAAGATAATCCTGTAAGTCAGAGATTCAAACAGATACCAATATGTCTGAACATAGCACAGCTTACAACAGGAGGAGGCTACTGAGGCCATCTAGTTCAGAGACTAAGCTTCCCCTCACAACCATCTATTGACTTTTTTTCAGATAAATAATAATAAATAATCACCCATACAGGCCAGTTAAACTGACCAATTAACCTTTTGTGCAGTTACACAGGGTGAGTGAAGAATACCTACCACACTGAGACAAGGAGAGCAGTGAGCTGGCTTTAGTCACCTGGAAGTGTGAAGCACCCACAGTAACCACAGCACCACCCACATCTCAGTTTTTAAACAACGTCTCCATGACTTAGCAGTACGACTCTCAGTTCCCTTTGTGTCAGGTGCTTACTTCCTGCTTTCCTTCTTGAATGGACTTCCTCTAATTTTCCAAAGGTGTCCCAGAATATGTGTTCCACAATTTAGGTTGTGAAGTGGCCATAAAGCCATAACATCACCAGGCATGTTCACACACGCACACGCACACACACACACACACCAAGTCAATTAAAAACTCTGTGATGTGGGAGGAAGTAAGAATCCCAGGAGAAATTGCCTCACCACTGTGCCACCCACTCTTGAAATCTTTACTCTTGAGTTTTATGGATTCAAATCTAAAAATGCTAAATCTGGACTGTTTGCTCATTACTGTATAACAAAAAATCAGCCTGTCTTTAGTTTCAATAATGTCCACACTGAAAGCTCTCATACAGCAGTTCGATTCCCTTGGATGAAGGGCACACTGTTTCCTCCAGTAATCGAAAGATGTGCCATGAAGTTGACTGTCAACTCTATATCTGACAAGTGAGACTATATGTGCCAGTCGGTGGACAGATGTCCATGGCTGGCTCCTAAATTACACCTACAGCTTCTAGGATATGCGTTTATTCCCTGGAACCCCGTCTCAGGAAAAAAAACAACTAGGTCCCAAAGCAGATGAAACTGTCCATGATGAACACCATTCCAGAGTGGTACGCACATCACAAAGACATGATGGGAAATCAATGAACTTCACACACAGCGGGGTGCAACCAGACCAGCCAGTCCCACTCCTGGAGGCTTTCGATCGAAGCAATTAAGGAATCAATCCGAAACAATTACACGCCTAATGGAACTGTTCAGCAGGCGTTCCACTCTCTCAGATATGAATGTGTAGTAATAGGTTTGAAGTGTGCCACTGTAATCCATGAAATTTATTTCAAAGCCATTAATAAACTGACAGAAAGATGGATATCAATAAGTGGAAGATGGCTCTGGCAGGCTAGTTGCCCTAGCTGGTCATAATAGCCAGAAGCCCTTGTCTTCTATTCAAAGTTCTCTCTGTGAGCAATCTCAGGGATAGTTATTTTCAGGCAGAGGCCATGAGTGATTAGAACAAGGGAAGATGTTATTTGGGCACAGTCCAGAAATAACAGGCAGCTCAGATGGCAGTTGCCCATACCTGACAAGGTTCATAAAAAATTCTATGAATATGCAAATATGTGAGTATTTATACTGATGAGGATCCATCACGAAGCTAGAAGCCGACCAATGCTGCCCCCCACCTTGCTGGATCAGACACTTATAGCTGTTAGTAATCTCCATTGAAGAACTGAAATATTCTCTCGGCCTGGAAATGTACGTATAAATGCTTATACATTGTATTTTGGGGGTGGAAGCTATATTTTAAAGCAAGTTAAATACATATATCTCTTTTTGTACCATATTGCTCTCATCTGATTATTTTCTGCCACGGTTATTAAAGGGATGTGTATGGCTCGAGTCTGTTCAGTATGTGCTCCCTGCTGGAGACAAAATGCCAGCAGATAGTTTACTTCTCTTTGGGGATCACTAAGACTTCTATTGTCCTGGAGAGGAGCTCTTCTGCATTCTTTTTTCTTTCTTTCAGGCTGCCTGTTTTTACTTTCACTTAATCTACTTTAAGGCCACAGGAGGCCGAAGCCTATTCTAGTAACATCATGTGCAAGGCAGGAACCAACCCTGGAAAGGGCGCCAGTCGATTTGTAGAGCACACTGAGGTGCACTTCTATGGAATGTTGAAGTAAAAGCACAGCAGGCAGAGGGAAAACTCACCACTCATTTATTAGAGTTAAAACGCTATTTTTGGTGGGAGACAACAAGTTCATGACTTCCTCGAATCTTGTGAGATATGTTATAGATCCAACATTGCTCCCACCTCTTGGTTTGCTTTAACCCATCCTGCCTCCAAGTCCTCCCTATGATGCCATCTCAATGGTTATTATAACACACCTCCCTGACCCTTAGTGGAATACAACTTTTGTGGTAATAGACGATCGCTTTTCTAATTGACCTCACTTTATTCCTTTGAAGAAACTTCCATCAGCCATAAAGAGTTGACAGGTGTGTTTATTAAGGCAACTGTTCAACTACATGGCTTTCCATCTTCAATTATATTCTTTCTCATTTCTGGTATTTCTGTTGTGCCAAGATGTGTTGTGAAGTTAATTTGACTTCTGGTTACCATCTGGAGTCTAATGACCAAACTGAAAGAATCAACCAAGACTTAGAGGAATTCCTCTGCTGTCCCATGGATTTGGGCCAGTCCAACTGGACTGAAGTTTTGCCTATGGCAGAGTGTACCCAAAACACGCTTCTCTTAAAATGCCCCCATTTGAGTGCCTTTGTGGATACCAATTAAAGGTGCTGGAATTTCCATCTTTGGCATCATCAGTTCCTAGTCTATCTCTAAATACTTAAGGCAAAATGGGAGCTACAGTACTTTGAGTGAATTTGAAATCAGGAGAAATGTCTGTTAAGCATTTTGTGAACCAAAGGCGTAGAGAGGCCCAGGAGTTTAGGGTTGGGCAGAGGGTGGGGATCTCCACATGGGGGATTTGCCTGAAAGTTCTTCCTCACAAACTGTCTCCTGAATGTATTGGTCTCTACAGGAATATGATTCATAGAACAATAGGCCCAGTGATTTATCGATTTTCTCTTCCTTCACACTTTAAGATTCATCTCACTTTCAATGTATCACAGTTGATCCACAGCAGTTCTTATTAAATAAGAAAACCTGCTCCTCCTCCATTCCAAGTGGAGGATGAGGATGGGCACATATCATGTTACATCTCATCCTTTGGTGGGATTACAGCCCTGAGGACCATTCTTGGGTTTTGGCTGCTTATGTATACTGTAAGTCCCTGTGCTTTGGCAAAACGTTCATTGCAACAATCTGAGCAAACCTGATGGGTGCACCCAGAGGGTTTTGTTTCTTGTATTTCTTTGGCCAGTAAAAATGATTAAGTACTTGTTTTGGCATTTTTGAAGGTCAAAGAACCTCATGGTCACAATTATTTTTTTGCCTTATAATAACAACAATGTAATAATATTATGATAAAAATGTGTACTTAGAAAATAATACTAAATTATACTATATATTATATTATACTAGCCATCCCCCGTGGCTTTGCCTGCACAGAATTGAAGCAGGATAGTGAGGAGGGCCCTGTCCGGCTCACCACTCCTGACGTCACGCTTCCCCCTCCCCTCATCTTGCAGCCTCTGTCTCGGATTAGCCCAAATATATCATTCCTGCAAGCGAACTATGATACTTAGCGTGATGAGAGAAGTCGCAAAATCAACCGGAATGTTCAAGCAAATTATAGAAAAAAACCCAATCTAAATCCGTTAAGTAGTTCTCTCGTGAAAAGTAGACAGACAGACAGACATTGGAGTTTATATATATAGAGAGAGAGAGATTGCATAATACTTTACAACTTACTACAAGTTAAAACTAGTAATGATAAAATCTCAGAAACTGACTGGTCAGCTAGCCTGGGGGAATGCAGGTGGGCTGAAATAAACAGCCATAAACAGGCTGGTATAGCTTTGAATGGAATTGAAGGGTAAAATTTATGATGCTCTTTTAGCCTCTAAGAGGGGAGCCTGGGTTAGAAACGGGGGTCGGGACTGGAGGACTGAGCTGTGGCTGAATAGGATTGGTATGAAGTTGGGAATTGGCTTATCCTATTCGTCTTAAAGATACAGTACTTCAAGGAAGATAAAAACAGAGTTCACAAATAAACTCAGCATCTTTCTGCCCAAATAAACTCAGCGTCTCTCTGCTCTGTTTCCATCCAAGGAGGAGAAGACCTAGTCGCTCTCAACGGCCATATTCTAAGTTCATGCAAGAGCAAGGACCAAGACAGAGCCACGTGGTCATCTAAGCAAGATGAACCAATTACGACCCTGGCTGTATTAATATTATTCTGCTAACACTCATATTTGTATTGTGGTAGTTATTTGGAACATTTAATACATGAATAAATGTGTAATTTGTTTCTCTCCTGTGCCTGTTCTGATACTCTGCTTTGTTTCCTCTTTTTAAAGATGTAAAAGGAAGCAGAAGTGCTGAACTACAGCAGCAGTTAATCCTGACAGTATGGTAAGACTATGGGATTTGGGGACATTTTGGTCAGGTCTACATAATAAAGAGAATTAAGGGGGGAATGGTGTCACCCTAAGTCCCTACAATGACAAAGCATACTGGATGTGATTATCATGATGTTGAAAATGATTAATATTGCTTTTTTATTGATTGGTTGCTATGCTCTTTATATGTCGTGTCAAGTGAAAGTGTCTGACGCTTAATATCATCGAGTCAAAGCTATGAAGGGTCAGCATTATAGACTTCGCATCTGTCCATGATAAGATTCTCCCAAAGACATTTCCTCGCATTTACTTTTGTTTCTATGTCCCTGTTTTCAAAATTCTTGCTCAGTTATTTGGTTATGATTAGAAATAAATGATTTGGCTCTGGTTACGTGTTTCTTTTGTTTTGTTTTTTTACATTTCCTGATTCTATCTTCACATAATATCTGCTTCCACTTTGTGCCATCAGAACACAGACAGAATTTTTGTTGAGGGTCCAGCATTTCGCAACCAGGACAAAATCTGCATTGTTTCTACTAAATCTGAGGTTTGATCAACAGAAGGGCTCTCCTTTCTGGGACCCCGCCATAGACCTTCCAAGGGAGGGTAAGTAGTGTGATCCCCTCTGAGCATATTCTCCAGCTGCCTGTCTTAAAATGAGGACCACCACCCTAATTTTCCAATCTTGTGGAACTGTCCATAACTTCCACGCCATCTTGAAGATGCGGGCCCTCCAATACAACATCCACAGCCATCAAGAACTCTGGCCAAATATCATCCAAGATGGAGCCTTGCCACCGAGGAGTTTTTTTACAACCTCAGAGAGCTCAGCTCCAGTGATGGATGAGTCCCCCTCCAAGCCTCCGACTCTGCTTCCTCTAAGGAAGGTGTGTCAGTGGGATTCAGTGGGTCCTTGAAGTGCTCCTTCCATCAGCCAACTAGATCCCAAAGGAGAGGTCATCAGCACTCCGTCCCTGCTGTACACAGATAATAATAATCATTTTAATATAATTTTTATGGACACAATTTCTAGACTTAGCCAAGGGGCCCAGATTGGTGATCTCAGTGTTGCATCTCTGCATTTTGTAGATGACGTGAACCTGTTGATTTCATTTAGGTTGGTGCACACTGGACCAAGTGTGAAGCATTTGGAATGAGGATCAGAACCTCCTAGTCTGAGGTTGTGGTTCTCAGCTGGAAAATGGTGCTCTCTTCAGGTTGGGCAGGAGGCGCTACCTCAAGTGGAGGACTTTATGTAAGTCAGAGTCTCATTCTTGAGTGAGGGAAGAATGAAACGAGAGATTGCCAGTCGGATTGGAGTGGTATCAGCAGTTATGGGAACAGTGTACTTGTCAGTTGTGGTGAAGAGTGAGTGGAGCCAAAACAAAGCTCTCGATTTACTGATTGAGCTACGTTCCTACCCTTACCAATGGTCTTGAGCTTTGGGTAGTGACCGAAAGAGGACATCACAGGACATCCGAGCTCAATGCTGAGTAGCACAGACATTTGGGATTACCCTAAAGTAGAACCATCAAAAGGAACCAGTAGAGCAGTAGAGGTGGTTCGGGCATCTGAATAGGATGCCTCCCTGCAGAGGTGTACTAGTAATGCCCATCAGGGAGAACATAACAGGGCAGCCCTAGGACATGCTGTAGACATTACATCTCTTAGCTGTCTGGTAGCGGCTTGGTATCCCCTGGTGGAGTTTGAGGAGGTGGTGGGGAAGAGGGACATCTGGACATCTTTGATTAGACTGCTGCCCCTGCAGCCCAGATCATTATGGAGGGATGGAATTTGTTTATTACAAATAAATATCTTCATTTCTAAAGATTCTGCCTTAGCCTTGTCCTTTCAAGCCAGATGTTGTCACACTTCCTCTACCTTGAAGGACAGTTTAATATTTTGTGTATATCTTGGGAAATTTAAAGGTCAATTTTGAAGTTTAAAGTCAGGGTTTCACTTTAGGCCTGTACACGCTAAAGCCTGCCAGTGAAGTTTGGGGTTAGACTACCTAGCATGAGACCTGGTTTAAAGGTCTTTTAGAGGCCTTACATTTATTTGTTATTGGAAATACACTCAAATCATGGCAATGTGGTGCCAGTCCACACTAAGTCCACAGATAGACAAATAAATAAATAACAATTCTTTGCAAGCAATTTCAATGATGCATGAAGCCAATGTAGAAGCTAAATAGACTCTAGGAATACCAATAAGCACCTTACTGAATTCTGGGTTCGCTTCCCGGGTCCTCCCTGTGTGGAGTTTGCAGGTTCTCCCCGTGTCTGCGTGGGTTTCCTCCGGGTGCTCTGGTTTCCTCCTATAGTCCAAAGACATGCAGGTTAGGTGCATTGGCGATCCGAAATTATCCCTAGTGTGTGCTTGGTGTGTGGGGGTGTGTGTGTGCCCTGTGGTGGGCTGGCGCCCTGCCCGGGGTTTGTTCCTGCCTTGCACCCTGTGTTGGCTGGGATTGGCTCCAGCAGACCCCCGTGACCCTGTAGTTAGGATATAGCGGGTTGTAAAATGACTGACTGTCTGACCTTACTGAATTTTCCACACAAGTTAGAAAATGTAGGCATGGCATACCACTCAGGTGCGTTCATGGACTTGACTAACTATTTTAAAGGTTGGAACATTTTTAATTTTGTTTATTTACTTCTTCAAAAACAGGCATATATTTTTGTTTATTAAATATTTCTGTAACAGTGAGTCATATTCAAAGACAACAGTGATAATCGAATGTAATTATAGAGTACATGAAATGCATGTTTTTAAATAGCATTTTAGACTATCGTGTAATTAAAAACTGAGCCCAAATAGGCTTGTGGTGGCTGAATTAGCTTTCATAGACAGCAGACTCCAACTCAAGAGAGGTCAAATTTGCAGTTTTTATATTGTTGGTAGTTGTTGGCCATGGAAAGTAAATGGCTAATTGTAGTTCACATTTCATAAACAAAACTTTTGAAAGAATTACCTGATGGGGAGTGGACATCTGTTAGAGTTGCCAGCTTAAATGGTTAGCTTCAGCAGGGCTGACCACGGAGAGCGTGGCAATTGTGGTGCTTTGCCAGTGAATCATCCTGTCAGACGGTGGTGGTCCCGAGTAATTTGGTGGCCTAAGTGAGATAAAACAAAGTGTGATAATATCATAGGATAATGATAGTACAACCCCAAATCAGAAAAGGTTGGGACAGTATGGAAAATGAAAATTAAAAAAAAAAGAAAAAACAAAAAAAATGTGATTCTTAAATTTACTTTGACATTTATTTCATTGCAGACAGTGTGAACCAAAGATATTTCATGTTTTGTCTGGTTAAGTTCACTTCATTTGTTAACATACAGTACATCCATTCCTGCATTTCAGGCCTGTGACACACTCAGAACAAAGTTGGGACGGTAGGACATTGAGCACTTTGTAACGTCGCCATTCCTTCTCACAGCATTTATAAGAGTTTATGAAGTGTATGTGCTTCCCTAAGACTGATGCTGTGCAACAACTGTGCTGAAGTATCGATACATGAATCGGCTTTTGAAAGGCTTGTTGCGGAGGTCACGTCGGAGAGTCTGTGCTGATGGAGAACATCACGCCAGGTCCCTTTTCAATGGAGCACAACAATGCAGCGTAGTTATAATTGGCACTTGTTTGGGCTATTTTTCTAATTTTGTGTTACAGTGATCCCTCGCTATATCGCGCTTCGCCTTTCGCGGCTTCACTCCATCGCGGATTTTATATGTAAGCATATTTAAATATATATCGCGGATTTTTCGCTGCTTCGCGGGTTTCTGCGGACAATAGGTCTTTTAATTTCTGGTACATGCTTCCTCAGTTGGTTTGCCCAGTTGATTTCATACAAGGGACGCTATTGGCAGATGGCTGAGAAACTACCCAACTTACTTTCTCTCTTCCTCTCTCTCTCTCTCTCTCTTGCGCTGACGTAGGGGGGTGTGAGCAGGGGGGCTGTTTGCAGCTGCTTCCTGAAGGACATGCTGCACGGAGCTTCGCATACTTAAAAGCTCAAAGGGCACGTATTGATTTTCTGTGGCTCTCTCTCTCTCTCTTCCTGCTCCTGACAGAGGGGGTGTGAGCTGCCGCCTTCAACAGCTTTGTACCGGCGGTGCTTCGCATACTTAAAAGCCAAAAAGCTCTATTGATTTTTTTTTTGACTGCTTGCTTTGCACTCCTTTGAAAAGGAAGATATGTTTGCATTCTTTTAATTGTGAGACAACTGTCATCTCTGTCCTGTCATGGAGCACAGTTTAAACTTTTGAAAAAGAGACAAATGTTTGTTTGCAGTGTTTGAATAACGTTCCTGTCTCTCTACAACCTCCTGTGTTTCTGCGCAAATCTGTGACCCAAGCATGACATTCTAAAAATAACCATATAAACATATGGTTTCTACTTCGCGGATTTTCCTATTTCGCGGGTGGCTCTGGAACGCAACCCCCGCGATGGAGGAGGGATTACTGTACTGTGTTTTTTTCTCTCTCTCTACTCTTTTCAAGGATGCCGAATCAGTTTCTTTTTTCTATTTTGCTGTTTTGACTGCATTTAAATATTTATTCATTGTCCCGTGATGCTGTTTTGAATTTCACGACCTTCGACATTTTGTGCGGGTTTGTGTAAACAAAGTGACATCACAGGTCATCCACTTTAATAAAACCCCTGTGTGCGTCCAGTGTCCGCGTGTGTGTGTCTTCTGGTGAAGTGCGCATGCGTGGGGCACAGTGCGATGCTTCAAAGCAGATGCTTCAAAGGCCGCCTGACGCGTCACATAAGACAGAGAGGGCAGAACCTATAAAATATCGCGTGGCCGATCCAATCGGATTTCTGGAAATGATGTAAGACTTAAAACAAAAGGCACGAAAAATCCAATCAGGTACTGAGACGCGGAGACCAGCTTCCCCAAAGAGGTGGGATTAGTGTTTGTTGTTGTGCAAGTGTTCACTCTGAGGATGTCAGCTTGGCCCGGTAAAGTGCAAAGTGTCAGTCGTTGAAGGGGTTTTCCTAAATATACGAATTTTCATGATATTACAATAAGATGACTTTTAAAAGTAGATTTATTTTCACGCGCATAAAATCCGTTGCTGGGGAGACGCCACACATACAATAATCAGCTGCACGCCAGCACAGATTAAAATACTTGCTGGGGAACTGCACAGTACTTGCTGGAGAGACGCTACAAGCACGATTATCAACTACACGCCACACATTACATTAGTTCCTGGGGAGACTCTGCTGATTGCCAACTGTTGTGATAGAAAATTAAACGCATATTATGGACATCAAAGCCAGTATTACTGTCAGAGAAATTTACAGGCATTTTACGGAAATACAAACCAGTATTACTGCGAGAGAAAATTAAAGGCACACAATACAGTGACACATGTTACAGCCACATACAAGCCAGTAAATATACAGCCATTTAATATAGACTGTTCCTACTAATGTTTATGTACTACTGTTCTAGCGCCCGTTATTGTAACGGGCTTAATGTCTAGTTACATATAAAAAACTGGAACATTGATTATCGAATCATCCGAGTTTGTGGAGTGGTGAAATAAGCCAAAAAAAATGCTCAAAAAGAGTTGGGGAATGTCCTCATATATTGTCTGACGGACAAAGATGAAAATAAGGTCAAAAAGAAATCAGAAATTGATCACAATCGATATATACAGTCAGAATCATGGTGTTTATATAGCGAACTAAGAAAGCATGGTGGAAGGAAGTGACACAACGGAAGAGACGTCATCGGGAATGGCCGGAAGTGACGTCATTATGGCAGAACCGGAAGTGATGTTATCGGAGCTGGCCGGAAGTGATGTCACTGTGCAGGAACCGGAACTGACATCACAGATGTTTTGTTGTGTGAGATTGTGGCCATTTTGTGAGACTGGAAATATGGTAGGTGGCTTATGGTTTTTCCTCTTTATTTCTGTAGACAATGAGAGAGAGACATCAGTGCACATACCCAACCCCTCATCTCGCAAAATATCACTCACCTTAGGACTTGATGGCTGCTGCCTAAGCGCGCGTGTGTGACAGTGGATAACATAAAAATGTCAAACCTCTTCAATCGTGATTGATTTCTAGCATCTTTGTTGTTCTGTTTTTTGACTTTGTGCTCTGGTTCTGCTTTGGGGTTGACGAAGGGGTGTTGTTTGTTTGGTTACAACTTTTTTCCTGATGCTGTCTTCCTTACCCTCGTGGTGTGCCTTGTTATGAGACGAGTCTCCGAGAATTACTGGTAGTGAACTAAAAGATTGGGAGTTAAAAAACAAAGCAAAATCATTATTGAGTCAGAGGAGGTCAAAGCCAGAAGATCACAAAGTTAACCAAGCAAACAAAGCACAACGGTAAAGACAAACAATAGCTTGTAAATAAAGCTAACTGTAAACTAAAGGTTTTTATTTGTTGTCTACCCAACTGAGGGGTAACTTGTACTGGTGTTGCTGTGACATCTCGTCACCTCCTGGTGGTGTAACAAACGTGACAGACCCAGTCACTTGACCCGTCTTCCGCGTCACGTAAATAAAAGAATGTGAATAAAAATAAAAACATACAGTTGTGCTCATAAGTTTACATGCCCTGGCAGAATTTGTAAGATGTATACCATACTTTAAAGAAAAGATGACTGATCAGGCAAAAGACATTTCATTTACTTTTAATTGAACCAAAATTAAACTATAAGGCATCACAGAAGAGCACAAGCATTAAACAAAACACAGTGATAAGGAAATTAATGAGATGGTCCCTGTTCAAAAGTTTCCTTATTCTTAGCTCTTTATACGGTTTATTTCCCCTTTTAGCATCAGTGATGGCATGTAGTCTTTTGTGATAGATGTGGATGAGGCCCTTGATTTTCTCAGGTGGTAGAGCTGTCTATTCTCCTTAGCAAAAGCCTCCAGGACCCGTAATTCTTAGGATGTCTTGCACGAACTGCACATTTGAGATTTCCCCAAAATGTCTCAATGAAATTGAGGTCAGGAGACTGTGATGGCCACTTCAGCACTTTCACTTTTCTCTGCTGTAGTCACTGAAGGGTCAACTTGGCCTTATGCTTTGTATCATTGTCATGTTGGAAGATCCAAGTGCGTTCCATGTGCAACTTCCAGACTGATGAATGCAAGTTGTCGTCCAGTGTTTTCCAGTTACATGCTGCCTTCATCTTGCCATCAATTTTCACTAAGTTACCGATGCAGCTGTAGCTCACACCCCCCAGAACATCAGAGATCCACCTCCATGCTTCACAGTAGGGATGGAGTACTTTTCGTAACGGGCCTTGTTGCGTCCTCTCCAAACATTCTGGTTATGACCATAAAGTACAATTTTGGTCTCATCACTCTAAAGGGCTTTGTTCCAGATGTTTTGAGGCTTATCTAGATGCTGTTTGGCATAATGTGAGCTGTTTTGTAGCGTAAGCACAGTAAAGGCTTTTTTCCTGCAACTCAACCATGCAGTCCATTTTTGTTCAAGTACCTCCTTATTGTGCATATTGAAACAGCAACATCACTTCTTTGCAGAGAAGCCCAAACCTCAGCTGAAGTGGCTTGGCAGCTCAACAAATGATCCTGGCTGTTGTGGCTGAAATCTCGGTTGGTCTACCTGACTGAGAGAACCCCAAACTTTCCACTTTTTTTTTTTTAAATCAAGAGAGTTGGACTCCGCCAGGGTTGACCTTTGTCTCCGATTCTGTTCATAACTTTTATGGACAGAATTTCTAGGCACAGCCAGGGCGTTGACGGGGTCCAGTTTGGTGGGCTCAGGATTGGGTCACTGCTTTTTGCAGATGATGTTGTCCTGTTTGCTTCATCAGGCTGTGATCTTCAGCTCTTACTGGATCAGTTCGCAGCCAAGTGTGAAGCGGCTGGGATGGAAATCAGCACCTCCAAATCCGAGACCATGGTTCTCAGTCGGAAAAGGGTGGATTGCCCTCTCAGGGTTGGGAACGAGATCCTGCCCCAAGTGGAGGAGTTCAAGTATCTCGGGGTCTTATTCACGAGTGCGTGAATGGAGCGTGAGATCGACAGGCGGATCGGTGCGGCGTCTGCAGTAATGCGGGCTCTGCATCGGTCTGTCGTGGTGAAAAAGGAGCTGAGCCGCAAGGCAAAGCTCTCAATTTACCAGTCGGTCTATGTTCCTACTCTCACCTATGGTCATGAGCTGTGGGTAGTGACTGAAAGAACAAGATCACGAATACCAGCAGCTGAAATGAGTTTCTTCTGCAGGGTGTCTGGGCTTTCCCTTAAAGATAGGGTGAGAAGCTCAGAGTAGAGCCGCTGCTCCTCCGCATTGAGAGGAGTCAGATGAGTTGACTCGGGCATCTGATCAGGATGGCTCTTAGACGCCTCCCTGGTGAGGTGTTCCAGGCATGTCTAACTGGGAGGAGGACCTGGGGAAGACCCAGGACACGCTGGAGGAACTATGTCTCTCGGCTGGCCTGGGAACGCCTCGGGATTCTCCTGGAAGAGCTAGAAGAAGTGGCCGGGGAGAGGGAAGTCTGGGCATCTCTGCTCAAGCTGCTGCCCCCGCGACCCGACCTCGGATAAGCAGAAGAGAATGGATGAATGATGATTTAAAAGGACACACACAATTATGTGAAAATAAAAAAAATACTTGCCTGAGAGCTCTCCCAATTAAAATGAAAGCTTTCTGCATGATTGCTTGTATTTTCCAGACAATGGCCAATGTTTCACATATTCTGCCATAAACCTATGAGCAGCACTGTAAGTAATACGTACCGCAACAGGTCTTTTCAGCTTTGGCACAGTAAACAGCACCGTCTCCAGCTTCGTATTGACAGTGTAGCTGCGATGCAATGAAATTAATTTTTTTCTGTCTAACAATATAAACCAATGAGTTAAAAACCACTTTGTACTGCTGAGTGTCGTATACAAAAAACACCAAAAAACTTTTTGAGACGATGCAAAAAAATATTGGCTAGGTAAGCAGAGTTTAAAACAGAGTTCTTCTGTAAGATTACAGCTAATTTACTTTGTTTACTCAATATTACATTCTATGCATTATACTGATGTGTCAAAATGGAGAGAGCAAATGTTAAATATACAGGTAAAATTCTGTAACAACGAACTCCAAGGGACCTAAAAAATACTTCATTGTAATGAGATTCTGTATTTGTTACTATAGTGCTTTCTTTAACTTGTATCCAGGCGTTTGCAATCATTTCAATAGCTTCTTTCGCGTTACTTTTAATCTCCTCCTGCCTACAAGTTATGCTGACGAGAATTTTTCTCAGCATTTCCTTACGATAATACACTTTCAGGATGCGAACGATGCCAAAATCCAATGGCTGAAGCGCTGCTGTGCAATTGGGTGGAAGGTATTCAAAGCGAACATTATCTGAATGTGGAAGCATGTTGTGGGCAGCACAGTTATCAGTCAGGAGCCGAATCATCATTATTCTTCATATTGTGAGGTTTCTGAACTCTTTTGAGACCCCCCCCCACTCCCCACCCAATGGGAACGACACGCTGGAGTGCATCCTGAAGCGCGATTGCAGCGTCTGTGGAAGATTGTTTGTCCGTTGCTGGGGCAGGGCAATAGGAGGATCACATTGCTGCAGTGAAGCGCCACAGAAGCAAATCATAAAAGATCAGGGTTGCGCTATAGGTCCCTGTTTTGCACCCCAAAACACGAGGCTTAGTCTCAGTACTTTTGCAAAACCAGCTTTATTCAGCTTGAAACAGGAACGGCAGTTATTTATTGTAGTGTGATCTGCCACTCTGCTATGCACAGACACAGCAGTCAGGCAGGATCGTGGCCAGGTCAGTGATCAAGTAATCCTGTTACAGTATCTGCATTTACAATTTACGTGCTCCTAACCTTGCATCACCCATCAAGATCTTTTCTGTTTACTTTGGCGGAGAGACGCAGCATATCTGTGAGCCTGCTATTGCCCTGTACAGACGCGGAGATCGCACTTCGGGATGCTCTTTGGCTTGCTGTCTAGTTGAGGGAGGTCCCAAGAGAGTTTACAAACCTCACATTTTCTTGAATGAGTGCAGCATTACTAGGAGTGTTTCTTGAACGAGCATCACTGAACCACATAGAAACGGCTTTTTTAACGTCTTCAAATGCAGCAGTTCACATATGTTTGCAACCCGAGAATTTTTTGCTCTGTCTTTCAAGAAAGTTGGCAGTGTCGATGGCGAAATTTCAAATTCACTGGCAACGTCTCTGTTCTTTTTGCAGTAATCGACAGCTGCAAAAAATAGTTTTGTTTTTTTTCTAATATGAACAGTTATCGTTTTTTTTCTGTGTCTGTCGTTTCTATAGGAGGGTGACAATGAGTTAAATTCCAATGGATGTTTTTCAAATATTGATGAGCAATAAGTAAAAGGTATCCCTGAAAACCGCAGGAAACAAAAAAGGGGGAAAAAAAAAACAGTGCGAGGAAAGTTCAAAGAAAGAAAAAAAAATGAGTGTTTCTGTTTGGGGATTGTTGTGCACAACTGAGCTGCGGCCACAGAACTAACTGCTCTGTGGATGATTCATTCGGGTATTTCAAGGTCTTTTGTGCACTTCGTTATAATGAAAGTATCTGCTGAATGTACTTCGTAGTAACGAGATTTCTATAGACTTGTGTCAAATGGGGAAGCTGTCGGGACCATAAAAATACTTCGTTGTAATGAAAATTTTGTTGTGAAGATATACACTATAATGGAATTTTACCTGTATAAAAAAATAAAACCGGTTTATTCAGAATGTTAGCTTAATGGCATAAGAAAGTTAAACTTACCTTGGGAATTACAAAGGAAATCTGATAGTCCATGTCCAGTATTGCTGCTTTAATGCTTCTCACCAATTCCTGTGTTACTAAAATCGATTAGTGAAAGTGAAATAAAGAGAGCTGGAAGAAGGTCGATCCATTGCTGGCTAACAGGAA
Source organism: Erpetoichthys calabaricus (assembly GCF_900747795.2). Lineage (NCBI taxonomy): Eukaryota > Metazoa > Chordata > Cladistia > Polypteriformes > Polypteridae > Erpetoichthys > Erpetoichthys calabaricus. The sequence goes on from NC_041405.2 coordinate 130,601,555, forward strand.
GGAGGTTTATCCACCAATGTGTCACTTCAGAGTTTTGTGAAAAAGGTCATTTGAGTCCTGGTTGGGATGAAAACCTGCAGCCCTCGAGCATCTGGGTCTGGTGCCCCCAGATGTGAGGATTGTGTGTCTAAAACTACTTGGGGGGGGGGGGGGGGTATCCATCTTGTCTCCCTTCTCCTGGCCCCAGAGTCTCTGATCTTCTCCAATCTGAAGTGATTACAAGATTATGTAGAAGACTTCTGAAAGTCTAATTTTTCCACAGTTGATTTGATTGAATCTCATCAGGCCCATGAGTTTCGTTGGTCTTCAGTATACAGAAGGCCTGAAGCATGGCTGACTCGGTTTAACATCTTTTTTTCGTTTTGCCTGAGGCAGTAAACGAGGGAGCACCCAAAAACTCCTAGAATCGGTGAACATCAAGGGAGTGGCGTGTAGTGTAGAAGAAATAGCATAAAGGGTTAATAAATGACGGAAATCAGATAAAGGTCAAGAGAACAACAAAATGTACTGAAAGATGACTAAGAAGTCAGCAGATGTCCTGCGAACAATCAGAATGGCCCGTTGTTATATGCACAGAAATTTCAAGGGTGGTGGCTCAACTCAAAGGTACAGTGGAACCTCGGTTCACGAACGTCTCGGTACATGTACAACTTGGTTTACGACCAAAACGTTCGCCAAACTTTTGCCTCGGTTCACGACCACACACTCTGTATACGAACAAGCCAGTTTCCTTTCGGTTTGTGCGTGCCGATGATTTCCGCACGTGTTGCATTGTTCTCGGTCAGACGTGTGTGCGTGCTGTCGCTGTGAACTCTTTGTGCTCTATTTTATTTTCCTTCCGGGTCGTACGCGCCGATTACTGTATTTAAGCACATGTTCAGGCTCTCCCTGTTCATTGTTCTCAGTCAGACGTACGTGCTTTACCTGTGAATTCTTTGTGGTCTACAGTATTTCATGTGCTTTTGCAGTTAACCATGGCTTCTAAGCAAGTGAAGAGTGGTGAGAAGAAAGTGTTGCAATGTTACTTTTATCTTTTTTTCAAATGTTTATTTTTTTCCATGTACTTAAAACTCATTTAAAAAGAGTGTTTACAGCGATCGATCGGGTTACAGTGATCCCTCGCTATATCGCGCTTCGCCTTTCGCGGCTTCACTCTATCGCGGATTTTATATGTAAGCATATTTAAATATATATCGCGGATTTTTTGCTGGTTCGCGGATTTCTGCGGACAATGGGTCTTTTAATTTCTGGTACATGCTTCCTCAGTTGGTTTGCCCAGTTGATTTCATACAAGGGACGCTATTGGCAGATGGCTGAGAAGCTACCCAACTTACTTTTCTCTCTCTCTCGCGCTGACTTTCTCTGATCCTGACGTAGGGGGATTGAGCAGGGGGGCTGTTCGCACACCTAGACGATACGGACGCTCATCTAAAAATGCTGAAAGATTATCTTCACTTTGCTCCCTTCTGTGCAGCTGCTTTGTGAAGCGACATGCTGCAGGGTGCTTCGCATACTTAAAAGCTCGAAGGGCACGTATTGATTTTTGATTGTTTCTTTTTCTCTGTCTCTCTCTGTCTCTCTCTCTCCCTGCTCCTGACGGAGGGGGTGTGAGCTGCCACCTTCAACAGCTTTGTGCCGCGGTGCTTCGCATACTTAAAAGCCAAACAGCCCTATTGATTTGTTTGCTTTTCTCTATCTCTCTGACAGTCTGTGCTCCTGACGCGCACTCCTTTGAAGAGGAAGATATGTTTGCATTCTTTTAATTGTGAGACAGAACTGTCATCTCTGTCTTGTCATGGAGCACAGTTTAAACTTTTGAAAAAGAGACAAATGTTTGTTTGCAGTGTTTGAATAACGTTCCTGTCTCTCTACAACCTCCTGTGTTTCTGCGCAAATCTGTGACCCAAGCACGACAATATAAAAATAACCATATAAACATATGGTTTCTACTTCGCAGATTTTCTTATTTCGCGTGTGGCTCTGGAACGCAACCCCCGCGATGGAGGAGGGATTACTGTATAATGCTATTAGCATGAAATCCTGCAATGTTACTGTGTTGATTGGCTTTTAAATAAAGTTCAGATTTGTTCAAATGTTCCTTTTTTTCCCAGTGCGCTTAAAACTCATTTAAAAAAGAAAGTGTTTATACAGCGAATCGGATTGTAAGGCTATAGCGCGAACTGCTGCAATGTGAGAGAGAGGGGGCTGCCGTGAGAGAGAGAGAGAAGGGGGGGTGGGGTTGTGCTCGCCTGTTGCTGAGAGAGAGAGAGAGAGCCTGCGCGTGCAGGGAGCCTGGGTGTTTGTGTCAGTGTTATTCAATGTTTTCACATTAGTTTACTATTACACTGTGCATTCTATGGTGTAATTAACTATAATTTGTGCGTAGACATCTTTAAAAAAATATATTTACATACAGTTCGTACAGTCTGGAACAGATTAATTGTATTTACATACAATCCTATGGGGGAAATTGCTTCGGTTCACGACCAAATCGATTTACGACCAGAGTTTTGGAATGAATTATGGTCGTGAACCGAGGTTCCACTGTATAAAGAAGAACCAAAATCCTATATATAAACGTCTATGTGTGTGTGTGTGTCCGGCTACAGCTTGAAGCTCAAAGAAATCAACTCTGTCGCCAAAGTGAAACTGCCAAGAAAAAAGAGTCTCCCTTAGCTGCTAATGCACAAGCGAGGCGATTGATTGATTGAAGTGCCAGAATCCATGGTTTCTAGGAGCCCGGGCTTTTAACAGCACAGGCGTACACAGTTAGTCTCATATATAAATGTCTACGCGTGGAAGTGTGTGTGTGTGTCTGTCTGTCTGGCCCGGACGTGAGAGGTGGAGTCGGGGTAAGGGCTCTGCCTCCAAGGAAACAGAAACTCACTTAGCCACTAATACACAAGCGAGGCAAGCACATCAGCAAAACGAAACCTCCGAAGAAAGACAAAGTCGCTTAGCTGCTAACATCGGGAAAACGGTATCCCTTTTACTTTTCCACCTGCCGTTAATGCACAAGCGATACGAGCACATCTACAAAACTCCTAGGACATTGATGCCCAGAGTAGTTCCTTTCAATTACCTGACATCTTTACATTTCAGTTTTTTTCTGATGGTTTCAATAGTTTCTAGGACCCTGGACTTTTTACAGCACATGCTTACACAGCTAGTTTAATATAATACGTATTTTATACTAGGGGGGCCAAGCCCCAGTTGTGGCCTACACAACTTTCTTGATATTAAAAACCACGACTTACTTGATATTTTAGTTTATAATTTAAAAACGGAATAAGAATCTGAAAATCTAACATCACATTAAAGTTCGATAAATTCTGAAAAGAATGATACCAAACATTCTATATACTGTATGTAGGTTTTAAAATAAGCCTGATTTAAAGTGTGACAAAAAATGTCACATAAAATCGTTGCACTTTTAGGCTTAGGATTTTATATATAGAGAGAGTAGATAAATCATTTGGGAGTAAACCAACCAACCAGCCCGAGTAAAATATATGCATTGATTGACAGTGTATGTAAATTCAGTAGTTTATAAAATGAACGTCTGTCCTTTGTTTTTATGATCATTCTCACCAGGCTGTAACAGACTGCTCCGTCTAAGGCATTTTGCCGAGGAGTAATTAAAAGATACAACAAACAGCTTTTCTCCTGCCTGATAACTGATTTGTCCTGTTAGGGGATGTTTCTTTCATTAATAAGATGTTAAATTTCTTCCACAGTAGTCGTTCAATATGCTGGTAAAAACTGTATGCCTGCAAGTCTGGGGAATCAGCACGCCGAGTGGCATCGTGCGGAGGTAATCGGGTGCAGACTTCTGTTTATTCTCCAGTGACACCATGGCAGATTTTCAACAGACAATGGTGGTCGTGATTTTCGACACTGACAGACTTGTAGTTTGTTACCTGTGAACAGACTGCTGACCAGTGGCACAACGTCGAACTGCCGAGGCTTCTTCAATAAGCATCCAGAGAAGTGATGCATACAAAAACTGCTTTATGCACCATATTGTCAGTCAGGGGTTGTTAGCTAAAAGCAATGTGAATGTTGCTTTGCAGCCCCCGTACTCGCCAGATCTCACTGTAACTGCTTTTTGTTCCATTAATAAACAAGGTGAAGATTTGCTACCATAAAAGAAAATTAGCAACAAACACCGGAAGCTCTAGACACGGAACACAGGGGGAGTACAGAAAATGTTAACAGGAATGGGGGAACGCGCTGTGAGACGTGCACTGCATCTCATGGACAGCGTTTTGAAGGTGACGAGTTCTGAGAATGTGTGTCCATATAAATGTATTTCTTTTGATAATAATGTTGGTGGTGCATTCAACTCATTTGCTATTTCCATCTTATTTTCAGTGGCTTTCCTTGGGTAGCTCCAAGGCTTTTCACTTTGTTTTGAATACAATTTGTTTTTGTATAGCCCAAAATCACACAGGGAGTGCCGCAATGGGCTTTAACAGGCCCTGCCTCTTGCCAGCCCCCCAGCCTTGACTCTCTAAGAAGACAAGAAAAAACTCCCAAAAAACCCTAGTAGGGAAAAAATGGACAAAACTGTCTGCATCTGTCTGCAATGGACCTTGGGAAAGGCAGTTCAAAGAGAGAGCCCTTTCCAGGTAGGTTGGGCGAGCAGTGGGTATCAAAAAGAAGGGGGTCAATACAATACAATACACAGAACACAAGTAATCCTCAATACAATATAATAGTAAAATCAAAATTTTACAAGTATGGAGCAGAATGTAGCAGTAGATGATATCACATATTAGGATTTGGATTTGAATGCAGTAGCTGAAGCCTTCACTTCCTTTCCAGTTTTTCTCCTACTATTCTGGGCCCAATTCTTCATTCTTAGTTTAACATTCCTCTAAATTCAGAAAGTTTTATGCTTCTTTTATTTCTTTAGTGTGATGATTTTTGCTTTTGTTTTAATCCACTTTCAATTTTGCACTTAAATCAGGATATCCCAGAAGTGACACCATCTCTTATTTATAGAAATGTTTTGGTTTTGCAGGTGTTTCCTCCGTCCCCAAAAGGAGGAGGTCTTTGTTTACATGTTCATTTCTGTACTTTTATACATCATTTTAGTTGTACCCATACTGCTTTGCAGTTTTGTTGCCAGAAATGTCTGTATAGGTAGCATCCACCCGAGGGTCTTTGTTACAAATCCAACTTGGCTCTTCAGAACTTGTTCTCTTTTTAAGGAGATCTTTTGCGCTGAGGGTGGAGTGGTGGCTCTGAGGTAGGGGATCTGCACTGGTAATCAGAAAGGTTGCCGGTTCAAATCCCATAAATGCCAGAAGTGACTCTGCTCTGTTGGGTCCTTAACCTGCAATTGCTCCGTCCTGGGTATGACATTAATCTGCATCCAAGCCCTGCAAGCAGGCCCTCCAACCTGCAGGGAAAAACCTGGGGGTTGTTGGCAGAATTGGCACTCCAGCCACCATATAAAACCTCCCACTGTTCCATTCGATCTGAACTAGTGTGGTGCTGAGGTGTCACCTGTTGCACGGCTGAACTCAGGTCCTAATCTGGGAATCCTGAGTCGATTCGTCATGAGGTGGGTGCCGCGATGTGCTCCATCAGCATGTGCTCCTAACCTGAAGCTGCTTCTTCTACATATAACAAGTGCCATGTCCCCTCCTCTCCTGCCTTGTCCATCTTTCCAGATCTGGGACCTTTGCAGGTCTAGAAGCTTCTGAAGCTATTACTGAAATGGAGAAACTCGTTTAGATGACATTCGTCATATTTATTGGCCCTAACTGATGAGTTTAAAGTCAAACCTTCTGGCCTTCCTTTATTTTCCTGTTCTTTTGTAGCTCCTTTACAATTTGTCAAACTTTTCATAACCCTTTGAACATGTAGACAGCACACCAGTGTGTGATGTTAGCCATCTTTACTGCCAGAGCTCAACAATGTTAATGGACAGATACTGTTGAGTCTATTTATGTTAATCATCCATCCATCCATTTTCCAACCCGCTGAATCCGAACACAGGGTCACAGGGGTCTGCTGGAGTCAATCCCAGCCAACACAGGGCACAAGGCAGGAACCAATCCCGGGCAGGGTGCCAACCTACCGCAGGACACACACAAACACACCCACACCCCAAGGCTAATTTAGAATCGCCAATCCACCTAACCTGCATGTCTTTGGACTGTGTGAGGAAACCGGAGCGCCCGGAGGAAACCCACGCAGACAAGGGGAGAACATGCAAACACTACGCAGGGAGGACCCGGGAAGCAAACCCAGGTCTCCTAACTGCAAGGCAGCAGTGCTACCACTGTGCCACCGTGCCGCCCTTATGTTAATCAGTGTCAAGCAAATCTGTCACGTTATGTGTATTCATTATAATTTAGTTTTAATTGCGTTTAATGTACCTGTGAGTTTGTCACAGTGCTCTGAATAAAAAATAAATGAACAGGACCCGAACCTCAAGTAATCACGGATTGTAATTTTGTACTTTTTTTGTCTATCAAGATATTTTACTTCAGACATTATTTTTTCTTTTAACTCTCCAAAAAAGAGCCTTTTTGTTGAAGTATTCAGTTTCATATACAGCACTGTGTAAAAATCTTAGGTCATCCAAGCTATAAGGCCAGTAAGTTTATTTGTACATGAATACATGATATTAAACCCTCGTATCCTAGAAATTAAAAACCAATGTCATATCATCACATCAAATGGCAAACCAACACAGTTCTGGTTTCCAACTCCCCTCCACACACTATCTCATGTACTCCTTCAATGCCAGCAGTCGCACTCCTGATTCAGAAGAATGAGGCGTCTTTAAATGAACCGGAGGAGCGAGTGGTGAAGTGTAACATTTAAATGGGAGTACTGGATGATAACTGGAAAAATCCCAGGGTGCCTCAAAGGCAAGGCTTAGAAATGGCTAAGATAACACCCGTTAAATCATGAGAGCATTGTTTTATATCAATAAGGGCACAGTCAGCAAGTAACGACACACCAAAGTGGATTTTCAAGATGTGATATTCGGCCTGTTAAAGAAATCTGAAGCTAGGAATTGTGGGTACAGGAAGAGCACTAGAGCTCACAAAAAGCTGTCTGCATCTGACGGGCAGCATTTAAAGGTCACAGGAGGAAATCCAATGAAGTGCTGGCTCAGCGACTGGCAGTCACCTGGCATGAAAGGACGTGCTTCAACTGTGCAAACAAGTCCTAAAAGAAAGGGCATGCTGAAGCTAAGATCCAGAGGCAACAAACAGAAGAGACTGCAGTGCACACACACACACAATAATAATAATAATAATAAATAAAGCAGGGTGGAGGGACGACTCCCATTGACAAAAAGTCTTAAGTATGGAGGAGTCCAAATTTGAAATTTGTGGTTCATAGTGAAACTGGTATGTCAGAAGGAGAGCTGGCGACAAGTAGTAGATTTGTGATGTGTAACGAGTCCAGTGAAACTCTTACTCACGTCTGACCAACACACACTGATGACTGCCAGCCTTGGTGGCAACTCTCATAGTGTGCCAATGCTGTGGGAGGATCAGGTCAAAATCAAACAAATGGTGACTGAGAAGAAATACAATTCATCGTGTTCCTTCAAGAAAACGGCTTCAATAATATAATTAATGCACAGGTTCTCATCTATTTGTATTGTAATTTACTTGTGCCTGTGCTAAAAAGTGATCACAAAAAATGACTTCATGTATGTAAAATGTTGCTGTTCTAATGTGCAACATGTCCCTACACAGCAGCACCAAACAAGAATGTATTATTACAACAGATCATTATATTTAATAGTTTGAGTATGATGATAACCCCAGACATGCCTCAAACACAATTAAGTCTGCAGATGGAAAACAAACAATGGTAGATTGTTCACCTCAGAGCTTCAACCTCTGAATAGCTGAAGGTAAAGGAGACCAGTAGTGTGAAATCAAAAAATAAAATTAAAAGAGCTGCCACAGGATGACTAGACTAATGAAAAATATAATTATCCGAACCAAAACGTTTGGCTTTGCACCGTACAGATGGGGAGGTAGTGGTCTGGCATACAAAAATACTAACATATTGAAAATGTCAAAAATTCTTGTTACTTTTTACTGCATCACTGTGTGTTTACTCTAATGTTGTCACCAGTAAATACAGATAACTAGCTTTACAAATTATTTTGGGTGGCCGAAGACTTCTGACTTTAATTTGCTTTTTGAGCAAAGGTGAAAAACATGCAGGGACCTTACAAAAATAAACCCCCCAGTAAAATGACCGTACTAAGTTGTTTCCTGGCAAATCTTTGAAAGAGGCAAAATATGTCAACAATATAAAAAGACAAAAACAAAATATTGTTTTACTTTTCCAATTTATTTACTACTGTTCTTTGATCATTTAGCGTTCTTTCTGCTATAACTGTTTCTTAAAAGTGCAAAACAATACTGTCTGAATTCAGAGTGTATGACTTTGTGTTTATCTTTCGACTTTCACAGCTTCAGAAATACATTCATACCAGTAAAAGACTGTGTATTACCATCAGTTTAACTAGCAACAGTCCACGTCCAGTCTACTTTATACATCTGATTTTGTTGTAAACACGATTACAATTGCATGGATGAAAGCTGAATTATCTTATTTGGATGTAAAACAAACAAGCTTCCAAGAACACAAAGTCAGAGCCCCACACCTGAATCCCCCCTCAGAGGAACACAGGAAGGGTCTGGACAGCAAAGACAAATGCCAAGATTCTTGATGTCTTTTTCTTTGAGCAACACTCTTACTCTCAAGAGTTTTTGAGAACAGGTCCCAGTAGAGTCTGCTTTGGATACGATGCGAGTCCATCTAGCACAATCCCCAACTGCTGACCTGTTTCATGTGGTGAGAAACTCAATTGACGTTCATCATTTCTTAAAAAACGGTTTCTGCACTCAAATGTTCCACTCAAACCTTGCCAGTAGTGCACGTGTGCAGTTCCAGATATGGATGTGTAAACTCAATTGCAAGTTTTAGAATGTGGAGAACTGCCAATTTTTTTTTTTTTGTAAATGGGAATAGTGACCCTTAGGTGGCACCAGAGCCTCTGATATTTTCAAAGTGGGCTGGGGCAGGATATGATGCAAGCAGTATTAAATTAGAAATTTTGATGCTCTTTATTCCATTCAACTTGGACGAAACTCTTTCTCTACACTTTTGTTACTGACTGTTTTAACAAATAATCTACTATAAAAATGAGTGTACACCTTCTAGCCATGCATTCAACCTCATTAGCATATCCAAAATTAATACAAAGTGCCAGCACAGCATCGTGCCACAGATTTATTGAGCCAATGATGTTCGTGTACAATGTAGCTTCACAAACAATAATTGGAAAGGCAATAGTTAAAGCACCCTATCCTAAGGGAGACAGAAAGCAGCCTGTACCACAGACCATACCAGGCTTTGCCGATAAGCCCTCTCACCCCTTTTTTATTAATTAAAAATGAAATTGATCTGTGTCTACAGCTTAACAAAAGTGTAAGGGGATGCTCATATACAATGAACCATGCCCTCCTACTCCCATTCTAATGTGTGTGTTTTCTGACACAACAAACATCAAAAGTTTGAAATACAAAAATGTGCAAAAGAGAATAAAAAAGTTTTTTTTTCTTTTTAATTAGAGATTAAAAGAGCCAAAAAAAACAATCTTTAGTGTTCAATACTGAATCTGACCGATGCTGGGAGAAGGATGGCAGGGCATTGCCAAAACACTTCTAATAAATAAATAAATAAATAAATATGCACAGTGCCCAGATGAAACTGGCAGCTTATCCTGATAAAGCAGTTAGCCCCTACTAAAACACAACTTTCACTGATCCTCTAATCCTCGCCTCTCCGCTGAAATACCACAAACATGTCTATCTTAATTAAAATGGAGCCTTCTACCTTCTACTTTCCATTGATGGTCTTTTAGATTTCACGGGTGCCCACTGTGCCCCTTTTCAGCATTTAACTTCTGTTAGTAGAAGATGGGATATGGCAAACCCTACTCCTACTTTGTTAATGCTAAATTCCTTCATTAAAATGTTTTTTTTAAGATGCATGATGGGGACGGCACTGAAGTAAAATAACAGCTGTGGTGATGAGCATCCCCTTTACAGAACTGTGAAAAAAAATACACCTCTACTTGAGAGGAACGATCCTCCACCTCCTCACCCCAAGAAAAAAGTCTAAGAGAGCACCATACCCAGCCTAAGGAAGAAGGTACTCTATCACTCTATCCCAAACAATTTAGGCCAAAATACTGAACGATGTTCTCTACATTCATCTTGTGCTACTACTCTCAAACTCCCACAGAAATGACCCTCCCTAAAGTCCTAAATGCATGCTAGAACCTCCTGTAAGTGTCACAGATGACCATCCCTCTTATGGCTTCAAGGAACTGAATAGCAGATAGATAATCTGTGATAGACACAAGACAGTATATGTGCAAGGAGGAGTGGGGTCCATAAGAGTGGCTTGTGTGCATGTGTCAGTGTGGCTGTGCATGATTTAGGAAGGACTGAAGTTGACTGATTTGATACCAAAGACCACAAGTGTAGGGCACAAGCTACACATTTAGTCTCTGTTGCCAAAAAAAAAAACAAAAAAAGAAGCATATACAAGAATTAGATAGGGCTCCATAAGGAAGTGTAGCTGAGGTGCCCCTACATTTGTGCCAGTGTTGCATGCAGTCTCAGAGTCAAAATTCCACTTTGCAAGCAGGGAAGGTCTCATCCTGCATGGCCACCGTACTGTTGCTGCCCAAGACGGTAACGTTGAGGTCCCTCTGCCGCTCGTGAGTTTGCTCGTACCATTCATGCATAACAGGAGAATCAAACGTTGGAATCAAGGTCACCTGCAGACATCAATATGAAAGAACAAGTTAGAACTGCACCTAGATTAACTCCGTAAAATAATGACATAGAATTGCTTGTAATTTCAAGACAAACCTTTCTTATAAGCAGAAATTAACTCTTTGGAAATTTAAGAATCCCATCACAAATTTTATAAATGACATAACGGACAAAAATAATTCAAGGGAAATTACAGAGTACTAGGTTTTGTACTTTTTTGTAGTACTTGTCTAATGTTAGAAGCTGCTTGTGCAATTTAGTGATTAAAGCATTGACCCATTGATTAATTTCAAAGGTTATTCTTCCTTGAGAGTATTTCGCTCATCCATTTGACACCCTGCAATCTGTCACAATCATTTATAAAATAGGGGCCAGCAGACTGCTTGTGGGGAGCTGTGGCAATCCTGGTGAGAATGATATTCTTTACAAAAATCAAATCTAATTTTACAGATTATCTTTAAATTACGATTTTCTTTTGAATGTCTTGAATGAGGTGTCTTCAATATTGAACCTTTTCACAATATTCTAATTTTCTGAGATACTGAAATTGGGACTTTCATTAGTTGTCAGTTATAATCATCAACATTAAAAGAAATAAACATTTGAAATACATCAGTCTGTGTGTAATGAATGAATCTAATATACAAGTTTCACTTTTTGAACGGAACTACTGAAATAAATCAACTTTGTCTTGATATTCTAATTTTATGACCAGCACCTGTACATATCAATAAGGTACTAGAGGATATTTACTCTAAACATACCTTAGTTTACAATAAACACAGTTCTATTCACTGCTGCTTCACTGCCACTTGAAGGGTCCACACCTCTTTTTGCCAAAAAAGATTAGTTTAGACTCATCATCACATCCAATGATAACTAGGATTAACAGTTCCCATCTTGGTTCTGATGGACTGTAGCTTATTTCAGACATTACCCTTTTTTAAGACTTTTCACATTGCAAAAACAAAGCGGAACATTTTATGTCATCTTTCCTAAAAACTACTGTGTCAGTCTTATTCTTTATTACATCAATGCCAAAGACTTTTATGATTGGTCATACATGCCACCACATCTTCTTTGAAAGCATCCCGACACTTCTTGCATTTGATCCTACAGTTTTGTATCAGGTTTACACATAAAACAGACCTGGCAAGTTTCTGAAGAATTATACCACGCACTATAATAGAGGTCTACACATTACAGATTTTTCAGTCCCAATTGTGGCTACCTTCCATTCTATTTCCACCAACTCTTGTCTGCTTTCTCACAGTCGTGCACAAGTTCCACTCTGTACCTTACTGCATTCTGGTTTTCCACTCTAAAAGACATGTGAATGTTTGTACATAACCTGGGTGGATTATTAAAAAAGCAGAATCTACATGGGGAGGAAAAATGTGATACTCCAACCGGTAATCACTATTGTGCATCTGCCTTTACAAGCTACTATGCACCATAATGTCTGTAATAATAAATTTAAAAAACTCGTTAAAAAAAAAAAGATTTCTTGCTTTCCAACTGTAGGCGCTTTTACAGAAAAACATTGATTAGAATATTAGTGATAAATAACAGTATAAAAACTATGCAAACCTCTATTGGCATTGCAGATCTGTTACTTAAACATCCTGGTATAGTACACTCGAGCTAAACTGACACATGTAATTTACTGATAAACCCCTGGAATAATGCAAGTTTGCAAAACAGGGAAGTAAAACAAAATTATTTCTACTGGTGATAGCACTGCATTTTATTAAAAAGTCAATCTGTCATTTATGTAGTTTTAGTTAGGCTTTATTTGATGAAATCTGTAGTAGTAATTTTGTGCTTGTAAAACTTCGAAGTAAGCAGAATGATTAAGGAAGATTGAAAATAAAGGAATAAGAATGGCATTAAGACAACAACAAAATCTGGCAGAGTATACAGTGGGAGGTGGGAGATAGCCACGCACCCATACTGACCTGCAGGTTGTTAGCCCATGCTGCTTTGCCTTCAAGGAGTGCATCTAGGATGGGACGCATTACAGCCTCCTTCAAGGGCTCATCACCGCTGATCACATAGCAAGATGATCTCAGACGGCAGAAGAACTCAGTGTCCACTGATGAGGCGCCACTACCAGATGGCAAATAGGCAAGTTCCAAGTAGACTGGTGGGCTAGCTGAAACTGTCTTCTGTGCAGAAGGTCCTAAGACCAATTAAACAAAACACAAAGCAAAGACAGAAAGCAGAAATATTAATTCATTCGAAACAATCTGAAACCAACTGACAGATTCCTTCTGATATATTACCCTGTATATTATTTACTGTCCTACTTACAGTTAGAACTCACACCAGTGAAGAACACTGGTCAGGTAGATCTTCAGTGACTGCATTTGTTGCTGTACATTTTTAGCTCATGACAGAATTATTATGTATTTTTTTTTTCCTAGACCTACTTTTAAAATAACTTGGTAGAGAAAATTGTCATACTCCAGACTGTCAGCTCAGATTTATATTCCTTTGGGGATCATGCAACTGTATTTATTCTTCTCATACTGGGTCAGACATATTAACTGCTAAAAAAGCAATATGATGAGAAGACACTTGAGAATGATATTTACTAATGAAAGCCATAATTACCATCATCATCTTATCAAAATATTGCTGCTGGATATGAACTAGAAATAAGGTCAAGAGAGACAGTATTCAAATGCAGTATGAATAAAAAAAGTAATATATTCCTCAATCTTCTGCATGCTTATGGGTTTGAGGTGGTGTGGAAAACCATTGTCACTCATTTATCTTTTGGAGTATGATCTGTGCCCTGAAAATAAAACCTTCAATGGCACCAAGGAAGGTAAAGGAGAGTTTACGGCTTTAGTAGGAGCCAAAACTGCTTCTACAAAATGGCAGTGGACATGACTGGAGTTCCAGACTCTCTAACATTTGGTGTGCTACTGAAGGCTGGTATTTATAAAAAAAAAAAAAAAAAAAACACAACTGGAGAAACAGGCAGCAGTCCACACTGTCAAGAAAGAATATATTGCACTTTAAAAGGTAGCGCTAGAAAACATGAGTAGGACTATGATGCACATTTAAAGTATGCAGCTCTGATGCTGCCCTAAAGACTCAAGGTACCTGAGGGCTATTAAGGGTCTGAAGGGCATAGACTTCTGGGTGCATTAATCTTGTAGCCAGATAAGACTTCCTCTAACCCCAGAACTGATTTGGGAGCTAAGCCTGGAATAATCAATGTCTATTACAAACAAGAAATATGTTGAGGGTAGACTAAGAAGAAGAATGGAGGTGAAGACTCACTGGTAGGAGAAGAAAAATACCATGGTCTGAAAAAATTGACTAAGAAAGAATCAGAATGTGAGGAGGGAGAGAGATGTTGTAGCATCTGAGTTAGGCGTTAAGTAAGCAAGTTACTCCACAAGACAGTGAAGCAGCAAGTATTGCTTTAGTTTGTGTTATTTTTTTGATACTTTGTATAATAATGCAAGATCACAGGAAACATTTTGATGAGAATGATTTACTCGGCCAAAAATAGCTAATCAATCATTCTTGTAACTTTATAAAAAAAAAAAAAAGAAAAGGAAAAAGAGACTCTGATGGGAATGCCCCCAAGGTATACTGCTATGTAATATACCACCTGGTAACTTACTCTACAGATCTATTGTTCTCTTCATGGAGAGATACTTTTGAACGTTTGTGAAATTACTGTATACCCTTAGCCTGCCTACACTTGAGCACTGTGTTCTTATCCAAGAATGCATTTTAAAACAGAGCATTTATCCTAATAATTCCTTCCATAAGGTTAAACACTTCTAATAGGTTACCTGTTAGTCCCCACTTAAACTAAAAAAAATCATTTCCAACAATCTTTTCTCAGGCCACATTTGCCTTTATCAATTTACACTGAATTGTTTTTCATAACATGGAGAACAGGAGAAAATATTAAAGATGAGAACAAATTAGCCAAAATAGAATATGTGAATATTTATATGAAAAAAATGTATATACTTGAAAATATGTTTAAAACAGATTGTCGTATGAGGTATTTTGACTTTTTTTTTTTTTAATAATTACTGATTAATATTTTTACCTTTTAATTTGAGGTGCACCTGCAAACCATGTATTGCTTATGACTCATGTACTACTGCATAAAACATGCAGGTGCAAGCTGAGGATTTAAAACAAATGGGACACTTGCACAGAATTTTAAAAAATGGACTACCAGCACGCACAAAATGATGTCAATGCAGGAAGAATGATAACTGGGCACACTTGTCAGAACTATGCTTCTTTTTTTACACTCAGAGGCCAGAAGATATTTCCTTGGGCATCTGTTTTTAAAAATACACTGCTCAAGAAAATTAAGGGGACACTTAATCATCACAGTCTAACACCAACTCAATAAAGCTTGAGGATATCAATTTGTTCAGTTAGGAAGCATAAGATACTGTGAATCATCTTCATCTGCTTTGGTGCAAATGAAAGTGACAACACGTGTACTGGACAGGTAACAGCATGAAAAACTCCAAAAAAGGGAATAGTTTTGCAGGTGGTGGCCACAGACAATTGCTCTCTCCTCATCACTCCTGACTGATTCTTCTCTAGTTTTGCATTTTGCTAGTGTCCTTATCACTACTGGTAGCAGGAGGCAACATCTGCAGCCAATTCAGGTTGCACTAGTAGTCCAGCTACTCCAGGATGGCACATCTATACATGCAAGAAGGTTTGCTGTGTCTCAAAGCACAGTCTCAAGCACACGGAGGAGATACCAGGAGATGTGCCATTACACAAGGAGAGCTGGACAGGGACGTAGAAGGGCATCAACCCAGAAGCAGGACTGGTATCTGCTCCTTTGTGCGAGGAGGAACAGGAGGAGCATTTATATGTGATATGTGATTTAAGTATTCCCTTAATTTTTTTGAGCAGTGTATCTATTTTGAGACTTTGAGCATTTACAAGTTTTATAAATGAAACAACTAAAATGTACCAAATGTTAAACTGTGATGTTCTTCAAGTATTTTCTCCTCATGATCATTTACTTTACTAATGCCTTTTGTGAGGGACAACCATGAGCCTGGCCCGGCCGGGACGCCCTCAGTCGGGACAGAGTGTGTCAATTAAAAAAAGAACTAGGACAAAGACAGTCTGAAACTGAGCATTGGCCGACAAAGCTAAAATGAGCAATGCTAACACTGAAAAGGCGCTGTGATAATAACAGAAAATAAAATTGACATATTGCAGGTATTTTCCATTTGAGAAACAAAGCCACCTTTTCCTTTATGTCATGGATGTTTTAACAACTGTAGCAAACAAATATATGTAGTAAGTCACAGATCTCAGGTTCAGAAATGAAGGGGAGCGCTATCAGAAAGGTAATATTTAAAAATTAAAAAAAAAAAAATCACTAATAAAAGCACTACCTAACAAAACAAACAGGCTGACCCTGGATGAACAAAAACCGTACCACAATATGGCACTGCATATGTCCTGAATCATTGCTTAAGTTAGAGCAAGGAAAAACAACCAACTGTTCTTTTACATTTGAGTGTCAGTTTTTGCCTTTAAAGTATTTTTTTTTTCCTCAATACATTCAAATTCTATCTGAATGGTAGCATTTGATCTGCCAGCCTTAATGAGGCATTTTTCCAACAGATGCATAACCTCCCTTGATTTGAACGCAAAATAGCAGTATGTCATTACGTAACCAAACTTTTTCTTAGCCTTCTTAATAGCACCTGCAAACTTTCTGGTTGTAGACTGCGACATGTCCACTACAACTCTTTTAGGTCCTTCTCACAAGGGGTATTTTCATGTTTCAAAACCCTACTTTGCCATTATATTTTACTTTCTGTGTGAAACTTTACATGAAACATAATTTGCCAGGTATATATACAGTAAATGTATGAACTCTGTCTGTACATCTGCAATGATGCTTCTCTTTCTAGGTTATCAGCCAGTACTCTCAGTTTATGTAATGTCCATACCTAAACAACATGCTAGTTACTCTGTTATGTACATAAATTAAACAGCAGCATACTCAGCCTCGATCCCTATATGCCTAACACCATAACCTATTGCTTCATGTACTTATTTAAATTTGGCACCCATCTGCACTATGAAATTTGAATTCTTTTTTCAGTTTGAATATCATCCTCTTAATACCTCTAAAATATTTTTTGAAAAATCAAGACATATTTATAAACACTCCTCCTCAGATCATATTCCTTTGTTGCTTCCACAAAAAAAATCCATTAGTATTAGAGAAACACACACACTTCCATCTAAACCCATGTTAACAACATGATATGAAGTATGTGTCGCTCAATTTAGTCTTTGGACACCTGCTTCAATTAATTATCAAGCTACATGTTACATTACATTGCCTATGATGTTCGGGATGGCCAGGTGGTACCATCTTTTGTTAAAGTAGAATTAGCTGATGTAGCAAAAAAAAAATCAAGTTAATGAGAGATGGGTCAAGCACACCAAGCACTATATAAATACAATTACAGTAATGATCTCTTATATGAATGTCTGTCTGTACAGTATCTTGCAAATGACATACTTCAAGATTTTCACTAATCATATAATGCAGCTTTCCCTAATGCTACAAAAACTTGACAGACTTAAAAAGAAACACTGAAAAAATTTTTCATCAGATATTTTCAGTATGCATGCTGATCCTGGAAACTAAGCTTAGCTCAAGACAAAATCAACATTATGATAAGAATTGGTCAATCAACCCTTAGTAAGTGAAATTTCTAGGATGACTTTCATCTTGCTTATCTATTACTCAATTAAAGACTTTAAAATGGCAGTGAAAACACTGGCTTTCTAGCAACTATCTGAATTTTTGTTTTTGAAATTCTTAGCAGCAACACCACCATGTATATAAACAGCACAGTTAAAAACCTAATTACATTAATCACTTGTTCTCCAATAATGTTCAGCATTATCAGACGTTTAGTGCTTTTAAAGAAAGGTATGCAGAGTTTGTGAACCAAATGACGTACTTGTATAAATAAACTTGTATAAATAAAAGGACTGCACAAATGGAACTCCTAATGAGTTTAATCAAACAGCCAACTTTAAAAAAGATTAGTTGCACTGGATTAATATGCATGCAAATTCATCATACATAATGGGAGCTCTTACCTGCACTTTGGAGCCTTGTTACGGTGCTTTTCGAGTTGCCTAGAGTGCTCCGTGATGCAGGTCGAGAATCTTGACTTGAACTAGGCTTAGGCGGCACAGTTGATGCTCCTCCCTTAGCTTTAGTGTTAGATGTGGCACTGTTTGTCTTGCCTGCATTAACAGGTTTTTTGGCTTTGGTGGTGTCCCGCTTGCCAGATGGTTCAGTCTCAGGATCTGCCATACAAGTGCCAGGTTGTGGGGGCCGAGGGACAGGGTCCAGTAGTGGGATAGGAGGTGGGTCTTGAGGAACAAGGCCCCGATGTAAGGATGGAAGGCCTTCCGAGTCTTCTTCGGAGTCTAGGCCACCATCAGCAGTAATTGAGGGGCAGTCTTCAGTCCCAGGAGGAATATCTGAATCTGACTGAGTGGGAAGAGACTCACTGGCTGAAGTGGGAGGAGTCTCGTGACCTTGTGGAACCTTGCGATTAGCAGTTGTTCGTCTCTGACACAAGGGTTTGGCCAGCTCTTGAGAGAGGTCACTATCATCTGAGATATCTCGTGGGCTGGCATTAACAGCAGAAGGGGACAACTGTGGTTGCTCTATGGCCTTGGGGTGCTTAAATTCGCAAGGGGACACTAAACAGAGATCAACATCATGAGGTGGGAAGTCAGACAGAGGAAGGACGCCATGATGATGAGGTACACGACCTTCTGAACCATCTCCAGGAACACGAGGGTTAAGGGGTGCCCGTAATGGAAGAGTCATCCCCAGTTTGGCTTCTGGGTCCATGAAGTGTCCATTTGGATATGATCTATCGTCTTGGGGAGACTCGCTGACAGGGGGCAAAACTTGCTCAAAGGACACAGAGAGGGACTCATCCACTTCAGTAGAGTGAGGAGAACCCACTTCAGCTGGTAAAGAGGGAGTGGTAATGGTGGGAGAGATGTCTGGAACTGCATCTTTGAAGGGGCTAAGGGACAGGTAGCCAGACTTTGAGCCCCCAGAAATAGTGCCAGCTGGCTTCCCATCAACAGTCTGCTGAATACTATCAACAGGAGACTGGTGGAAGGGAGTATGACCAGCACTGGCAGGGCCGGAGTCAGGAGGAGACACCAACTCTAAGGTTTTCTCATCTGAGCTGGCACATGCATCTTCCTGGCCATTTCTGAGTAAACCTCCCTCTAGCAACCTGTATTCAGTAGGAGTTAAGTCAAAGTTCACACTGCGGTCGCTCTTTGGAGTCCTAGTTAGAGGAGAAGGGGGCCCTGCAACTTTGCAATGGTTGGGTGTAGCATTCTGAGAACAGAACTTCTCTGGACTCTCCGGTTCTCTACTTGCTTTCAGGTGTTCCTCAACATCCTCAATTCCCCGTTTCTTCTCAGTTGTTGTCTTAGCATCTAAATTTTGTTCCCTTTCATTTTCTTCCCTCAGCTTCTCAAACTCAGCAGTCATGTCCTCGGGAGTAGACATTTTGGACCGACTAATTTCTGTCTCACGCTCTTTGTGTGGTTCTCCTTCACTTAAGTCTTTCAATGGTGCTGATTTCTTCAAACTCACTGGCTCTTTCTTTGGCACTCCTACCTTTCCAGTGGGTTTCTTGGCTTCAGTTGGCATTGAAGATGCAGCACTGGAGGGCCTCTTAACTTCTTTGACTGGTGGCTTAACAGACTTTTTAATTTCCTTCTTTGGCTCTACCTTGACATCTCTCTTGGGTTTTGGTGCAGCTTGCTCCTTCTTGACAAGATCTCGCTTTACATCTTCATCTTTTCGAACAGCCCCTTTTTCGTCCTTAGGTTCCTTCTTAGTTACAGGACGCTCCTTCATGAGCTTTGGCTTTACATCGGCTTTCTGCTTTTCTTCTTCCTTGCTCTTTCCGGAAAACCCTTCTTTAGGTAAGTCATTTGATACAACCTTGTATTTTTCCTTTGTGACCAATTTCACCTCTGGCTTCTTCTTCTCATTTGGCAACTTTGTCACACTAGGCCCTTTGGAGACCTTCAGACTCTCATGACTTTCTGTCCTCTTCGACAACTTATCTGTATTTGAGGATTCTAGGTCTCTGGGACAAACTGTGGGAAACTTCAAAAATTCTAAATGCTTCAGCTTGTCCAAGCCTTCCAAGATCTTCACTTGAGGGGCACAACCTGGAAACAGTACACGAATAATTTTTTCCTGTGGGTTGGCTGGCCTCCACACCAGAAGTGAGCAAATCGAAGTCAGGCATTGCAGAGAAGTATCTGACATCTTGGGGCTGCTATCCCCAGGCCAGTGCTTCATTAGGGTTTCCAGCTCTTTACTGCCTTTAACAGGGTTTAAAATGTACATTTCCAAGCAGCCAACTCCCATCTTTTGAAACAGAACAAGTGGCTCAATAGAGGTGCCACCAGGTCTAGAAAGAGATTCAGGAATGATGCTCAGTCTGTCCAGGCACTGCAGTGTCAAGGCAGCTTGGTCACAAGCACGCAGTACTTTAGGATCACCCTGCAAGTCCCGGAGTCTTTTAGGGGCATTAAAGAAAACAACTCCCAGGTCTGGTGAGATCAGATTTCTTGCCCAGTCTTCATTGCTCTGTGAGCCAGCTGACTGCTCTTCCTCATCTAGCTCAGCAATTTTACGCAGTAGCAAGCTATTGATACCTAGAAGATTGTCAATTCCTATATGGGTTAGTAGCAGTGAATCTATGCGATCGAGGTGTCGCACCAGCTTCCAAAAGCAAGATTTAGCATCTGAACCACCATCCACCAGCACGTTAAAGCCATTAACTACAAAGAAGGCGCAATCACCCCTGCCACCAGGAAAGATGTAGCAGCAAGGCTTGGACAGCTTGAGGAAGCCTACTGTGCCAGGCGGTTCAAGCAGCTCAAAAGGAGGACGAGGTTCTAATGACTCAGATAGGTACTCTGTGAACTCCAGCAAGCCTTCCATTTCTGGCAAGATGGCCAATGGGTTGCACCTAATCTCAATGAAATCTTGCAGATTGTGTCCATCCAGTGCTGAGCTCTTCCAATCCCCGTAGTTTGGGCAGGCCACAGTCAGACTGGCCTTGTGGACAGGATCAGTAGAGCTCAGTAAGTCACCGATCTGCAGCGGGGAGATGTTGGAAAACAAAAGATGTAGTAAGATAGATGATGCTGATGGCAGTTGGAGCAACATGATTATAAGTACAAGGGTAAATATTCCCATCAGGTGATCTAACCAAAAGGCCAAGACTACAGAAAAGCCCATCCAGCTACTTTTAATATTTGATCCCTTTTCACTAAAAACAACCATTAAGATATCATAACATAGACTAATCACTATAATTGGGGCTAAAAAGCCTGACACTCATCAACATTTTCCCCGACAGTGCAGTACTGCTGTGACAAATCCCAAAATATACCTATACGGAGTAATCTATTGAGAATCTCCACTGCCACCTCTTTTTACTCACCTCTTTGTCTGCGAATATATGAATAAAATCATGAAGGGAAAAAGAACCAGAAGGCAGCACCAAGTCTCCACTTTCCTCCAAACACTGTCCAGCCAAAACAAGCAACTTATGTCGAGAAGCATCTGAAATCAGGCTCCTTACCTGAAACCAAGAACACAATTTATTTAATAATGCATGAACAAATACTTATAAATAAACCAAAACATATATATCACTATATCTGTATGCATCTCAATGTGTGCTAGTTCTGACTGAGCATCTGGTGACCATAGCAAAGAGGATTACTGGAAGGGATGGGAGTTATCAGTTAAGTCAGGAAAATGTTTCAGAGAAGGTAATGCTGAAAAGCCTCTGACAGCAACCACAGACACCTACAAATACACCCAAAAAGAAAAAGAAAAAACACAATGGGCTCAGCAAGTAACAGAATGGCATTTTAGTGACCAAGTCGATCAAGTACAATTTGAGTAAATTACAAATTAGACAGTCAGAATGCTAAATCTAGTTTTTGTGGTGTTACCAAAACACACAGCTTCAGGGTTAACTAAGGAAATCAGACAAAAAACCAAAAGAAGAAAAACTATGGGAATTAAATGAAAATAGCCTCACCTCCCCACAAACGCACTGAGCAGATGGGCCAACAAGCACTTTTGTCTCAAGCGCCTCTCCACTGTGATGCAGGGTCCTTTGTCCTGGAAAGCAGAGAAAACTATTAGCAGAATGGTAACCATGAAATAACGAGATAAAACTGGGGCAGTTCCTTAATTCCTTGTAATCTGCTCTCTAATCCTGTGCTGTTAGCTGCCTGTCTTTCATACGCACGCGCAAGATCACAGAAAACTGAAGACCAGTCTTTATCTTAAACAGGTCTTTCTCAAATGCAATGCACATTTCACAATTCAGGCACAAAAACAAAACTTCCTACGGCAAATGCGTTCCTCTAACCCAAGCAATCTCATGACAAGGAGCCATGGAAGAGGACTGCCTAAATCTGCTCAGTGCACACCATCATCTCAAAAGATAAAACAACATGATTTTTATCAGTCACTAATGGCACATTTCCTCTGCAGGATATGATGGAATCCAGAAAGCTTCACGGAAGCACAATCTTAACGAAGCGAGTCTGAAATCAGGAACCACTAATCTCTCCCCTGTTGCAGAAGAGTAAATTAAGATGAGTTGTGACAAGAGTTACATATACCTCAAAAGTAAGCAAGTTTTCAAATTCTTTAACTAACCTATCTGCATTACGGTGCCTGGTGTGCCAATCCTGCCAGCAACCTCCATGTTTTCACTGCAAATTGAAAAACCTGCTTGCAGGGCTGGATGCAGATTAATGTCATACCCAGGACAAAGCAATTGCAGGTTAAGGGTCTTGCTCAAAGGCCCAAACGGAGTAGAACTGGAAAAGTCCCAATTTCTGATATCTTTAACCACTGGGTGAACAGGCCTCCCTCGAAGTGAAGTAAAGCATTATAGTCCACAGCAGCCTGCCAGCCTGGTACTTCAAAATAAAACCATAAGAGAGCTGAAGAGTGCAAGATACATTGGTTAATAACTGCTTAAAAGCAAAATATTGGCCAGCTGAATTTGTAAACCCATGTGGTTGTGATGTATCTAAAATAAAGTCTGGCATACTTTATATTCCAGTGAGAGAGATGAACTTACAAGTAAAAAGCTTGTTAATTTATGCTTTTAATATGCTTAATTTATAGTGCAGGTGGAGAGATATGTTTACTGTTTCAGAATATTTGTTGTTCTTTTGAGAGATATGAAAAATTCTCTTTCCTATCAATACTAATGCAGAATCCCATGCACATTACCAGAAAATTCACTTAGGATGAACCACTTTACATGTTTTTGAACACGCGCAAACAACAAGGCTTGGCATTTATTTCTAGAGAGTTTTAATGTTTCTATGACTCATGCAGCACCAGAGAGTGAACACTTTCTTAGTGTCCTTTACACCACAGATGAAGAAAGCAGTAGACTAATTGGCAATAAATATAAAATGCTCAGTCTCAATAAATAGTGTATTTTAACAAAGCTCTGGAATTTCACTTCAACATTATTTTATGTAAGCACAATTAAACTATATTAAGATGTATGGTTTGTTCTTAATATTTTATTTTGGATGTACATTAACATGAATGCAAGTAATTTTGATAAAGTCAAGAGTGTTTAAGGGAATATTGTGGCTCCTTAGCATCCATCTATCCATCCATCCTCTTCCGCTTATCCGAAGTCGGGTCGCGGGGGCAGCAGCTTGAGCAGAGATGCCCAGACTTCCCTCTCCCCGGCCACTTCTTCTAGCTCTTCCGGGAGAATTCCGAGGCGTTCCCAGGCCAGCTGGTAGACATAGTCCCTCCAGCGTGTCCTGGGTCTTCCCCGGGGCCTCTTCCCGGTTGGACGTGCCCGGAACACCTCACCAGGGAGGCGTCCAGGAGGCATCCTGATCAGATGCCCGAGCCACCTCATCTGACTCCTCTCGATGCGGAGGAGCAACGGCTCTACTCTGAGCCCCTCCCGGATGACTGAGCTTCTCACCCTATCTTTAAGGGAGAGCCCAGACACCCTGCGGAGGAAACTCATTTCAGCCACTTATATTCGCGATCTTGTTCTTTCGGTCACTACCCACAGCTCATGACCATAGGTAAGGGTAGGAACATAGATCGACTGGTAAATTGAGAGCTTTGCCTTACAGCTCAGCTCCTTTTTCACCACAACACAGCGATGCAGAGCCCGCATCACTGTGGACGCCGCACCGATCCGCCTGTCGATCTCACGCTCCATTCTTCCCTCATTCGTGAACAAGACCCCGAGATACCTGAACTCCTCCACTTGAGGCAGGATCTCGCTCCCAACCCTGAGAAGGCACTCCACCCTTTTCCGGCGGAGGACCATGGTCTCGGATTTGGAGGTGATGATTCCCATCCCAGCCGCTTCACACTCAGCTGCGAACTGATCCAGAGAGAGCTGAAGATCACAGCCTGATGAAGCAAACAGGACAACATCATCTGCAAAAAGCAGTGACCCAATCCTGAGTCCACCAAACCGGACCCCCTCAACACCCTGGCTGCGCCTAGAAATTCTGTCCATAAAAGTTATGAACAGAATCGGTGACAAAGGGCAGCCCTGGCGGAGTCCAACTCTCACTGGAAACAGGTTCGACTTACTGCCGGCAATGTGGACCAAGCTCTGACACCGGTTGTACAGGGACCGAACAGCCATTATCAGGGGGTCTGGTACCCCATACTCCTGGAGCACCCCCCACAGGATTCCCCGAGGGACACGGTCGAACGCCTTTTTCAAGTCCACAAAACACATGCAGACTGGTTAGGCGAACTCCCATGCACCCTCCAGGACTCTGCTAAGGGTGTAGAGCTGGTCCACTGTTCCACGACCAGGACGAAAACCACACTGTTCATCCTGAATCCGAGGTTTGACTATCCAATGGACCATCCTCTCCAGAACCCCCGAATAGACTTTTCCAGGGAGGCTGAGGAGTGTGATCCCTCTGTAGTTGGAACACACCCTCCGGTCCCCCTTCTTAAAGAGGGGGACCACCACCCCAGTCTGCCAATCCAGAGGCACTGTGCCTGATGCCCATGCGATGTTGCAGAGACGTGTCAACCAAGACAGCCCTACAACATCCAGAGCCTTGAGGAACTCCGGGCGTATCTCATCCACCCCCGGGGCCCTGCCACCAAGGAGTTTTTTGATCACCTCGGTGACCTCAGTCCCAGAGATGGGGGAGCCCACCTCCGAGTCCCCAGGCTCTGCTTCTTCATTGGAAGGCATGTTAGTGGGATTGAGGAGGTCTTCGAAGTACTCCCCCCACCGAACCACAACATCCCGAGTCGAGGTCAGCAGCGCACCATCCCCACCATATACAGTGTTAACACTGCACTGCTTCCCCCTCCTGAGACGCCGGACGGTGGACCAGAATCTCCTCGAAGCCGTCCGAAAGTCGTTCTCCATGGCCTCCCCAAACTCCTTCCATGCCCGAGTTTTTTAAAAAATTTGGACGGCGTTTTCCCTCGCCCGGACGCGGGTCACCGGGGCCCCACTCTGGAGCCAGGCCTGGAGGTGGGGCTCGATGGCGAGCGACTGGTGGCCGGGCACAGCCCGAAGAGGCAACGTGGGCCCCCCTTCCCATGGGCTCACCACCTATGGGAGGGGCCAAGGAGGTCGGGTGCAGTGTGAGTTGGGTGGTGGCCGAAGGCGGGGACCTTGGTGGTCCGATCCTCGGCTACAGAAGCTGGCTCTTGGGACGTGGAATGTCACCTCTCTGAAGGGGAAGGAGCCTAAGCTTGTGGGCGAGGTTGAGAGGTTCCGGCTAGATATAGTCGGGCTCACCTCAACGCACAGCTTGGACTCTGGAACCAATCTCCTTGAGAGGGGCTGGACTCTCTACCACTCTGGAGTTGCCCCCGGTGAGAGGTGCTGAGCGGGTGTGGGCATACTTATTGCCCTCCGACTTGGAGCCTGTACATTGGTGTTTACCCCGGTGGATTAGAGGGTAGCCTCCCTCCGCCTTCGGGTGGGGGGACAGGTCCTAACTGTTGTTTGTGCGTATGCACCGAACAGCAGTTCGGAGTACCCACCCTTTTTGGAGTCCCTGGAGGGGGTGCTAGAGGGCATACCTTCTGGGGACTCCCGCGTACTGTTGGGAGACTTCAATGCTCACTTGGGCAATGACAGTGAGACCTGGAAGGGCGTAATTGGGAGGAATGGCCCCCCCGATCTGAACCCAAGTGGTGTTTTGTTATTGGACTTCTGTGGTCGTCACGGATTGTCCATAACAAACACCATGTTCAAGCATAGGGGTGTTCATACATTATGTGCACTTGGCACCAGGACACCCTAGGCCTCAGTTCGATGATCGACTTTGTGGTCGTGTCGTCGGACTTGCGGCCACATGTCTTGGACACTTGTGTGAAGAGAGGGGCGGAGCTATCAACTGATCACCACCTGGTGGTGAGTTGGCTTCGATGGTGGGGGAGGATGCCGGTCAGGCCTGGTAGGCCCAAACGTGTTGTGAGGGTCTGCTGGGAATGTCTGGCAGAGCCCCGTCAGAAGTAGCTTCAACTCCCACCTCTGGCAGAACTTCGACCACGTCCCGAGGGAGGTGGGGGACATTGAGTCCGAATGAGCCATGTTCCGTGCCTCTATTGTTGAGGCGGCTGACCGGAGCTGCGGCCGTAAGGTGGTCAGTGCCTGTCGTGGCGGCAATCCCCGAACCCATTGGTTGACACCGGCGGTGAGGGATGCTGTCAAGCTGAAGAAGGCTCCTTAGCAATTGATTGTCTATCACTGGTGATTGGTGTGTGGTCTGGTTTATTTTCAGGTGGGGATTTTTTTTTTTTTTGAAAAATGTCTCTCGGGCAACAGTGGTCAGTACTGCTGCTTCACGGATCCAGCAATCATTGTCTGTGTGGAGTATAAACTTTCTTTCCTGTGTTTGCATGGCTTTGGCTCTGGATAATCCTGGTTTCCCTCCTATATCTCCAAATATGTGCAGATTGTTTTAACTGGCAAGTAAAAATTATGGCATTATATATGCAAGTGTGGGTGTGTATATGAATGTACCTTTAATGGACTTGCATGTTGATCAGGGTTGTTAGCTACTTTGTTCGACTTGTATTAAGCAGGTTTGTAAATGTTATATCATTTTGCTTTGCCAATGAATTTAGTATTTTTGAAAATAATTACACAACTTGACCCTAAGGTTCCCAGTTCAATTTTTCCTCCTGTTCACTGTGTGCCCTAGGCAAAGTACTTAACCTAACAATGCTTCACACATTAAATAAAAAAAATATTTAATATACATATTTATTATACTATATATATTATACTTTATATAAAAAATGTATAAAATAAATACAATAATATTTACCTCTCTGGGAATCACCACCTTATTGTGGTGGAGAGGTTTCAGTGCACCTGTGACCTTGGGACCTATATTGTCTGTAGCAGAAGTGCCCGGTAGGGATCCCAAGGCAAACTGGTCCTAGGTGAGGGGTCAGACAAATAGTGATTCAAAGCACCTAATAATGTTGCTCTATAAAGACAAGGTCCCACCTGGTATGGGATTACTGGAGCCTCCTCCTATAGCCTGGGAGAAGTGCCTGCAGGTGACTGCCTGGTGGCCAGGTCTACCACAGGGCCAATCAGGTACAGCCATAAAACATAACATGAGATTACCCTCCTGTATGCCTTTCAGCTGCAGGAGGAATAGGGGCTGGGTGGTTGAGTGCAAAGTTACCTAGGCGGCAACTAAACACAGAGGCCTTGACAGACTGGAACCCAGACACAAACTGACTCTTGAGACATAGAATGTCACCTGTCTTGGGGGGAAGGAACCAGAGTTGGTGGGTGAGGCAGAGAGCTACCAACTACATATAGCTGGATTCATGTCCACTCACTTGGCTCTGGAACCAAACCCTCAAAATAGGCTAGACTCACCTTTACTCTGGAGTTGCCCAGGGGAAAGGCATGGAGCGGGACTGGGCTCCTTGCCGAGTCCCAGCCTGGTAGCTATCATGTTGGGAGTTTGTCCCAGAGAACAAGAGGGCTGCCCCAATGCGGCTGAAGGTCTGCGAGGAGAGGAATCTGACTACCATATGTGCCTATGCACCAAATATCAGTTTTGAGTATCAGACCTTCTTGGATCCACTGGAAGGGATCCTGGAAAGGGTCCAGGCTGGGTACTCCATAAGTCTGCTAGGCGATTTCAGTGCCAAGGTGGGTAATGATGAAGACACCTGGAGAGGTGTGATTGGGAGGAACAGCCACCCTGATCTAAACCATAGCTTTGTTTCATTATTGGACTTCTGTGCTAGGCATGGTTTGTCCACAACGAATACCATGTTTCAACATAAGATGGCTTATGAATGTACTTGGTACAAAAGCAACTTGGGCCACAGATCTATGATAAATTTTATAATCGTTTCATCATATTTATGTAAATATGTGAGAGGGGCAGAGCAGTCAACTGATCACCACCTGCTGATGAGTTAGGTAAAATGGTGGGGAATGTGCCTGAACAAACCTGGAAAGCCCAAGTGAGTAGTGATGGTGGACTGAGAACATCTGGGGGAGGCCCCTGTCGAGAAGACTTTCAACTCCAACCTCCGGAAGAGCTTTCCCCGCATCTCGGACGTAGCTAGGGACACAATGTCTGAATGAGCCTTGTTCAAAGCCTCTATTTTGAAAGCAGCTGCAAACAGCTGCAGCCTGAAGGCCATAGGTGCTTCTCAAGGCCGCAACCGAAAGACCCAATGGTAGACACCAGAGGTAAGGATTGCCATCAGGCTGAAAAAGAAGGCCTTCCATATATGGTTTGAACGGGAAACTCCCAAAGTGTCAGAGAGGTACCAAAAGGCAACCTTGGTGGTCAGGGAAGCAACTACTGAAGGGCTTAAAGAGGTTCCAGCAAACCATTAGGCGACTTAGAAAGGAAAGGCAGGGATTCACCCAGGCTGCTCTCTGCAAGGGGGGGAAGTGTTGATTCGGACTAAGGATGTGTCTGGTAGTGGAAGGAACACTTTGAGGACACCCTCTTTTGTGGAGGAAGTGGAGCCTGAAGATGATGCGGGAATCGATGCCCATTTTCTTGAGGGAGGTTACTGAAGTAGTTAAGCAACATATGAATAAGATCTGCCCAGAAATGCTGTAGGCTCTTGACATTGTTGGGCTGTCATGGCTAACACGCCATTTCAATGTTGTTTGGTCACCATGAGTTGTGTCTCTTGAGTGGCAGTCCAGGGTGGTGGTCCCCATTTTTAAAAAGAGGGAGGCAGGGTTTGCTCCAACTATTGGGGAATCACACTCCTCAGCCTCCCCGGAAAAGCTTATGGCAGTGTGCTAGGAAGAAGACTCTGCACAGTTGTGGAACCTCAAATCCAGGAGGAGCAATGTGGATTCCCTCAAGGCCGTGGAACAGTTCTTTACCCTCATGAGGATTCTGGAATGGGGTATGGGAGTACACCAAAATGGTCTACATGTGTTTTTTTGATTTGTAGAAGGCATATGACCGTGTGCCTTGAGGGAATCTGTGGGGACTGCTGGGAGAATCATGTTTCCGGGGTACCTGATAAGGGCTATTCTAGACCTGTGTCCCCATACTCGGGAAAAACATTTCCATGAGGTGTGGGACTCCACCAGGGCTGTACTTTGTCTCTAGTCCTGTTTGTGATTTTCATGAACAGGATATCAAAGTGCAGCGGGGGGGGTCCAGTTCAGTGGCCTTAGAATTATATCACTGCTTTTTTCAGATGACATGGTCCTATTGGCTTCATCAGGCTGTGAACTCCAGCACACACTGCAACCGTTTGCAACCCAGTGTAAAGAGGCAGGGATGAGGATCAGCACCTCTTAATCTGAGGCCATGGTTTTCAGTAGGAAAAAGGTGGACTGTCCTCTCCGAGTGGGAGACGAGTTAAACTCCTCCTCTTGAGGCTGTAAGTACATCAGGGTCTTTCTTGTTCACAAGTGGAAAAGGGATGGTGAGACTGACAGATGGATTGGGGTGTCAAGCACAGTTATATGGTCACTATATTCATTTGTAGTGGTGAAGAAGGAGAAGCTCTTGATTTGCCAGTCAATCTTTGTCCCTACACTCACCAATATTCATGAGTTTTGGTAAATGACCGAAATAATGAGATCACAGGGCAAGGACAAAAATGAGCTTTCTCCACAGGGTGACTGGGCTCTCCATTTAGAGACAGGGTGAGAAGCACAGAAATTCGGGTAGGACTCCTAAGTCCAAACCTCCGCATCAAGAGGAGCCAACTGAGGTAGGTAGTCTTGGATGCCTCCCTGTGGAGGTTTTATAGGCACAACCAGCTGGAAGGAGACAGGGCTCTCTGGGAGGATTATATCTCAAAGATGGCCTGGGAACACATTAGGATTCTACAGTATAAGCTGGCAAGTATAGCTGAAAGTGGTGGAAAATTAATGAAAGAATGAACAATAACTTTAAAATTGTTCAAAATTAAAATGACTCTTTAGTTTAAACAATAAGGGAAATGTTTTTATCCATAAAAACATCGAATTTTAGTTATTCAGGAATGTATCATGTTAAGTTTTTAAAAACATATTGGCTAATGGCTTTAGGAAAACAATCTACATCAGTCTTGGTCAAATTAATTACATAAATTGCTCCTAGTCACATTCATGTTCACTTCCATTCCAAAGTTTCATGATGTAACCCACACTGCTATGTATACTTTGTGTGCATGTTTTTGATGTTACTGAATTATTGTCAACTGTTCTGAGGAAAAGTCCAAGAGAGAACTTTACTGTATTATATACACTATATAATATGTACGCATGACAATATTTTGACTTGGACATTTTATCCCACACATTCTTTGCCTTATTTCCTTCCTGAAGCTTTGTGCTAGTGTAGGAACCAGTGGGTGAGTGACAAAGTTGGAGGAAGGGTACAAAAAGTTTGTCTTCAACAAAGGGGAAGGGCTGTCAGTGCTTCAGTAAGAAGCTGCGTGAAGATGAGGTTAGCCAACACCCCATAAAGACAGCAGTGATACGTGCACGTAAAGCAACAAATGTTTCATACTTATGTTACTCAGCATGCAGCTTGGGGGATGGGGAGCAAACTGAAGTGCCTGGGGCTGTGAATCATTAGTTGACTGTGAAAGTAATGAGGAAGTTGGCTGGTACACTTTCTTAACGCATTCACAGGGAGCTGGAATGGGGAATATTCTATAATAATAATAGCGAAATTTTCAACTTGAGTAGCCTGCTAGTTATTAGAAAACAACAAGTACTTGCAAATATTTTTTTTTATTTTCTATCAGCAGCAAAACGTTTGCAAAGTAGTAGCTTATCACAATTTTCAGAATGCGAAATAAATTTTACATTTTGCCCAAATGAATACCGTATTCAATATCACAATAGCACAAATGTTTGTCATTTTTACACTTGAGCATTTGCACACTGTTCGATTTGCTCTTGACCACTGCAAGTCAGATGCGGGGACTGAACCTTGTGAAAACAGACCAACACATTAGCTACTAAGCCACACTGTCTGAAACATTGCTATTTATAAGGGTGTTACATTGCAACAAAAATGACATGATCACAAACACATGAAGTGAACCTACATCATCCTATAACTAGATATTAAAAGAAAGATAATCAGCATAAAGTGAAATGAAGTGCACATAATGTGGAAGATTGATTATGAAGAAAGACTTACATAATGGATGGGGTTTGATTATGTACTGTGTATGTAAATTTAAAGAATCTGCACTGCACACTTGAATGAGAACACTATCCCTGCTAATCACTGGAATCTGTCTACTAGTAGAATGTTGAAGCACAAAAATGCAATACAAGACAGATGAATTCACTGAACTAGGCCTCTTGGAAAGCTCACTAGTACTGATTAGTTCAATGGCATTTTTTAAAATCTGTGTTGGTGTTGTGAACATTTTGATAAATTAACAGTGTTTCCTAGAAATTGTTGATTTGAGAAATGGCATGGTGGGTAAAAAAACACCTTACAATGTGCACCAACTGCTGGCTAGCACATCTTTGAACATTTTAGGACAAGGTGGTCAAGACATGAGGCAATTGCACCATCAGTAATATTTAGGAGAAATTAATAGCCTGACAGCACCAGCAAAGATGCATTTTTATTAATTTAATGATAAGAAAAAAAAAACTCTACAAGTGAATAGTGTCTTCTGAAGATCTGAGATTGGCACTTTCAACTTGCAAAACCATGTCAAGTTGAGAGTCTTGCAGCTTTCTGAAAGAACCACCATTCTAAATGGGCCATTGATGGGATCCCTGCTCACAATTTCCATTTAATTCCAAGGGAAAAATCAATACTCGGGTCTTTAAAAGAAGGATGAAAGTTCAGTATGTTGCATTAAGTATGGGTCAAGCTCAGAAATAACAGCACAGACAGACATTTTCACACTAAGTTCATTTTTCTGACTCTGGAACGATTTCTCCCACAGTTCGGTTTATTTAAGTAGATGTAAAACATGCCAACGGCACTCTAATGTGGACCAAAACAAGACAGTTTAGAAACAGTGGTCTTGGCATGGTACCAAGCAAACCATGAAGCAGTTCATGTGAGGTATGTGTCATATCTGACAAGGGACCAATCCAACTACAGAAAATACTGTTTATTATGGGAAAAACTTTCTTCTGTGTAATTCGGCAATCTCTGTATAAAAATAAAACACATGCATACAAGTACACATAAAACAACTTGCACAAGATTTAGTTATCTGATACTAGGCATTCCTTTCACAGACCTGTCTGGTAAACAATCCATGTAATTACTGCAAATGCAGTGGTGCACAAGCGCAATTCTTTTTGATCCATTAGGCTGATTTTTCACAGGAAAGAAGTCCACCACACTGGGGTTGTCAGACATATTGAAATATCAATATGTATTGATTTTAACATTTTAAAATTACTTTAACCCTCATTTTTCAAGGTATCGATTCTGCAGCCTACATTACAAATGTACTTTTGGTTTGCCATGGCTCAAGTTGCTGTTCAGCTTCCTTTCACTCATAGGTGTTAATAAGGTGTCAACTTCAGTAGGTCGAAGCCTTCCCCAAACATGCTTAACTAATAAAGAGGACAGTGGCCTCAGGAAATACTTTGGCTTTGTGGGAAATGGGGATGGAAAACCACAAGATACATGCAAGCCTGTATGAAAGAATTCGAAGTGACTCAACACAAAACATTGAGAGGTATTGTATTTCTAAATTAAGAAAACATTAATAAGCATAAACCTGTAAACTGTTGCATCTGAAGTAGGGATGTGGCATTTACTTTTTTTCAACACTTATTTTGTAGCTACTTAAACATTTAATGTATAAAGACAGATGTCTTCAATTTTTTTAATTTTTTAGCTGAAGGTCACTTTTATTTTGTGTTGTTTATTCAGGGGCAACACTCTTTAGCACTAAAGTTCTGTCACTTGCTTAATTTTTAAACCCTCGCCTGTTGCACATTACTTTTTTGTATTATGCGCAATTTTAAAATTATCATATTTCATCACAATTAATCACATCACATGTAACGTAAGACACTATAACTTTTCAGTGCTTAACTGCATAAAAAATGGCACTACTCCTCTATGTGTTCATATACTGTACTTCAGAGTGTGTAATCAGTATATCAGGGCTCATTTGCAGCCCAGCAAAAGTAAACCTCATGGAAAAGTGCATTGACATGCTAGTCTTCCTTGCAAAATATTTACAACTTACAATAATTTTTATTTACACAAAAAACGCAATGTGCATTGTTTGCATTTATACAAAGCCTTTAAATGTATTTGCAGTCTGTGTGTAAGTTCTCTGAACAACAAAAGACTACATTAAAGTTCTCTTTACTTGAATGCTTAATGATTGCTTTAGTATTTTTATGTATACTGTTTACAAAAGATTGCAATATAATAAACATTTAATGACATTGGTATATTTCATTGTACTACCACAGTAACAGCATTTGTTTTCATCAATGTAAAAAAATTGATGACAAAATAAAACTTCTTTACTTTTTTTCATTACGCTTGCCTTTAACAAAAGATTAAAATAATTGAAGTATTTGCATTTAATGACTAAAATTACTATTTGTTTTCATCAAATAGTAAGCAGTAATTGTTACTTGTGGTTTGCTTGAAAATTTGCTGTGTGAAACCCAATCTAACTCACTAGCTGTTGAACATAGGGAAATTCGCAAATGAGTGGAGACCATATAGTGCAAAAAGCTAATTTATAAACCAGTCATCAATTGATCACACTTACATGTCTTAAAATGTGTTTATGCACAACCAAGATCTCAGATATAAGAAGAATTATTTAAATACCATTTCTCTTTTTAAGGACAGCAATGAGGCTGAATTTTCACAGTTATGAAGACCAAGTGTGGGATGATATTCAAATACACACTAACACCTGATAATATTCACTGTCCCTCTACGTACACCTCAAGTCACATAGCTATACTATGTGCTCAGTCCTTTACACAGCTTATGCTGCACTAACATGCTATGTAACTAATGTGTGTTGAAATTGGGTCTCCTTGTATTACATAAAACCTTATGGCTCCTAAAAAGTAGTGAAAGAGACAGAAAAGCCCAAAACAGACTGAGAGGTCAATCCTTTGAATGGGAAACTCGAAGCCATAAAAGCATTCTGCATATAACCTTTTAAACATTATTAACTCTTTTAGGGCTAATTTTTTTTTTGTTTCTTTTCTGCCAGGGCTGAATATTTTTCCAAAAACTAACATTTTTTAAAAAAGAACACAAAGCAATTGTTTAACATATCAAATCAACAAAAAATATTTACTTTTGACAAATGTTACTGTCTTGCATGTTGTATGAGCCTGCATACTCTATGATTTCACATACATATCACATACATTTTACACAGCAAAGTCTGATCTCGCTCAAAGCAGCCAATTTCAGTCATTGCCACATTGCACTCCTTACAATATGTGTTGTTTTGATGCCTATTTTTCAATTGTCTGTTGCTGCATTTTCTAACATATATTGTTAGTGTGTACTGTAGAGAGACAAGTCACCCATTTGCCATCGTGCCATGCCACTGCCACCAAGTTTTCTGCCTGCATGAAAACCGTATTGTCACCTCTTTTCATCTTCTGAAACTTTATGTATGGCATTATAGCCTGGCTCACCCCATGGGATTTGCTTCTGTTTATTACAGAAGTGAATAAAACTTTGCAGCAGCACGTACCTAAGCCACCAGGGGACAAAACACGTTTGGACCAATGCTCCCTGAAGTTATATCACCAGTTCTGTCCCATCTCTATTTGTAATGCCACAGCGTGCTTCATCTCGTCTTTCGTTGTGGGTTTCCACTTTGAAAAACGAGAATGCGATGCAAACGCAGCCCGCGATTCAAAAAAAATCTCTGCCTACCTGTTTGTCTCGTCTGACAGTAGCTGAAAAGCAGCATCAGGAGAGAGCAGCCTGAAGTACAGCAGCTGGTGATCTGTCGTGTCCAAAAGCAAGCCATGCCGTCTTGTAAACTCCGGTAGCCAGATCGGCTCTCAACGGATCAATGTATGTGTATTTATCCCATGCGAACCTTGCCGTAGATGCATCGGCTGCGCGAAGGCACTCAACTGGCAGCAGATCCGCTGGCGCGGCATCGGCTGGTGTCTGATCAGCTGATGCCTGCTTCTAACTCTCTTGCTCGATCTCCTGATCACTGCCAATAAAGTCCGATTCTAAAAAATCAAGAGTCCGACTCCGCGATAATGTGCAAAACAACGTCTGCCAAGTGTTTTCTTTTCTGCACTTGCTTCGCTGCCTTTTCACATGTCGGTGCCATCTTGCCTTTGTTTACATTTCGCAACTCACGCACACGCAATGTTTATTTGCCGAGTCAACGAGTCTAGCATTCCTCCAAGCACAGAGGGAATGCCTGTGA
Source organism: Erpetoichthys calabaricus (assembly GCF_900747795.2). Classification (NCBI taxonomy): domain Eukaryota; kingdom Metazoa; phylum Chordata; class Cladistia; order Polypteriformes; family Polypteridae; genus Erpetoichthys; species Erpetoichthys calabaricus. Next base: position 130,637,414 of record NC_041405.2, read on the forward strand.
CGTGACAGTGAGATTTGTCGCCATTAACAGCTGATTGTCGCCCTCTATCCCTGGATGTCGACTTTTGTCGACATTCGCCTTCAACCCCTCCTGTCGACAAAAGTCGACATCCGCCCTAAAAGAGTTAATGAAGCCAAACTATCTTATAACTGTTTGTTTTGCTTACTAATCTTATTATCAAACTGCTTCTGCCAGCTTTCATCTATTTTTGTGTTATTTGAGAGCAAAAATTAACAGTATTTTTTGAGGCCATAGAGTAGTTTTTTTCATGTAAATTAATGGTAATAATATGTTAAGATTATTAAAATTTACTTTTCAGGAATAGATTAGCTTGCAAAGCAGGGAAAGCTTGTATAGGGTAAAAACCTTTCTGTATATAGAGAGAATTTACAAATTCCCCAGAGACAGCAGCAATGCTGGGAACCAAAACCAGGACCATGACACTACAAGTCAACAGAATTACCTAATTAGGGCTGCAATGATTAGTCGACATAATCGACGACGTCGACTACAAAAAATCATCAACGCGGACTTTTTATTGTCAACGCGTCATTAATAAATAGAATCTTCAATAGAGGCTCTAGTCAATAAGAATCACATTGGTTTTTGTAACTGCAATGCACTACATGAACATCTGGGGGCAGTATCGTTTGTTATTGTTTGTCAAGACTGCACAGAGTCCTACCAACGAAGAAAGAACGTCTGAGGAGAAGAAGAATGTAGAGGAAAATAAACGTGGTTGCAATGGCGAGTCGCATAGAGGAGGGGGAAAGAGATGGAAACAAATTGAGACAGAAACTTTCTAAACTATGGGAGCACTTCACTGAAAAAGAAAAAAAAAGTTGAATGCAGATTATGCAAAGCGGAGCTTTCTTTTCACGGCAGCATCACCGCAATGCAAGAGCATCTGAAACGCAAGCATCCTGGAGCTGTGATGCTGCTGTCTCTTGAGAGGTAAGTTTTAGCGTGTAAAGATAGTGTCACGTGTTAACGTTGATGTTTGTACTATAATGTGTATATCAAGGTTTTGACAATGATAGTTAACCCTTAAACCGACACATACTTGGGGATTAATGCACCCATGGACACCAAATACTTTTTTTAGCTGACTATTTAAGTAAACGTCACAAATCACAAAGAAAATATTACATTTTAATGAAACACGTATTTTGTTTCATGCAAAGAGCATCACAATTACTGCAACACTGATCATTTTACACACTGCAAATGAACTGTAAAAACTATAAAAAAAAAAAAAAAAAAAAAAAAACTACTGCAACAATCTATTCTTATATGTTCAAGGTGCAACTGAAGTCATTGATGAAATTCAGTAAATCACAGAGCCAACTGTGCTTGAACTGACTACAAGCAAACACACAGAGGTAAACGCTGATGATTGCAGGCTCTTCTAGTGCGGTGGCTGAATCCCAGAGACAGTGGTGCTGCAGTTCTGCCGGGACCAGCAGTGGTCATTAGCTGGCTGCGGTTTAAGGGTTAAGTGAATATAATTTCAATGTTATGTTTGCTAACGTGTTTAGAGCTATAGTAAACGAGTGAATAGGAGCAGCTGAGCCATCCTAGTTTTTTTTTTTCCTTCTTTTTTCGTATAATATTTGAGTTCATATGAACAGTAAACCATCTCTAACTAATGTTAGGTAACTTGTGTTTTGGAGTATATCAGTAATTAGCTTGTTACATATTTTAGTCCATTATTTTTTTTATTTTGGCATAATATAGTACATGATGTGATAAACTGCAACACTTTTCCTTCAGAGTGTGATGATTAAAACATCTTTCTCTGTCTGCAAAATCATTCTTGTGTATTCCTGCTACCTCTACTCCCTCTGAGTGTCTCTTCTCCGCAGCTGGGAACATTGTCTCAAAGAAGAGAGCCAGCTTCACACCAGAGCATGTCGAAATGCTTATGTTCCTGCACTGCAATCAGGAATATATGACCTGAATCTTTTATAAACTGTACATTATTGTTTTATTTTATTTGAATTAAATCTTTATTTAAACTTTTGGACTTTAAGACACACCAGTGGCCATTTCTGGTTAACTTAAATGCACTTTTTTTGTTTAAAGACTATGCGCACTTTAGTTTGTATTGTTTAATGTATTTCTTTTTTATTGTGATGGTCACACTAATATAAAATATGTGATTATTTTCAAATTCATGGTTGTTATTTTAATTTGATTATTATTAACTTTAATTGTGTTAATGCAGAGACATCAAGGTGACATTCACAGGTGGACAGACGTGAGCAGATGAGGTAATACATGCACTGGAACCCAGAACAGGATGTGCAACCACAGGCATCAAAATAGTCAGGCATGAAATAATCGTGACTAATTGAAAAAAAAAAAATCGAACAATTAGTCGACTACCAAAATAATCATTAGTTGCAGCCCTATACCTAATACAGCACAATGCCATGCTATAGTAGGTTTACTATGGACGTTTGTATCTGATTTTTAATTCAAGTTGGAACTGACCATTAAAAAACCCAACAAAAAAGATATATAAAAAAAAAATCTATAAACACAAATAATGCTTAAATTCTTATTCTGCAGAAAAAATGTTTCAAACTTAATAAAATGATGATAAAACAGTACCTCACTGAACCAGAAAAGGCATAATGATAGCGTGTAAAACCACTACTAACTGACAACAAATCTCTTAGCAGAGACATGCTATTTTTGCAGAGGGATCACTCAGAGTATCACCTCACACAAGCACCTATACTCCGAGACAGGATGGCAGGGACGCTGGGAATTACAAGCAGCAGTTAATATTCAACGACAAATACACAAAAGCACAAAATGAATAAAAATTACGACAAGGTCCGTACTGTACATTCAGTACTATTCATCATTATAAGTGATGGCTGCTATGTATTCAATCATTTCAAAACTACCCTGCTTTGTTCTTTGTCGCAAGATTAAAATGGACTGAAACAGTTGAAAAGAAATATTTTAGGGTATTATGTGCTCATCTGTATCTCCAGAATTGTTGTAAGTAAACATTTCTGTATCTCAAGACCTGCCTGTACATGTATTGATCACTTTAATATTTAACATTCTTTAATAATGTTTATTTGTCATTTTTGGTGATTAATTGAACTGTTCTTTTTATACAGATGTCAACAGATTGAAAAATGCAATCACTGATATTTTTGATATTAAAGCTTCTCAAGTTACAATCTCAATACAAATAAACCAAGGATAAGGTAATGTTTGACTGTATTGAAAATGATGTACATAGTGGTAAATATAATCAGGCATGGAACAAAGAATTCCGCCCAAAACTTATGTACAATGTATACAATGCAGTGATCTCATTGTGGTTACTTGTACTTGCAATCACATTTTTGGTAACCATAGGTGAGGATGAGGTTTTAAACGGACTGGCATTAAAAGCATAATTACACGACTTAAGACACACGACACGACTTAGACACCACTTCACAACCACGGTCATGTAAAATGATCACACAACTGCTACACTAATTCTTTTGCCAAACCCACAATCTCCTTTTTCTTTTGTGTATTTAAATCAAACAGGTGAGGAGACAAGACATAACCTTGTCAGAGTTCAACACCTAAACTGAGCAGACTTCAATTAATTCCACGTATACAAATACGACTCCATCCCAGCAAACACAGTGATAGATGGCATACACCAGAACCCCCAAACCCTTTACTACTTTAGCACTTTCCACAAAGATACTACAGGAAACTTTTTTTTTTTTTTTTCCAAATCCACAAAACACATGTAGTCAAGAATGCCCCTCCTCAGATACCTTTGTAAAGGTAAAGGGTTGTTCTAATGTTTGATGGCAAGGACAGAATCTGTAAATTTCCTCCTGGATTTGTTCAACTATTAGACAGTACCCAGCATAGGGAGGCTAAGGTTTCATTAGTAACTGGAACAAAACATATTATTCTCATTCAATAAAAATGGGGACCAACACTCCCATCTGCAAGGCCAAAGGCACTGTTTCCATCTTTCACAAAACACTGAAGAGATGCGTTAGTCAAAACACACCCACAGTATTCACTGCATTCTGCACTTTCACCAAGACCTGTTTTAGGCTGAAGCCAGGCTGAGCAATGTCCTTTCCTGAGCTGTTAAAAATCTGAAATTCATTCTCCACAGACTGTCCTTCTCTACGCCTTAGCTTTCACTTTGGTAGCTACTGCCTTTATTACTTTATGTCCAAGGACTAGTCTAGCTCAAAAGTCACCACTGTGTAAATCACTTAATCTCACTGAATCACAAGATGGAAGACTCCAAGCTTTACTTAAATTTAACAGGCAATTCACCAAGTGTATTTTCATCCATAAAGGGAATGCATAAAACAGACCAACTGATTTCAAAATATGCTGACATCACTGACTGACAAATCAAACTTCATGTGGTGGAGGGAAAGACAAAAATGACAATTAACCTTACATACCTTTGACTTCTTCAGAGAATGTAGCAGTGTGACGTGAAACAAAGAGCTTCAGCTGTTCATCTAGGTTGCACTGAGAGAGGTCCACATCCCATGAGCGTATTCCTGGGGGAAGGAGACACTGTTTAGCAACAGAAAAATATACTGCACATATGGGTGAAATAATGGGAGTATTAAACTACTGTGATTAATGTCTGAATCTAGTTTTTTTCCTAGGAATATAGGTCAAATGCTGTCTAGATGTGTCACACTGTCTCAGACTATTCATATAGCATGAAAATAAGTCCACATTCAAAACTGTAGCTTTGTCTGTTTTAGTCATATCTTGAAAAACAGGAATTTGTCACTCTTATTAAAAAAATCTTACCCAAGACCTGTTTTCAGTTCAGATCTACAACTATTTTATCACATGTTCTGACATGGATTATTAAACTTGAGGTCAATGGACAACATGTTTGGTCCATCTGATGGCATAGCAGAGGAACTTCAGCATCCACTGCTGGTACAGTGGAACCTCGGGTCACGAACGTCTCGGACCACGTACAAATCGGGTTACGACCAAAAAGTTCGCCAAACTTTTGCATCTGTTCACGACTACACACTCGGGTTATGAACAAGCCAGTTTCCCTTCCGGTTCGTATGCGCCGATGATTTCCGAACGTGTTCACTCTCTCCCTGTGCATTGAGCGAGAGAGAGAGAGCGTGTCTATATATTTACATACAGCTCATACGGTCCGGAACGGATTAATTGTATTTACATATAATCCTATGGGGGAAATTACTTCGGGTTATGACCAAATCGGGTTGCAACCAGAGTTTTGGAACAAATTACGGTCGTGACCTCAGGTTCCACTGTATATGCACATGCATTATACCTCCTTACAAGATACATATTTTTTTTGAGATGGGACTGTTATCTCTGACCAGTTAGCATAGTATTTGGGGATCTAAACCCATGCTATTTGTAAAAGGTGACTGAGGATGCAAAAGAACATGCTAATGTGATCCAACAGAAATGCATTTATGGAAAAACAGCAAATGAAAATCCATCCATCCCCTTACATTACAACTTTAGCATTGTTCCAAGTCACATAAAGTCAGAGCCTAACCAGGCAAGGTCAAGCATACAGCCTTAATTAATTCTGGATGAGACATTAGTCCCAAGATCTCGGGATGATGACTAACTTTCAATGTTTTTACCAATAGTGGAAATTAAAGTCTGTAAATGAAATTCATGTAAACACACATATTATGCAAAAACCATAAATAAGGCATCCTATCCAGAAATCAAACCTTAGCCCTAAGGTATGCAAATCCAGAACAATGTCAGCTGCATGTGTTTCCTATTGTTAAAAGAACAAAATGGATGTAGCGCATACAGAAATGGGAGTAACTCTATGCATATAGTCCAAAGTCTACTTGTGGATTCAAGATAAAGAACAAACCCCTCCCTTGCTGTGCTACAACTCCCTGTAACAGAGTACAGAGTAGCTTAAATAAATTGGCTGTAGCACATTCAATCAGAGTTACTCACAAACACATTCCTCAGCAGATAAAACTAGACAAATTAATATAAATTAATATTTTTATATATATGTATTATATACATATACACACACAGACAGACTTATGCACTATTGTAGTGATCATACATTATGTCATGAGAACCAGAACATTATTCACTCCAGTAAACCATGCAGACTTTAACCCCACTAAAACACACCTTTTCCTTTCGCTCATTACTGGAATTAACACTCTGTCTCACTGATTTAAACGACTCTGTGATTTTTAGAATTATAAAGACATTTTCTCTGCATGTGAATTGTCAGAATTTACCTCAGCCAAGGGTAACTGTTTTATAAATATTATCAGAGCATGAATTTAATATTTGAATAAGAGAAACTTTACACCCCCATCACCCATGTTAACTATAAATGGAGGAACTACAGTTTTGGGGTAAAGATTCAGCAGGGTTTTTACAATGAATTATATGATTACTGTGCACTACCCAATCCACAGACACAGACAGATTTGTTGGTATCCCTCCACAAGAAAAGAGGAACCCACAACTGTCTCTGAATAACTTGAAACTTACAAAAGAAACTGGCACCCATTGTTGTTTATTCCGTATTGAACAAAAATCAATCTTTGCCTTAAGAGTTTTGATTCAACAGAATATTTCAAATAATACCACAAATGAAAATGGCCTGGACAAAAATGATGGAGCCCTTAACCTAATATTTTGTTGCACAACCTTTAGAAGCAATCACTAAAAACAAGTGATTTCCAGGGCTCTCAATGAGACTTCTGCACATGTCAACAAGTAGTCTGGCCCACTCTTCCTGAGCAAAGTGCTCAGCTGTGTCAGGTTTGAAGAGTACCTTCTCCAAACTACATGTATCAGTTTTTTACACAGAGTTGTTGTGACTCACCAAAAAGCTCCAGTTTTATCTCCTCTGTCCAAAGGCCATTCTCCCTGAATTACTGTGGCTTGTCAAGATGCATTTTAGCCAATTCCAGTCTGGCTTTTTTATGCTTTCCCTTCAACAGCGTAGTCCACCTACATCTTCTTCCACTGAGACCACTGTCACTCAAAAAGTGACAGATGCTGATGTACCTTTACCTTGGAGTTCAGGGGTCGATTTCCTTCTTGTTGCTGCGTCCAGTGAAGTTGAGTACATTGGTTAAATTTGTTAATATTTGCATTTGTTGTCATAAAAATATCAAGCTGTTTGGAGATGGTCTTATAGCCTTTGCCTTTAATATGCTTGTCTATAATTTTCTATCTGATCTCCTTGGACAGCTCTCTTCTTTGCTTTCTCTGGTCCATGTTCAGTATGGGACACGATAATACCGAACAGGAGAGCAAATATTTTTTCTCCATTTAAATAGGCTGAGTGGCTGATTGCACGAATGAAAACAATTGTGATACTAAATAAACAAAACAGGTAGTTTGAAAAATCACTCTAATCCAAGTATTTAGGATCTTTTCTTGGGGTACTAACAAATGTGTCCAGGCTATTTTAGAATATCTTTGTAGAATAAGCAATGCTTGCTTTGCTTAACTCGATGACATTTCAAAGGCATGCAGATATACAGAGGACAATTGCTTTTCATTTAATTACTTTCAGGAGGCATGCAGTACTTTATCAATGAGCCGTAAGGATAGCAACACATTTGTCCATGTCTGCATGTATGTGCACATAATTTATCCACTGATGTTTTCTTAGTGGTAACTCAAAAGCAAAAACCTACAAATAAAGCAGTAACACAAGAAGTAGTAAATACTGGTATTATTCAGGATACTTTCAATTACAATATCTCATTTATAAGAACTCTTTAAAACTTACATTTTTATGATATTTGCTTTTTTTGGATCAGTGTGGGTGGGAAACTTTACTTGCTAACAACTTACTGAAAATTTACATTCAATAGACAAGCAAAAATCTAAATTTCAACAGTCACAAACTTACTGATCCTTTATTTTTAATATCTCCTTCCTCTTCACATTAGTTCAAATTTAAAGATTGCCTTTGTGAAATTAATTTTCTCAGCTGAAAAAATCAATTGTTTATTTTAGAATTCCTGTAAAACCAATCTTTGATGAATTATTTCAATGTATCTAATATACATCAAAGCTTAGGACTGAGCTTATCCCCAAATCAGCCATAGAACATAATGGACTCGTAAGTGAAGGCTGTATTCTAAAGTCAGTCAGTCATTGTCTAACCTGCTGAATCCTGAACAGGGTTGCAGGGGTCTGCTGGAGCCCATCCCAGCTAGCACATGACGCAAGGCAGGAACAAATCCTGGACAGGATGCCATTGCATTTAAATATGTGCAATTTGTTTTTTCACTGCATTCATCACATTTAAGTTATTTTGTTCTGTTAATACATTTTCATTTGACTTCAAAACCCAATAATCATCACATGCTAAGCTTTTGCTTATTAGTTTTTTGTAACAAATTACGTGCCTTAAGCAGCCTCAATAACTGCACTTCTGTGATTCCTTCCTGTTCCTAACAAAATACTTCTTTACTGCAGACTCATGCTTTACAAAGCAACATTATGATATTAGACACATAAATGTCTGGTAAATAAGGAACTTTTGAAACACTAATAAAATTTTATTTTGGAATACACATACATAGCACCTAATTTCTTCATCATTGTAGACCAGCTTCAAGCCAATACACAGGTTGTCAAATGTCACTACATCAATTGTTTTCAGAGAGTGAATGTGAAGACTACAATCCCTTATTTGGCTTTGTACGGTGTTTTTACTAGAAAGCAATTCACCGTACCATCATTTTTAAATTCAGTGCTCTCAAGGCATGAATGCATCATCTATTCTTATTTCTTAAGTCTAGTTACAATGATAATAAATTACATTTAAACAGCGCTTTTCTAACCTATTCAAAGTGCTTTACATAGACAACAGAGAACCACTTCAACCACCAACAAAGTGTAGCCTTCACCTGGACAATGTGAAGCCTGCCATTCTTGCACCGGCCCATTCACCACACACTAGCTATCAGGTGGTGAAAGGAAGAGAGCAATAGTCAGCCAATTAGAGATGATGATGATGAAGGTCCTGAATGGACAAGTCCATGGTGAGCACTGGGAAATTAAGCTAGGTCATCAGGGAACATCCTGCTCTTTTCAAAATATATCCAGGGATCTTTTATGATCACAGAGTGAGGACCTCAGTTTTGCATCTCATCTGAAGGATGATACCAACATTTACAGGACAGTGTCCCTATCACTGCACTGGGGCATTGGGATCCACACATAGGCCACAGGGTAGTCACCCCTGATGGCCTCACCAACACCTCTTCTGAGTGATGATTACAATGGAATACAATTAACAATAACAAAAGCTTTTTATCACTTTTAGATTGAAAAAGCAGTGGGAATTCTCCACTCTACATTCAATCAGATATTTTACATAACTTGCATGATTCCCAAAAATCGGACCCCTGATAATTTATAACAATAATAATTACATATATATATATTTTTTTTTTTCAAATAAAGCATAAATTAATCTCTAGCGGTTTTTTGTTATGGCTTATCTCTCTAGTATTCTAAAACATACATCAACATGGGAAAACCACTATTCCACTTGAGGAAAATTACAAATTCATCACATATGATGGTAGAAAATATTTATAAATGAACTTGGGAAAGATGATGCAAAGTATGTATGGTATACCCACACATTTGGTGATGATTATAGCAAACCATATTACTGCTCTTGCATTTCCAAGCTTAAGGGCATACAGTCATATGCTTCTTTGTTCCTACATGTACATGAGGTAGTACATAGTCATTAATGTCAGGAATCATGCATCCAGTGCTGACCTGTCTCTCCTTCACACCTATTACATTGCCTGATTCTCTTTCTATTTTTGTGCCCATGTTTAAATTAACTGAAGTGTTGGGTGGGTAGCGATGACTGTCAGTAACTGTGTAGTTCCAGTAGCTCAGTGTTATTAATTAAGCATTGGTACCAAAATTGATAAATGCTCCCCAACTTGACTTGACTTAGTTGGTCTGAACCAGAGTTGCACTCCAGCCTCAAACCGTGCTTATTGGACTGCCGAGTCATTTTGAGAAGATGAAGCCAGAACTTCAGCACCCCCTTCTGCACTGTGAGGCTCTTTGGCAGGTGTTCCAGCTCTGCCTGGCAGCTGTTATTTTGGAAGCTTCTATGAAGCCACAGGATCTTCCTACAAAACTGACATGCAAGGCTTCTCTTCTGTACAACTGCCATCTCTTAAACACTCGTGCACATCCTCCTCTGTCTTTTGCCATTGTATTTTTCTTCAAACGCTATCAGTCCCGGAAGTGTTTATATACACTCATCCCCTGAACTGTAACAATACATAACACTCATTCCATTCTAAGTGATGAGCCTTTCTCTCCATTTAATACACGAACGCTTCATTTTCCGACTGAACCACACCCCCATTTAAGGGGGAAAAAACAAAACTCTTCCATCGAGATACATATCAGCAATTACTCCGTCAAGAGTTAAATACACATTTTTACAATTATAAATACCTTTCTCAATTAAAAGCATTCGTTCAGCACTGCACTCAATTAAATACATACCTCACTTTTTAGTTTTATAAGATTTACACACACACACACAGTTCGCGACTTTCAGTCAACTGACGTCCTCCTTCCCCTTTTGCTGTAAGATACACAGTACAGCTACGAATGCAGATTTTTTTTTTTTTTTTCACCCCATCTCTCTGCTCCGTTATAACCCCTCCCCAGTCCTATTCTCCATATAACACACCGCGGATTCCGCCCGCCCTTCGCCGCCGAACTGGACAAACCACCCCACTCTCCGAAAGCACACTCACCTCGCTCCACCGTGGCCACCACACTCTCCGGGAGCCCCGGATGGCTGTACTGACCCACCACTACCACCATAGAATACCTTCGCTCTCTAAAACGTGGCTGCGAGGCGCGGCTCTGGCACACTACCGCCTCATCCCCACCACCTCGCTCAGTCGCCATGTTGCCAAGCTGCCCTTGACGTCACCCGCGTGTCTCCTTATAAGTGGAGGCGGAGTCTTCCCGTCGGCAACCAATCAGCACCTTCAGATTGTACGTTCAACGTGCACATGAGCAGAGCCGACGCCCTCTGTCTGGCAGTCGCGTGTCAGGCGTCTGGGTTGGGATCATCTTCAGTATTATTCACGCACCACCCCCCACGAGCATGAAGAATATAAATCGTCCCCAACAATATGGAGCTTGAGGGCAAGATAATTCCTATAATCAGGAATGACTTTGCATTTCTTCAGGATGGAGAATTTCAGAGTCATGTCATCCTAGAACAATCTGAAGACCGCAGCATAACGTCGTTTCATTCCATGTTGACTGTAGTGCACGATGATAGCATTTTTCAAATTCATATCTCATTGACTGGGATGTAGAAGTAATTGTCACCCACCTCGTCATTGCAGTATTAAGGCTTTCATCAAGTTTGTGAGTATCCCCTCTAAAGTGGATGGCCTGCTCCTCATCTTCAGTTGCAGGCAGTGATGTTTACACACATTGTTTCCCTTGGTGTTGTTGCAGACAGTGCAGGCATTGTTTTTATTTTGTAAGCTAATATGCCCCGTGATATGCTTCCTTACACTGAACACCCAGGGTCGGATCAAGGGTACATGGTGCCCTTTGGCAGTGGTGTGTGGAACCTCCCCCGAGCTGTAGATGACATTAGAGTGCAAGGGCCCCCTTAGAGATTGGAGAGATGGGGTTCTCGCAGCCACATGTGAAATTGACAATGCCCTCAGAGATCAGCGCAAAGGGCGCTCACAGTCACTTGTAAAATTAGCAAGTGTGGTAGGATACCCTTGGAGATCATATAAATGCAATAGCAATGAGGTGGGAAGCTTGGATAGGAATTGTCCCCCCACCCCGACCTCATGGTGCCCCTAGGTCGGTGCCTACTCAGCCTGTGTCTAGAGCCGGCCCGTCTTCTAACTCTGATTGGTCCTTTATACTGATATTAAATGTGAGCGTTATTATTTGGTGTAAAATACGGTACGTTGGTAGTGTTTTGTCAGTAGGTCACAAACCCTCCCCCTGCCATCACACCATATTCCTTCTTAGGACAGTCCCAGTGATTCATGTGCTCAGTTTGTATGTAAAATACATATTGCAAACATATTTTCAATGCAGCTATGCACAAGAAATTTAGAAAAGACATTGGTATTAACTCAATAAAATGACACAGCCAAAGAAATTGTAACATTCCAATCCATTAAAACATTTTTGGCAGTAAAGTGGGATGACACAGAAGTAAAGTATTGAACATGCTAACTAAAATTTATTACTTGGTGGAGAAGCCTTTGTTTGCAATAACAACTTGAAGACACTTACTCTATTAAGAAACAAGTTTCCTGCAGTGTTCATGTGGGATTTTTGGTCATTCTTCTATGTAGACAGTCTCTAAATCTTGAAGATTCTGGAGAGGCCAGCTGGTGAATCTTAAACTTCAGTTCCTTCCAAAAATGTTCTATTGGGTATAAGCTGGGTGATTGACTAAATCATTTCCAATACCTTCATTTTCTTCCTCTGGACCCACTTAAGAGTCTTCTTTGCAGTATGTTTAGGATTGTTGCCCTGCTGGAAAACCCCCCACCATGTCTCATCTTCATTGTCCGTGTGGACAGTAACTGATACTTCTCAAGAATTTTGCAGTATATAGCTCCATTCATTTTGCCTTCATTCATTTTGAACCTAGTGGTACCGTGAAAAGAGAAATAACCCCATACCATGTTGCTTCAACCTCCAAACTTCACTGTAGGTATGGAATTTTTAAGGTCATATGCAGAGCCATTTCTCCTCAAAACATGATATGTAGGATTGTTGCCGAAAAGTTTAATTTTTGTCTCATCTGACCACATTACATTCTTCCAGTAATCTACAGACTCCAAACTTTTGTGTAACACAATCTAAATGAACTTCAATGTGACTTTTCTTCAGTAACTGAGTTTTCTGTGGAGATCTAGCACAGAGAGTATGGTAGTGGAGAGCACTGTGTATTGTTCTCTCTGTGATGATTGTATTTGCTGCCTACTCTTTTCGAGTGGTCCCTGACTTGTGGGCTACTCTTCAGACTAACCTACTGACTGTCCAGCTGGAAATCTTGCAAGGAGCTTCTGTGGATGGATGGTAGATAGTGGAGTGATTGTCCTTTCACTTGAGGATGGTCCCAATGGTGCTTATAGGAGTTGAGAAATCCATCAGTGACCAGTGGCAGTTATGCTGCTTGTTGAAAAGGTCTTGTGAGAGATCTCTGCCTCTACCAATCATGAGATGTTTCTGATGTGACAGTCTAGTAACAAATTATTAGTGAACTTGCATACAGAGGTGGATAATCCTTTCTTGAAGAGTGGAAGTCCTAACCAACCAACAAGCACTAACCCAGCCAGTTCTTATTAGCACAGTTAGAAGAAATGGTTAATGGAATCAGCTGCTTTGGTGCCTTTTCTTACTGTGTTCAGTCCTTTTTTCTTGTTTCATTTCACTTTATTGCACATAACTTTTGTAATGGATTGGAATCTTGCAATTCTTGTGGCTGTGTTGTTTTATTTTGTGGATAGCAATGTCTGGTCTAAATTGCATGTGCATAGCTGCATTGGAAATACTGTATGTTTGATTTCAAAAATATTGACATGATGAAACCTTTACTTCTCCCAGTGTAACAGGCACCCAATGATGCATACAAACACATGCCACATGTAATTAAACAGAAACATACACAAACAGATTTACAGATCCAGACATGCAAAGCCAATGCGAAAATGGAGTAACAGACTCAAGCACACCTGCAGTCCAAGATATAGACACACTTACCCATGAACAAATGGACTGACAGGAAGAGATACAGTAAAATGGATTCTAAAGACCATTCACACAAACACACACATACATAGCCAAAATACATAAATAGCAGCACAGATATAGATGAACTTTACCAAAAATTTTCTTCATATTATTAGACATACTTCTACTTTACTAACTCACAATATTTTTAGTAGTCTTATCTTGTACAGAGTGCATACAAGAGTACGTTCTGTGGTAAATTTACTATGTTGTTGGTGTGGACATCCTATAAATGAGAAGAAGGAGGGTGGCACAGCTACAGGCAGCTTGGTGTTATTGGAAAACTCTCCATCTATTTGCTGCTGGGCCAAAGAGACTAACAATGAGGGAAGTCTTCAGTGCAAAGTGCCAAGGATGCATTGACATATTTGTTATAGTGTGGTCTATGCTAGGGAATCCAATTTACCTTAAGCATTTAAAGAGTTAGTTCCAACTTCCAAAAACCCCAAGTTCACCACAGTATGAAAGGATGGTGCTAACACTGTAAACAGTTATATGGGGCAGCCACACATTGAGAATAATTCTTTCCCTCAAGCACAGGCATAAAGCTACAAAGGCAATTGCTGAGAAGTCAATTGCATGGCTAACAAGCTGTGAATATTCATAGACAAGCACACGCTCTTGTGTAGTTATGCCCACCTCAATACTCTTTGAGACTCACTTGCAGACATTCTAGGCACACAGACACCTAGCCACAAGTACACAATTAGGTTGTGGCTCTTCCCAGAGATGCAGTGGCTTTACCTGTAGACACACACACCTGCATGGACACAGACAAGAGTGTTTATTCATAAGCATGCATACACACCCATCAGTGCAGTCACTTGCACACAAGATCTCAAAAAAAAAAGTCAAGCAGCCTCTTCTGCAGCCAAACAGGCGGTGCTGATGAAGGTGACATTGTATATCACAGGTGCCCCTTCTATGTGGTGTCATATACTCTGTCCTCACATCCAGGATGTGCCTCTCAGGTAGGAATGGCTGCAAGGTACACTGGTCCAGGCTGCTGAATTATTTAATTTTCTTTATTTTTTAAAGAAGTATAACAAAAACTTTGCCAGTGATGACGGCAGCAGTGGTTCTCTCTCACTGGTGTTCATTCTTGGCATGGACTCTACCAGATGGTGCTTCCCTTACAAGCACTTCAAGATGTAGAAGTTGCATGAGGTGCCACGTGGGCAGTTGCACAGTTTGCCAATCCTGGCTCCTTTCCGGACAGCACACTGCTCCCCAGCATCACACTACAGGGAATGAAAAAGGTTAGCAATGAGTGCAAGAAAGGCAGTGGAACATATGGTAGAACACGAAAATAAGGAGTTGAACTGATGTCAGAGGAACGAGCAGTCATGGGCATAGAAAGGAAACTAGAAATCCAAATACAAAACTGAAAAAAGATTGGTTGAGAAAAATTAATGAGAAAGAATAGGAATGTGCTGAGGTCAGGCAATAAACAACACTAGCAACTCTATTGAACTGATACCTATGGAATTAATAACATGTCTGGAAAGAAAATGATTAGATCTGGAAGGGAATGTATAAGGGATAAAAAACAGTAACAGGAGCAATAACTCAAATGACTAGTTGGAGATAAGAAAGAATAATGGAATGAGTGTAATTATAGTGATTAAAGCAAGAATAATATACAGTAATTTAATTACAAAAACCTCTAAGGTCCTATTCAGCTCTCAGCAATACTCACCTCAGTAACTGTGGGAATCAGAGAAGAAAAAGTATGTGAACCCCTTAGAATTACTTGACTTTTTTGCATTAACTGGTCATAATATATGATTTGATCTTCATCTAAGTAGTCACGAGTATCGGCTAACAGAATATTCTTAAGATAATAACACACAAACAGTTATAATCTTTCATGTCTTTATTGAACACGCCCACCAAACAGTCACAATCTGTAATGGAAAAAGTAAGTGAACTTTTGGATTTAATAAGTGGTCGAAACCTCCTTTGGTAACAACAACCTCTAAAAGGTGGATTTTCTTTTTATTAAAGCCATTCTGTAGTAGATTTACCTCAATGTTTATTGTTATTGTCCTGCTGCATCACTTCTGCTGAGCTTCATCTGGTGGACAGCTATGCTGACATTATCCAGCAAGATTCCTTGATAAAGCTGGGAATTCATTTGTCCCTAGATGATAGCAGTCTGTCTAAGCCCAGGGGCAGCAAAACAACCCCAAAACATGATGCTCCCTCCACCTTTCTTTATCATTGGAATGATGTTTTTAGGTTGGTACTTGGTGCCCTTTTTATGCCACATGTACTGCTGTGTATTCTTCCCAAATGACTCAACCTTAGTCTCATTAGCCCAGAAATCATTTTCCCAATAGTGTTTAAGGAGGGTAAAGGTGATCTTTGGCAAGCTTCAGGTAGAATTTTTGTTGGAGAACATCAGCTTTCTCCTTGGTATCATGGATACCATTCCTGTTCAATGTTTTGTGTATCCTAGACTCATGAACACGGATGTTAACCTGTTGCAGTGGTTCCTTCATGTCTTTAGTTGTTACTCTGTGGTTCCTTATTACCCAACTGAGCATTCTTCATTGTGTGTTTTGTGTCATCTTGACTGAGTGGCCACTTCTAGGGGGAGTAGCTAAAGTACAAAATCATCTCCATTTCTACAACAGTTTGTCTAATTGTGGGTGAATAAATATCTGAACACTTTCAAATTACTTTATAACTCTTTCCAGCTTTATGCAAATCAATAATTCTTGATGTGGAGATCTTTAGATCTCTTTTTTTGTAAGGTGTGCTTTACATCAGCAGATGCTTCTTATGAATATCCATCCATTATCTAACTTGCTATATCCTAACTACAGGGTCACGGGGGTCTGCTGAAGCCAATCCTAGCCAACACAGGGCACAAGGCAGGAAACAAACCCCGGGCAGGGCGCCGGCCCACCACAGGGCACACACACACACACACACACACACACACACACACACACGCACACACACCAAGCACACATAAGGACAATTTAGGATCACCAATGCACCTAACCTGCATGTCTTTGGACTGTGGGAGGAAACCGGAGCACCTGGAGAAAACCCATACAGACACGGGGAGAATGTGCAAACCTTCTTATGAATAGCAAACTCAAAATGTTTGAGTCTTTTTGTTTGGGTCAGAATAACTCTAAACCATACCTCCAAACTCCTTTCGTTGGTTGAACTCCAGGTCTGCCAATTCAAGACCTTTCTTGAAGTCATCAGCCTACGGGTTTGCATACTTTTTCCAGTGCCTACTATGAATGTTTGAAAAATGTATTCAATATGTACAAGAAAAATACAGTAAGTTGTAAGTTATTAGTTAAACCAGATTGTGTTTGTTTTTATTGTAACTTAGATGAAGGTCAGATCTTATTTTAAGACAAATGTATACATAAATGTGGTTCTTTCCAAAGGGTTCACATACTTTTCTTGCTACAGTGGTGTCTTTCGACTTTAACTGCAAAACCACTCTTTACTGCAACAGAATTTATACTTCGAAAGTGGTTATGATAAATCAAAAGTGGTCATCCTTTAAGCTGACTGCCACACATGAGAGGTCACATCTGGCATACTGGGTGCATTTGTGTTCTCCATGTTCTAAAGACATAATAGCAAAAGTAAAAGTCCAGAGAAGAACTTTGTCATTATTGTAGGTTGTTTTTTAGCTTAAAAAGTGATTTAAAGATGATATTATAGAAAAATATAAAATAATGAAATCACTGATTAGGATGAATGCCAGCTTTATCTTTAAAACCTCTTAGTTAAGGCTAGGGTGCTGCTGATGTACAGGTTGGCTCACACCACTAGCATCCTGGATTCTAATTGGCCCGGCCACTCTTTATTACTGTTACGTACTGTTTGAATACACTATTCTGTATTCTTCCCATGTCCCAACGTCCCACATGTTACGTTAATTGGTGACTTTAATTTGGTCCTGAGAATACATTTGGTTATATGTGACAGTGCCTTGGACTTTCTAATACCCAGTGCTGGAACAACTTGATACTGAAAGAATGTAATCCTGAACTGATTCTAAAATGGAGAGATGGATGGTTAGAGATAAATTTCACATGAATGTTAAATATTTCTTCATATAGATAACTGTAGATACATGGACCAAACTATCAAGTAAGGTTATTCAAATAAACTCCTTAAAGACAGCCATATCTCAATTTCAATAGAAAAACATGAGATATTCATAAACCTGAAATAGTGCGATATTATTGTCTGGGCAGCTTTTCATGGAAAGAGACTTGAAGGTTATTATTTTGTAAAAAATAGATTTTTACACATAATAAAATATACTCATAACAGTGTTTTGCTGCATCTGAAAGTAATTATTAAGTGAATAAATTATTACGGAATTTAATAATTATAGCTCCAGAGATCCAGGTTCACAACCCATGCCTGTCTCCCTCCAGGTTTTCTCCATTAAATATCATTTGATCCCATGTGCTGTGTTAAGTTGCCAAAAGATGCATCGACATGCCATCTAGCACTGATTCATACCTTCCAGCCAATGCTGACAGCCTGTGACTACTTTCATTAAAAAAAAAGGATGGACAGATTTATTTTCTACCTGTGAGGCATAACCGGAGTTCTACACTCAGTGTTTATTTCAGACTAGAGCACAAGAAAATAATTTATGCACCAGATTTTAGCATGGGTTTTCCTCTGATAAATCAATTTTTGCCCATTACATCCCAAAAGATGTATGTGTCAGGATGATAATCAGATCTACACAGCCATTGTGTATACAGCATACAAGTGTAAGCTGCAATTGACTGGTGAAGTACACCAAGTTTGTGTACTCTAAAAAATCCAGGTTCTTCAATGGTCTTCATGGATCTTTACTGGGCTGTGTAGTTATTTGTAGAACCATTTCCTGAAAAACTGCCATTTCTTAGTTGGAAGAGTTCTTTGCATATGAATTTGGTTCTTTGTGCTTTAAAAACTTTCTAATAAGTAGAAAAAAAACCTGAAATTTTTAATGTTTGGTAGGCAATATAACAGAACACTAACAGATTAAGAAATCATACTTGTGCTATTGTATTTACATTTACTTATTTGGCTATGTCTTTAACCAAGGCAGCTTGCAAAATTTATGATACAATTGGTTACATTTGTTGTGGTTTTCCAATGAGAGCACAGGTGGCTTGCTCATGGTCGCACAGTGTGGGGTTTGAATCCGCCACCTCAGGGTTTTGAAATCCAGATCCTTAACTCCTACTCCACACTGTCTTCTTATAAAAGCATGACTGACCTCCTTTAAGCCAGAATTCAACCGCCAACCTTATGATAGCTAGGCTAACTACTACAGTCCTCCGGCCTACCAGCTGAGCTACAGTATGTAAGCAGCAAGAGTCCATTGAAAATCATGTGTTGTTGGCATTTCACAGTTTGTTATCATCTAGTCAGGGTTATTGAATGTAGGAAGCCTGTTATGGATGTAAATAAATGAAAGTTCTTTCTGGAAACGTCATGTGGATGGTTCATGTTGGAGTCAAAAATGGTTCCTCTATGGCATCGCTCTGAAGAACCACTCTGGCACCTTTATTTTTAAGAGTGTGGCTGCTTTAAAGTCAGTGCTTCTTGTGGCCCTGAACTGGCGACAGAGATTCAAAATGGATGGATTATTACATTATTTATGAGTTCCTTTCAATAACACTAGGGGATCTGCTGACATCCATTTGCTTGTTCAGTTGGTTCTATTGAACTGCGACTAAAAAACAAAATTACATGGGCATAAATATTGATGAGGTTAAATGTTTAAATTTAAAAAGCAATGCAGCAGAGCCAGTAAATACATGGAATGGATATAACAGAGATCCACTGCAAAACCTTCAGTACTAAGCTAATTTTATATAAACTAGTGACTTACGACGTAAAAAAATGCAAAAAAACAATAGAATCCAGTTACTTAAGATTACAGAAGATTTCAAAGGACTTTTGTTGATTTGCTGTTTCCTTTTCCTTTAAATTAACTCAAAAATATTATTTCAAACATGCAGCCAGGATGTGCATCAAACTTCCAAGTGACATCGCCCTTGGCTTCAAGTTCAACCTCTTTGATGTAACTAATGTGAAAATTCCAAGAAAGGATATGTGAGTGCAGATTAAGGCCATATTTCAGGTAGGTCATTTAGATATGATTCTGTTACGTAACAAAATCTTGCAAATACCTGGTTTTATTTAAAGCAGAATAAAGTGAACTCTTCACAGTGGATGGAAAAATGCAGATTTATTACATTAAGAAAAAACAATCTTCCACAAAAAAAGGACTGTTTTGGCATTAGGAGCTGTGGGCTTTGTAGCTTATCAGTATCAGTTTCCTCTGTCAAATTTAAAAGTCTGAAATAATCTCAACACAATAACGGATTGATTAATTAATTAATTAAGATGTAATAAATGCCATGGCACTATGAATTATATTCTTGTTAAAGTCAAATTGTGTCCACGGCTTTCCTTCCATGCGCCCTAGGTGTGTATAATGACTTGATCACAAACTCTAAAAAGTCACTTCCTGTTGCTAACCATTTTGCAGATCACATATTTATACTGCATGGCACTTACAGGTCTGTCTGGTAGTACTGCATGTTTAGCTATCTGATATTGTGATGCTTGTATATTACCAGCAAGCCCGCGATTCTCAAAAGAATCGCATATCCAAGAATGGCAATCACTTTCTGTTCCCTCTGATACTTGGAGGGATGACATATCATGGAGGGTGGGTGCGTCCTGGGACAGTTCATGTAATGAAATAAATATATTTGTTTTTCTATGGCTGTGTCGTCAGCGAGAAGTCATTGTGTTTGTATTTCCGTTAGTTGAGCTGTTTCTTTTTGGAGCCGTGACTCCGTTAGCTATATGTCGTTTACTGATAGGAATTATAATCGCACTTACGTTTAATACGGAGCGTTCGTTTATTGTTTTTTTCCACCTGGTGTCGTTTCCGTGTTGAGGGTATGGGTGTACATGAAGTACATAGGAAGTAAAGAAGTAATCCAATGGTAGATTACAGATATTTAATCAAATACTTCGTTATATACAACATTTGTAGTAACGATGGTGTCTTGTCCTTGAATGAGTTTTCCTTGGTATGGAGTATTTACAACCTTAACTTTAATGTCACATGAATGCCGAACTCTAATAATGTAATGTGATTCCAATATGCTGTGTAGTCTGGACCCGTGGGGTATCCGTACTGTAATACTGTAATGTGATTGAAATATGTGCTGAATCCTCTCGTTTTTGTTTTTTCTGTGGCTGTGTCGTTAGCAATGGGCTCGGATTTGTATTTCCGTTAGTTGAGCTGTTTCGTTCTTGAGCCGTGACTCCTTTGCCTCTGGTGTTTCAGAAGCGCGTTATCCGTGCGGGCTCGTTGCAGTGCGGCAGTGCGCGTGCGCTTTGATGTGTGATTCCAATATGCTGCGTAATTTGGACGTCTGGGGATTCCGTACTGTAATACTATAATGTGATTCACATATACGCTGAATCCTCTCGTTTTTGTTTTCTCTGTGGCGGGCTTGTTGCAGTGCAGCAGTGCGCGTGCACCTCGATGCGCCCTGCGCCCAGCGCCCTGCGTCCATATCTGGTTTACAACCTTCGGTTAGTAATATGGATAGGTGATACTACTACACATTTATTGCATTTCTCACTGTCATTGCTTTACAGAGCAGTCAGAACAACACAAATTATTCTTGCCCAACCTGAACAAGTGCGTGTCTGTGTGAGTGCACCCTTTGATGAACCAGCTCTCCGTTCAGTCAGGCGCCAGCCCTCCACGGCCATGAATTGGGTGAACTGGGTTAGCAGCTCCAATCCTGTTTTGATCCAAAGATGGCATTAAACTACTAGCGAGTACATTTGGCTAGGGGTCGAGAGTTCTCTTTTCAGACAGTTTCATGAACGAAGATGTGCATTTGAATAACAGCTGCTCACTACCTTCTTGACATCAGAGCTCAATGGCACAGTATCCTCATCACTGCAGGCTGGGCGTGGAGAAACAGGTACGGTACTGCTCAGGTACATGTTACAGAATGTTCTGCAGATAATTTTGTCTTGCAACCATCAATCTCATTAAATTCGTTTAATACCACTGTTAAAAATAAAGGTGCTATAGAGGTTCTTCAGAATAATACCTTAGGGGAACCATTTTAGATTCCCAAAAGAACCATCCACATGAAGGTATGAAGCTTTTATTTAGATCTGTAACAGGTTCCATAAATGATTACACAATAACAGATTTATGAAATACCAATTTTTCCTGATTTTAAAAGGACTTTTGCTGCTATAGCTATAGTTCAGGTTTCATTGATCTGTTGGCATCCTGCACTTAATATAAATGAAAGATTTCTGCTCTGTTCATATATATTAGGAAGCTTTTCAAAACTCAAACTCCTTTGACATGAATCTTTGTCAAGCAAAGGTTGTATTAAGAACCACACAACCAAGTAAAGTAACATTGTAAAACCATTATTTTAAGAGTACAGCGAGAAGGATCTAGTTGTAGCTTGCAATACCTATGACACAGATCAGGTAATTTCCAAAACATCAGTCACAAAACACCCTTTGCCTCGGATAACCCTCCTATAACCCTAATCTTAACCACAATGTTGATGGGGTTTTGTGATCCAGGGGCATTAAATGAATGATCTCATAGGTACTGTGGTCCGCAATTACACTCTTTTGAGTAGAGCAGGGGTGAAGTTATGGGGGGGGGGGGGGATCTGGACATGGGGCGGAGTGGGCTGGGGCATGGGTTTCCCCCCCATTCAGAAGCCAAGCCCCCTAAAACGCCCCTCTGTGATCTATGTGAGTTCAAGAGGAACCCCCCCCACCCAGGGACTTTGATCAATCTTCAACCAAATGAGACGCTGATTTTCAAGGAAGACCCTTAACTCCCCAAAACATTTGGTTGATCCACAATGAATGGAACCGTTCTAATCGCTAAGGCGGAGCCCCTCTGTCTGGAACTCGCCCCTCCCTGGCTTATAGCTTGCCCGCTCAAATGGTGCCCTCTCTCCCCTACCCCGTTAACAATTTTTTGGCTGGTTCCAGGATCCCAACGAATCCCAATACAGACGGGGGCAGGAAGGGAATTTAACTTGGCCAAAAAAATAAAAAAAAACTCCAGATCTCAAACAAAAAATGAAACAATAAATCATAGCAGGTAAGTCATATTTGTATAGGCCATTAACAGACCAACTATCAATAAGCCCTCTAATTCGGAGAGCTCTTTAGCACATCTACACTATCTGGCGTCTTTTCAGTTATTCTTTTGTGTTTTCCACCACATACTTTAGTACCGAAGTTTGCGCAAAACGTTTCGGGAGTGTCATATTTAAAAAAAACTCATTGTGCTAATGCTGTTAAGCAATTTAGCAGCTGTAATTCGTTTCTTTCAGTATAGTTTGTTCTTTGGGGAGATAATTTCGTGTCCTGATGCTTTATAAATAATATTACTTTTTATATAATCTTTTGGAGTGCATATCAAGAATATGAATGCGATTTTTGCGCTATGTTCAGTACTTAATTAATGCAGAATATGCCAGCTATTAATAATCATATTTAATGACATCACAAATTAACTTTATGCAGGCAACAACTCCTCCCTAAAAGCTCTTCCCACGTCTCTGGTGGATGGATCAACGGATACATAGATACATTTATACATTTATAGCTTTTTAACTTGCAGAGCAGAAATATTACTGCACATGCACATCACGAAATAGCCTCGGTACGAAACAAACTGGCGATGTATGTTCTGATCGCGTTTTCGGTCGCAAACGTCAAGCGTTCCTTGTGGTTTACAGGTGAAAAGTTTTTTTGTTTTCAAGTAGCATTTATGATTATAGGTCACCTGCGCTCAGTACAATCCACTCATTTTCAAACCCGCTTCTCCTTAGCAGTGCCTCGAGGTAGCTGAGCTTAGTCCAGCATGGTTTGGGCGTAAAGCAGGAACACTCACTGGACATCACGGCAGTCCACGGCAGGATGAACACAACGCACACTCAGATCGCACCAATTTAGCTTTGGTGCACCCGGAGGAGATCAGCGCACACACGGGGAGAGAATGCAAAATCCACGCAGGGAGCAACAGGGCCTTCTTGTTGTAAGGCAGCTGCGTTATCACTACGCCACACCAATCGGAACAATTTCACTGAAAAATAGTTTGAACTTCCGAATTAAAAAATCAAAACGGAATTTCAGTAGCAAAATATTTATAAGTCACTTTTAAATGATTGTCATCACGGCAATGCGCTTTACCGTTGCAGCTGCTGTAAGTGCATGGTGCAACAACACAAGCAGATACAAGCAGATATTGACTACTTGTAATAATAATAATAATAATAATAATAATAATAATAATGTTAGTGTAAATGTCGTTTGGGAGTTATTTTCAAAATTTCTTCCGTGTTGTTTGTTGTCTTATAAGAACAGTTCTCTCGTTTTACCGTCAATTTGAAATAATAAAGGTCCAAAGATGCAGATCAGTTAAAACAAAGCTTTCAGCGCGTGTAGTCCTAAAGGAAATGAAATGTATTCAGTTCACTCCCATGTGAGAAAAAAAAGGACGCAGTTCACTCCGGTTCGATTAAAAACGATTCAGAATGATGCGGTATTCGTTTCGACCACTCAAATTAGAGTGAAAAAGAAAGAAAAACTCACGCAGGTCGAAAATGAACCTCATCGCAAGCTACACGTGAAATGCCTGTGAACAAAGTCTGATGAGCACGACCACACAAACTCCCCATGGAATTCAAACGAGTGTTTTTCTGGCACTTACCGAGGGTACCCAGCCCAGTTTCTTCTCCGCGGATGGCATTCTCTTGCTTTTCAACTTCTCCAGTACTTCTTGTAGCGCCTCGATCTGCGATGAAATAAAACACAGTGGGCGGGTGTAATATGCTTGTGTTCTATAGAGGAATTATACCTACTGGCTATGCTGAGCGTAAGAAAGAGATAATCGTCCAAATGCACATGCTGTCTGCACGTTCTATTAAAGAGAGCTTGGATCGAGTACTTTATCTCGGTCACAAATATGCCTTTCCACATGCACCCTTTGTTCCCGTTCTAATGCGCAAGGAGCACACTGAACTGCAAACATTTAATTTCAATGAGCCGTCCAATTTCCCAGGCAAACACCCCGCGGCAGGTGCGTCGGTGCTCAGTGGGAATATGGAAATGGGTGCAATTATTTAGGGATCGTAAAGAGTGCCAATCTATCCATACTGTTTTGAACGGTTATACATCATCTACCCTTTTTCAAACGTATCTAAAACGTTTCAATTTGAGCTTTTTTTTTTGTTTGCTTTGCAAATTGCAAAAATAAATACTTAATCAAAGTAGTTATCGGCAATCAGCGCTTTACTTATAGCCCCTTTCTTTGACAAATAACCCGTCCACCTATTGTGGTGTGTGCATACCTCGGGTGCACGATTATCTACGGTCAAAGCATTTAGCTTTTAAATGTTTGTTTTAGCCCTCTTATCCCATATAGCGCCTTTCATTCCTCACCAGCTCCTTCTCTTCTTGGCTCTTGTTAGGGGTTTCCAGTGAACGGAGCTCCACCGAATCTTCACAGCAGCCAAGGAACAGTAGGACAGAGGCGCCGAGGCAAAGGATGAGGACGCGGTCGCTGCTCATGTTGCTCAAATCCCTCTCTACCGGGAGTTACCCCGGGGCTACTTTTATATGCCTGGTTAGTCTCACGTGATCAGACCCATGACTGTTGGGTTGGGGCCATTTCGGTGATGTAGAGAACCGGAGGGCTTTACTGGAAAATAATCTAGCAGAATGGATTACGCTTTGAAAACTATTTGAAAAAGATGATGAAGAAGAAGAAAATCACAATCACCTTTCCCGTCAAATTAGTCCAAAAAATAATAAATGATGTAATGTTCAAAACACACCCAACATAAGTGGCACGGTTGTGCAGTGGTAACACTGCTGCCTGGCAGTAATGAAAGCCTGAGTGGAATCTGCATGTTCTCCCCATGTCTGTGTGGGCTCTGGTTTCCTGCCGTTGTCCAAAGACATGCATGTTAGGTCAATTTGTTCTGCTTAATCAGCCTCAGTGTGTGTTTGACATGTGTGTGTTCACCCTGCTATGGACTGGAGCTGTGTGCAGGGTTTGTTCCTGCCTTGCACCCTTTGCTAATTTAGATCGGGACCAGGCCCCCCTATGACTCTGATCTGGTTTAAGTGGGTTAGAAAATAACATGACATATCTATTATTAAACCCATTTTGTCCAGTTATTGTTGTGCTGGTGGGAGCTTTTCCTGAAAACGTTAAACACAAGGCATGGAATTAACTTGAACATGGCCTAGAGTCCACTTGAGTACACATCCTCACATGCAACAGTATCAAAGTATAAGGTTATTTAAATGAAAATGCGCATTATTTGAAGGAAAATATGAGTGCCCTGATAAAAACACACACAGGCATTGGGGAATGTACACTAACTAAACACAGCCAGACACCCATCCAGAATTAAAAGATTCAAAGACATGCAGCCACATCACTAATAACTGCTTCACCATGTCACAACAAAAGAAATGTTAATGATTAAAGTGCAATAATATATGATCCACCATTTGTTATACTGTATTTTGGTGTTTTTTAACAGAGATAAACCTAGAAAATGGTTGATGAATAACACAGTTTCTCATTATTGTATAGTCTTCTGCATCTCATTTTTCAAATAGAGAGCTACAGTTCATTTGCTTAGACACACACATTGCATTTATTTACATTTATATGCATAAATTTGTATGAACAATACATACAGTACATGTTATACCTACACACATACACACTTATATTTTAACAACTGGTGCACAAACTAGTTACTTAACTTGTTCAGGATCACTGAACTCTCGTCATGTATAGACCAACACCTCGGCTAATAGGCTGCACAGTTTGCCTGCAATTATACACCAACTTTAATTAAAAATTGAATTAGGAACTGCTTTTAAAAAAAGTTTTATGCCCTTGTATCCCATCCATTCATTTCCCAACCCGCTGAATCCGAACACAGGGGTCTGCTGGAGCCAATCCCAGCCAACACAGGGCACAAGGCAGGAACCAATCCCAGGCAGGGTGCCAACCCACCGCAAGACACACACAAACACACCCACACACCAAGCACACACTAGGGCCAATTTAGAATCGCCAATCCACCTAACCTGCATGTCTTTGGACTGTGGGAGGAAACCGGAGCGCCCGGAGGAAACTCACGCAGACACAGGGAGAACATGCAAACTCCACGCAGGGAGGACCCGGGAAGCGAACCCAGGTCTCCCAACTGCGAGGCAGCAGTGCTACCCACTGCGCCACCGTGCCGCCACCCTTGTATTGCATAGGGACTTTCACTATTTAATGTGAGTGGATCCCAATGTGCTGTGCTGTAAATGTGGCGACAATCATCAGATTAGATGTAAAACTGCGATCCTGACTCTCAGTGGTGACTGAAGATCCCTAGACATCTTTTGAAATGAGTAAGGAGTATCCCAATGTCCTGGCTTAAATGCCCATCATGGTTTCATTCATTCTGGCCCCCTAATCATCCACTGTCTTTAACTGGCTAACTATCCCTCTCACCCCTCACTATCTAAAAGCTAATGCGTAGCAAGCATACTGGTGCTGTAATGGCTGCTGTCACATCATCTAGTTGGGTGCTACACATTGGTGGTGCTTGAAGTGGTTATCTCTGTCTGTCTATGTAAAGCACTTTGAGCAGTGAGAAAAACACTATATCGTTGTACTGTAATTAATTAACTGATCATTAAAGATCACCACAAAATGATTTATGCTGAGAGAGGTCATATCTACTTTATATTGTATTTGAATTTGTATTAAGACCATATTAATGTGCTTTGAAGATGACAGCAAGATTACTGTTATGTATGTTGTGTACTGCCTATCATTGAAAAAATCTTGTATTTTTTAAGGATATAGCAGTTAATGCATTTTTATATTTTATGCTGAGTTTCATGAAGATCCTGGAACTGCAGGATTAGTGAAGCTGCACTGATTGTCAGACATCATCTTCTATTTATTATATTATGTAAAAATCAATCATACCTTCTCTAAGCTTCATACATTCATCTGCTAAAGCAGTCAGACACAGCATCATTGATGTAGCTCAGGGTCACTGGGTGTTTCAGGTCTTTCAGTATCATACAAGCTCTCCCAGGTAACACAGCAGAGATTGATCAGACCCCCACCTGTGTGAGCAGCGTTAGTCCATGGCTCACTTCTCCTCAACCACAGCCATCCTGAGTCCCTTTCTGCTGCCTCACTAATTTTCCTGATTGCCTGGTTTCTTTCTTTTGAAGCCGAGAAGATGGAATGCCTTACAGAAGGAATAGGCAAGCAGACCCTTTATACTCCACCTCTGTGAGCAAACACTATGTACTCCACCCTTGTCTGTAGCTCTCCACTGCCAAGTCAGCATACCTGGTTCACTTTCTCTCTGTGGCCTTCTCCATTCTGACTTGAGCTCCAGCACAACCACCTGCCTTAATGACTGACATAAGCACAATGTCTGCCCTGAGCATGGTTGCAGTGATGGTCTCTGGGTACTGGAGCTGCTTCTCCAGGTCATCCTGGGCTCCGGAGTTTCCTGTCACAGGGTTTACAGAAGAGTCCATGAGTGCCAAGAGAGTTGATTCTTTCATATTCCCGTGATATTCTGTTATTAATGATATTGCACCCAAGACCTTAACAGGAAGGAAGTGGACTGCAGCAGAGTTCGTTAAGCAGCCAAAATCAGCACTCAGGTTTGCAGACATTGTGGGTCAGGTGCAATTTGAAGTAGAGGGTCTTGGTACTGGCTCATATAAGCCCAGGTGTCAAAATGCAACACAAAGGCAAGGTGAGCTGTGGTAATGGAGGAAGTACAGCGACAGGAGTTATGCAAGAGCAGTGTCTCAGGCAAAACAGGGAGCATGACCAAGGTGGGAAAGCACTGAGAAAAAAAACATCAATTGGAAAGATTTATGGGAAAAGGAAAGAAGCAGGATTAACTTCCATATAACAGTGGTTTATGATGTTCTTCCGATTCACAAAAATTTGAATCAGGGGCTTGTTGATGACCCTGCTTACCTACTTTCGAGAACAACAGCAAACCTCAAAACTCATCTTCTCATCTTACAAAGTAAGCCTCACTCAATGAAGATGCACATGGAGGTTTAACCCGATTCATAACATGGTTCTTAGATGTTTGGCATCCATTGTGTAGAAGCAAAGACAGAGAAACAACTCAATGCCCCCTACAACTGGAACAACTAGGATCTCCTTTCATTCAGAATGGACACTCAGTGCATCCTGGAGTGACATAATTGGTGTTAAGCATACTGGAACCAGCTCATGATGGGATTATGTTTGTTGACCTTAATAAAAGGCTAATATTTCCACAAGAGATAGCCACTACAACCTACCAACCAGACTTGGTCTTGTGATCTGGCAGTCTAATGGCTGTATTAACCTCGCAGATCACAATGCTCAGGGAAGATGCAGTCTGGTGGTGTATAAGCAGAATTTCTAACATACTGTATGCTGATTTAGCCACAGATGCTAAGCAGCATGGATAGAAGATGTAGATTCTTCCAGTAGAGGTTGGTTGCAGAGAATGTGTGGCTACTTCCATGGTAAGACTACTAAAAGGGTTGAGAGTCTGAGGCCAGAACCAATGGAAAGCTATTAAACAGTTTTCTGAAACAGCTGAGCAAAGCAGCCACTGGTTATAGATTAAGAGGAGTGATGGCAGCTGGACCTCAAAATGATTTATGGATATCAATGGGTGGTTAGATGTGGAAGAATGCCAGAGTACACAGTTGAGACCCCTGGAGGGGTTAAATCACTGAAACATCTAAGAATGGGGTGCTCACCTGATTTCCCCTGGGAAGTGTCTGCCATCCATTAAAACCCTCCTCAAGATCCCAATGCTATGACCCAAGTTAGGATTGCTCATTTAAGTTATTGAAACATCTAGTCCTATATTCTAGAACAGAATCCTTTACAGACTACTGAATAACTTTCAGGACAAGTTGCTCTATGTGAAATACATAGAAAACCACTTGTACTGTATATTGAGACATGCCAACTTTCACACACTTCTCAAACAAATCAGTGAGCAAGGCTCATGGAAGAGCTTCCATCTTTAACGGATGGCAGTATACAGTTTTATTCTATGACCCCTGACCTCTGACGTGAGGCAGCTGGAAGCCTGCGTCAACAGGCGTAGGCTTGGCAAACAGCAGGGACCTCAGACTCAGACTTGCATGCCCTTAGTTGCTTTCCAATAAGGGCCTCATTAAAAATTGATAGTGATCAAATGCATAGTATGACCCTGGTGAATGTCTGCTTGGATCACTGGGGACAAGTAGATGCTGGCAGGTAGATTGCCTGTAATAAGAATGCTATGCAAACATCAAACTCAACAGCAGGCATACTTGGATGATTATTGAACAATTTTTTGAAGCCTGGCTCTGCTTCTTCATTTGCTGAACAGAGAGGTGAGTGGGTGGGTAATGCATTGGGAATAGAGATAATGAACGTCAGCACCTCAGCATCGATGAACACTATGCCATGCAAATTGCACTGGATGAAAGATGTTCTGTCAGTAATGCCACCCCCACCCCCCATGCCCTTCAGGCTGTACTGCCCCATGAGTGACCTGAAATGGCCCACAGGAAATATTGAGCACAAATGAGGAGGGAAGAACACTGTCAGCTAATTTTTCTTATTTGAATCTATAGTAAAGATTGAAGACTTCTCATTGCCCCTCACTTTTACATCCGCATCTAAATTGTCTCATGGTGATGGGATGGGGGCTGAAGAGATGAGGGAATAAAACTTTGAGAGGCCAATGCTTCAAACCCAGGAGGCAGACATGGCCTTCAGATCCCTTTCATCACTTGCAGACTCACTTCAGTGGATATTTAATACAGATGATGGAAAGACTGCTTATCATCATGATGCTCCTGTCCAACAATGTGTCTCAAGTGAAAGTCTTAATGAGGATGTGAGCTTTGATGCTGTCATCACTTTTAATTGCCTAGCACAGCATGCCACCCTGTTGTGTGTCCAAGATCTTGTAAAGCTACCTGACATGTAATGTCCTCATTCTTTTTGTTAGCCTTTTTTTAAATGAATTATTTTAGATCTAATACTTGATCATTTACTCTCTTTTCACTTCTTGCTCTATAAAGTTTTATTTCATTCATTTCCATGTCATTTTCAAGATAACGTTGGCTATTATCACTTCACTGTGCTTTCCACTACTCTTTTATGTTTCCATTAAACCTTACAGTCTGTTTATACTGTACCTTTATGACTTTTTTATTCATTTCCAGTTCTTATATGTTGCTCTTTCTGGTTTTTTATTTCATTCACACTCCTTATGATTTTCAGTTATTCATATCCAGTATCTAATCATATTCATAAATCATACTCATATTTAAGATTTGCATTGGGTGTGACGAGGATGAAGAAAATCAGAAATGAGTACATTGGAGGGTCAGCTCAGGTTGGATGGTTGGGAGATAAAGTTAGAGAGGCGAGATTGCATTGGTTTGGACATGTGCAGAGGAGAGATACTGAGCATATTGGGAGAAGGATGCTAAGGATAGAGCTGCCAGGCAAGAGGAAAAGAGGAAGGTCTAAGAGAAGGTTTATGGATGTGGTGAGAGAGGACATGCAGGTGATGGGTGTGACAGAGCAAAATGCAGAGGACAGAAAGATATGGAAGAAGATGATCCGCTGTGGCAACCCCTAACAGGAGCAGCTGAAAGAAGAAGAAGAAGTATTGACTTGACAGATAGAGGGTAAACAGGTAAGGGGTCATCAATGATTAATGTTTCTTAGCTGGCTGCAATGAGTAACTGGAATGAAGACTCTCGACATTTTGAGGAATCTCAAATATATACATGAGAAAGAAGCCAAAGCTGCCACCCATGTCAAGATTCTGGCACAGTATTTTGAATGAATGAATGACTCTAGGTAGAAATTGGAAAAAGTGCCATTACTGTGTACTGGTAAGTACTGGCCCACTTCAAACACTGCTAACATCAGATCAGAGGTGCTATTCCTCCTTCGAGTTTTGAGCATCCATTAGATCACAGGCCAAGGGCAATAAGGCAATAAGGAAGTCAAGCTTTTAGTTACAGGGCCCCAATGCTGTGGAAGGATCTCCCTGCTTACAAAAGAGATGCTCTTTCTGTCTCAACTTTTATATCCAGGCTGAAGACTCACTACCTGGAATATCCTTTGAATATTTAGTAGGCTGGCATCTTACAAGCGTACTGAGCAATCTGATTTATAAGTAAAAATAAGCTAAGGTAGGTAAACAAGGCCTTGGCCATTTCAACCTTAATATGCAAGAAGGAGGATTTTAAAATCAGCCTAATCTTAATTGGAATCCACTGTAGATAGATAGATAGATAGATAGATAGATAGATAGATAGATAGATAGATAGATAGATAGATAGATAGATAGATAGATAGATAGATAGATAGATAGATAGCACTTTATTTGTCCCCAAGGAGAAATTTGGCTTTTTTACAGAAGTTCAACACAAACTTAAATATACAGTGAAAGGTAGTAGCAGTCACTGAGCCCCAAATCCTGGACAAAATTACCACAGACACAGTCACAGTTTCAAACAGAGTGATGTTTATTCTTTCTAGTACCCTACAGGCCCTTCTCGAATCCTCTGTATAACACAGCACAGCACACAATAAAGAATTTCCCTCCTTCTCTGTCCTCCTCCTGTGCCTCCCAGGACAGCCACCCTACTCCCAACACAGACAGGCAAGACACGACTTTGCCACACACCACACGGTTTATTTACAATAATCCAGCACACACATTAAAGTACCAACACAGTCCCTTCTTTGCCACCAGTTTTTCCGCCTCCACTCCTCCTCAGACTCTGTCCTCTTCCTCCCAACTCTGGCCATTGACCTCTGGCTACCGGCCCCTTTTGATAAGACACCTGTAAGGACTCCAGGTGTCCAACGAGCTTCTTCCAGGTGTGGCGGAAGTGCGGTCAAATAGGGCCCTGTAAAAGTCCAGGCACCCCCTGGCAGTGGCCACGGACCCCAGCAGGGTTGAGCATCTGAGCTCAAAACCCATGGCCCTGCTGCAAGCCAAGGGGGCTGCCCTCTGCCTCTGCAGAAAACACTCTCTCCCCCAGTCCTTCCATACTCAGGGCCTCCCCGGCCAGGTAAGGGCTCCGGCCATCTCCCAAAATACTGTATGTATATATTTCCAAGTGGTACGGTGATGATTGTTTGATGAAGAAAGAAAATCTAGCACTACAGAAAGCTGCTTTTTAATATGGGCTAAACAGTTAAAATATTACAGTATTTAAAGAAGAGCTACTGGAAAAAGCATGATGCAGTTGAGGGCTCCTGCATTTGGTTCTGGCCTCTTTGAGAGTGTGGGAGGCATATTTTCTAAGAACGGGCAGGAGGGATGTCTTCCATCTATCCATTGGTGAGCTCTAATATCCAGTACAATTACCAGAGCTTTATACTTTTCAGGTTCCAATATAAGAACTTGCATTTGCCATTCACAGGGAATGTGTGTGGAATAAACCTCACAGATCACAGTGGCACACTTCAAAACTTTGACTACAGGATCAAGCTAAAAGAATCATCAAACCATAAACAAAAATCCGTCGTGTCACAATCCTTCTTAATCCACTAACAGCTTTGTTTGGTGGACCCCCAGATGGGCTTAAAGTGGAGAAGGACAAACAAACTGTGATTGCCTTTACTACACTACTGGCACGTAGACTTATTTTGCTCAATTGGAAGAATCCTAACTCTCCTATTCTAAGTCATTGGGTAACTGATGTTGTATACTATTTGAAACTGGAAAAAATCAAATTCTCACTTAGAGGATCTGTGCAGAACTTTTTCAAAACCTGGCAGGATCTAATCGATAACATTTTAGAATAAGCTTTTAAAGCACTGAGGAAGCAGATTCTCTCCCCTTTTTTCCTTTTTTTTCTCCATTTATCTTTATTCACTTACTAGCTGATTACCCAGTGGCTTCGCTCACTGAGCGCAAGGCAAAAAAATAAAATGTAGTCTATAAGTTATTAAACAGTAAAACATGAACATTTAAGAAGTAAAGATACATTGAGCACTACTGGAGTGGTTTCGGGTAAACTACATTTTAAAGGCGCTATAACACAACAGGTAAGTAGTACTAACAGCAGCTAAAATGTATTTGGATAATTTCTCGGTAGCAGATCCCTTGTTAAAGGTGCTACATGACTGCTGTGGTATAGAAATTACATTTTCTATGTGATCGTCCAAATTTCTGCCTGACAACCTTGCACTATGTGCCTGTGATTTACTTGTTAAAATAATTCATCACAAAAGGAACCTTGAATGTTGCGGGGTTTTAGTGACCCAAACTCACCTTAAGAGACAGTAAGTAGTCGTGCAGGGCAATTTACAAACAGAGTCCTGCTTCGATGGCGCGGATTACACTCATTCACAAAGATTTCCACTCTCCCAGGATCCGACGGGGAACTTGAAGTGTCACAAACAGTGTGAGAAGAGAGGACGTTGCCCGGCGGAGCAGCCCGACATTCCGCACCTCCCAGCGTCCACTTTGTTCTCACGACCCCCTCGCCTCTAAAGGCGGTCTCATCTTCACATTGTTTACAGCTTGGCGCCATTAAAAAGTAGAAAGATGCAAAGCTGTTTTACTCATCTCTTCTACTATCAAGTACTGCCAACTAAAAAAAAGTTACAATGCGGTAGTTTCCATGACAGTCACATGGACGAATAAATAAAACTTCTCTGTCAGAACGCGCCTGGCAGCGGACGGCTCAGCGCTGTAGTCCACAGAGGAGGGAGAGGGCGACAGGGGATGCACTTCTATGGGATAGATCGGCGTGTTTGTGTTTACTTCTTTTCAATATCAGTAAAATAACTCTCACACAAATAATGACAACTTGTAAAGACGATATAAAAATTTTGTCCACAAACGAAGTGATTAGTTCCTGTATTATAATATGTTCTGTGGTCATACGAAATTTCTGTTTCAAACGCGAGAAGAATTTTATATATATAGATTAATTCCTCTGCTTACTTATTTTTACTAGCTTTAAGTTTTACTCTGCTGGCTTAGCTCTCTTTCTCAGTAGTGGGGGTTGATCTGTTTTCGATCTTATGTTTGTAAAAATTGATTTATTTGTAAGGAATGTTGTGTGATTTCAATTAAATCAATAAAATCAAACAAAAGAAAAAAAAAACAAACAAAAATCAAACAACCAAACTTTTAACTTACAAAAGTAATCAACACTTCTTCTTTTATCTCTGATCTACGCTCAGTTGCATGCTGTTGGTTTCGACCATCTTACTGTATATAGGTAGAAGATCCATAATATGTCACATGACTGGCAACAGTCATAGCAACCACAAACTGTGACCATAGCCATGTAGAGCTGGATAAATGGGGGCACCTGCAACCAACAATCCCCCACAAAAATGGCCAACAAATGTAAACCTTTGCAAAAATAGTAAATGATTCCAAATGTGTAAAAACAAAGATCAATCGCACTAATTATGACACATGCAATGCCACAGTCATGTATGTAACCAGCAACAAAACTTACTTCTAACAATAGACAAATGAAATCTAGTCAATGTGCTGCAAAAGACAAATAAAAAAGCATATTGATAAATTAAGGAATTTTGGGCTGATAGGTTTATAGTGTCTTTATTATTCACAGGGTACAGTGACAGTTGCAAGTACTAATCAACATACAACATGTCACCACTTT
Organism: Erpetoichthys calabaricus; assembly: GCF_900747795.2. NCBI lineage: Eukaryota > Metazoa > Chordata > Cladistia > Polypteriformes > Polypteridae > Erpetoichthys > Erpetoichthys calabaricus. Next base: position 130,673,102 of record NC_041405.2, read on the forward strand.
CCAGCTAGTGATAATGAACCTCATGTCGAAACACTTGCATTCCTTGCCTGAAAAATCTCACAACGTATTTGTCAGTGCACATTAATTAGAATTCCATCTTCTGTTGGCACTTATTTATATAGTGCTTTTTCATACACGACTGTAGCTCATAGTGCACAACAGTAATAATGGCTAAACAGACACAAAAATAAAGGCAATTATTTCCTGTACAGCAGCATTTATATGCATTCATTCCGTCTGTTGTTTAGTGTTTAAATAAAGATCCATAGTGATTTCCTATCATTTGTAGACATTATGCTGAATTACCAGATGTGTCCTGGTAGTACGATTCTCACTTTGCCAATTATGACGAAGATAATCTTGGGATTGCAATCCTAAAGATACATCAGAGACAGAAAAGAAGCTTTGCAACTCAACAGCACTTGGAGCATCCATACCCTCAAGCTCATCTGCAGGAAAGAAGAAACAGGAAAGGGTGGTTGGTAGGTAATGGGGGGGGGGCTTATTTTGTTTTCAATTTATTTAGTCATTTTTAAACCTCCTTATATTTCCCCTTCCTTGTGGTTATACTTTGTTTAAAAAAACATAATTTATTCAACTTGTGGCTTCCTGTTTAATGAATGTTTCTATGGAATAAAACAGTAATGTACATGATGGTGTGTTTTGGTGAGACTTTGTGTGGAAAATATGCAGCATGTCACATTAAAAAAATAAAAAATGCGCTGTGCTTCCAAGGTGGGCTATGGATTGCCTGCAATGGGCAGCTATGGAAGGGGACACAGGTAAACACAAAGTGTGAAAGAGACTTTATGGGCAATATTCTTTGTTTTCCACCCCAAAAAAACATTTTGTAGAGCTGTGAATTTTAGCGCCATATTCAAGAAACTGCCTGTTTTGCCCATCACTAATTTCCATCAATGAATTCCCTTCTGTATTTGATATTTTTGTTACTTTTCTTTGTTATATTTTTTAGCCACCTTGATGCTATGTTTGGGGATAATTCTATACTTTAACCAGTATGCAATAAATCTAAGCTGCTATGAAAGAAAGTCAAGTATTATAATCTTACTAGCCATTAGTCCAGAGGAGAGTTTGTGGCTGAACTTGTAAAAGTCACTTCACCCACCATCCCCATGCAACCTGACAGAGCTTCAGCAGTATTGCAAAGATGAATGGGGGAAAAATGACCAAGTCCAGATATGCAAAGTTAATAGAGACCATTGGACAAAGACTCAGGAATGTCATGGCTGCCAAATGGGCATCTTCTAAATACTGACTTGAATACATCCATCCATCTGTCCATTATCCAACCCGCTATATCCTAACTACAGGGTCACGGGGGTCTGCTGGAGCCAATCCCAGCCAACATAGGGTGCAAGGCAGGAAACAAACCCCAGGCAGGGCGCGCACCCACACACACACGCACGCACACCAAGTACACACTAGGGACAATTTAGGATCACCAATGCACCTAACCTGTATGTCTTTGGACTGTGGGAGGAAACCGGAGCACCCGGAGGAAACCCACGCAGATACAGGGAGAACATGCAAACTCCATGCAGGGAGGACCTGGTAAGTGAACCCGGGTCTCCTAACTGCGAGGCAGACTTGAATACTTATACAATCAATTATTTTTTGTGCTATATTAGTAATCAATGTTGGCCACTTTGCAGACATCTCTTTTCACTTTGACATTAAAGAGTCTTGATCTGTTGATTAATGTCAAAAAAAGCCAAATTAAATCTATTGTGATTCAGATTTGTATAACAATAAAATGTGAAAACTTCCAAGGGGTGAATACTTTTTAAAGGCACTGAATCTTTGCTCATTTGGGACATGTCTCCCTTGTCATGTTCTATGACTTTCGTCTTCCATTCTTCTCTTCTTTTTCCGGTTGCCATTTCTCCAGCCAATGAGTTCTCACCATAAACGTCATTCCAAAAAAGCTTATTCTCATCTGATGATGGCAATACCTGGTGGCACATCCAGCATTACAGTTCTGATTGATTACCCCACCATTAAGATGTGGAACTGCCTGTCCTGTCACAGAGGCAGTGTGGCCAAGTATTGGCTTAATTTATACAGCCCTTATATTGCAGGTGCCATCTTTCAAAGGGACATGGAGAAGGTCAACAACACCTCAGCCAGCATATTAAAACAATCGAGACGAGAACAGGCCATTCAGCCCAACAAAGCTTGCCATCCTATCCACTTATTTCTTCCAAAAAAACATCAAGTTGAGTTTTGAATCTCCCTAAAGTCTTACTTTCTACAACACTACTTGGTAGCTCATTCCAAGTGTCTATTGTTCTTTGTGTAAAGAAAAACTTCCTAATGTTTGTACGAAATTTACCCTTAAGTTTCCAACTGTGCCCTGTGTTCTTGATGAACTCATTTTAAAATAACAGTCTCGATCCACTGTACTAATTCCCTTTTAAGTTTTAAACACTTCAGTCATGTCACCTCTTAATCTTCTTTTGCTTAAACTGTATAGGCTCAACTCTTGTAATCTTTCCTCATAATTCAACCCCTGTAGCCCTGGAATCAGCCTAGTCGCTCTTCTCTGGACCTTTTCTAGTGCTGCTATGTCCTTTTTGTAGCCTGGAGACCAAAACTGCACACAGTACTCAAGATGAGGCGTCACCAGTGCATTATAAAGCTTGAGCAGAACCTCCTCAGACTTGTACTCCACACATCAAGGCGCTATATAACCTGACATTCTGTTAGCCTTCTTAATGGCTTCTGAACACTGTCGGGAAGTCGATAGCTTAGAGTTCACTATGACTCCTTAATCCTTCTCATAAGGTGTACTCTCCGTTTTCCGAACCGCCCATTGTGTATTCAAACCTAACATTTTTACTTCTTATGTGTAATACTTTACATTTACTGACATTAAATTTCATCTGCCACAAATCTACCCAAGCCTGTATGCTATCCAAGTCCCTCTGTAATGATATAACGGATTCTAAATTATCTGTTAATCCACCTATCTTGGTATCATCTGCAAATTTAACCAGCTTGTTACTTATATTCCTATCCAAATCATTTATATATACATGTATTAAAAATAGCAGCGGCCCTAGCACTGAACCCTGCTGGACACCACTCTTAACATCGGCCAGTTCTGATGAGGTTCTTCACACCATCACCCTCTGCTTCCTCTGTCTGAGCCAATTCTTCACCCATCTAAAACATCACCCTGAACTCCCACTTCTTTTAGTTTGATGCCCAACCTCTCATGTGGCATCTTATCAAATGTTTTCACATGCCATATTTAAACTTGTAGGGCCTTGTAGGGGGTAGGTTATTGGGCTATCACTTCTGCAGCATCGCCATTAAGACCACGGACTAAGGACTACACATCTTTCTGCGGTGATCCCCACCATAGTAATGCATAGGACTGTCTGCCAACCTTCCATGTGCCAGGTTAGTTACTGCTGATCAATGTTTCCTGAGCACCCAAGGCTGCTCTTTTACTATTCTGGCCTGAGTTTTTCCCTTTCTCTTTATTTCACCTGATGGTAGACTTTTCCTTTTCCAAACAGAAGACCAACATTAGCCACAATCCATCTGTTATTTATTTTATATAGCAGCTTTCACAGCAGATCATTTCACGCTGTGCTTTTTCAGGTTGGCTTAAGGTGTTGCACTATAAGCCATATGAGTTCCACACTAACATGAAACAATCTTAATTTTGGGAGAAAACAAAAAGGCAGTTGGATTGCGAGGAGGACAGATGATGAGTTCAAGTGGTCACCACACTCGAAACAGAGATGCTGTCACTTGTGCCAATACCCTGAGTTTTGCCAGGTGCCAACCCACATCTGCCATGCAGTGTTTGGTCAGCATGACAAAGATTCATATACTGCCCATCTAAGATCTGAAAGTCGTCTGCAGCAGGCAGTTAAAGCACTAGCAAGGAGAGTGAGATGTGACTGTTTAATCAGATAAAAACAATAAGCTGAGCAGCTGCCTTTTAACTGGCTAACCTGTAGGCCTTTTTATTGTTCTCAATGGATTCATTTCACTTGCTTTGGGCTGGCCAACATGGTCTCATGTGAGATGATGCCCACCAACAAATCTTATCTGATTACACAGTCCATCTGAAATGGAGGTGCTTTTTGCTGTCTTAGTTTGCAACAGCCAAGATGATATAAGGAGAACCCACCCCGTCACGCACACGTCCACGCTGGCATGTGCCCCATTCTCACATTTCTGTGCCACAGAATAATACTCCTGAAGCCCACGTGCAAAGACACATACCAACCTCACGTTTCCATGGCCCTGCCTGAATGCTCCATGTGACCAAGAGTGGTTGCTATGGTAACACATGTTTGAAGGGACAGCATGTCACTCCCTGCCGTTCCTCGTAGTGTGGGTCTAAGACTATGCCAACATGAAACGTGGTGTGAAGAGATCTCTAAAAGAAATATTAAAGCTCAGGTGTGAGAAAAAGAAATTAACCAGATAAAAGTGGGGGATGAGATTGTATTGTGTGTGGGAAGAAAACAACACCTGTTTGAAGGTGGGTGATGGCACACGTGATGTGGTAAGAAATCATTCGTCCATTCATTTTCCTAACCGCCTTTTCCAGAGCAGAGGTGATGGGAAGCTGGAGCCTATCCCAGTGTAGCTCCTTTGCTCCTTTGTCTGGTCTTGATGGCTCTTCATCTGTATCATCCCATAATGCTAGATGAGATTTCAGTGTCTAGTTTGTGATAGTGTGCGCAAGGCAGGGACAATACCTGGACAGACCACCAGTCAATCACAAGGTGAACACACACACCAGGGGCCAAATTTAGCATCGTCAAATCACCCAACCTGCATGTCTTCTGACTGTGGGAGGAAGCTGAAGCCCCTGAAGGAAAGCCACACATAAAGGGGAAATGTGTAGTTCAGCTCATATCTTACTGGTAGACACTTTCAGTTTTGTTCAATTCCTGTTTCTTGTCTTACGGCTCTTGTTAAATGTGATGTTCCTCAGGGATCCATTTTGGGTCCTATTTTATTTTCTGCTTCTCTTCATCCTATAGGAGCTATTTTCAGGAAATTTAATATTTCTTTTCATTGTTATATTGATGATACACAGGTTTATATTCCTGTTTAGATCTCTACAATTAATCAGATGCACAATTGTCTTTTTGAACTGAGATCCTGAATGGCTGACAATTTTCTGGATCTCAATCAAAATAAAATGGAAGTGCTGCTAGCTGCCAAAGCTCAGATTGGTTTCGAACTTCTCGGCTATGTCGCTGACTTTTGCAAACCTCAAGTCCGTAATCTTGGTGTCATTTTTGACAGTAACCTCTCTTTTGAGAAACTGATGAACTCTGTAGTCATGAGTTGATTTTTCCAGCTGTCTTTTAGCTAAGATCAAACCTTTTTTTTATCTCCTAGGGATCTTGAGAAAGCTACTCATACTTTAGTCTTTTCTCGTCTTGATTACTGCAACTTGTTGTATTCTGGGATCAGCAAATCCATGACACCGCAGGTTGCAGTTGGTTCAGAATGCTGCTGCTCCTTTTTCAGTTGGGGCAAGAAAGTTAGATTTTGTAGAGTAGTGGCTGCTGACCCCTTTTATAAGGCACCCGTAAGTGCTCCAGGTACTTCCTGACCGGCTTCCAGCAGCACTTCTGGGTGTGGTGGTAGTGCTGCAACACACGCAGGGCTCTAACACAATCCAAGTGCCCTCTGGCGGTGGCCATGGTGCCCCAGCAAGGTGGAGCTTCTAAGTTCCAAACCTATGGTCGTACAGCAAGCCAGGGCAGCTGTCCTCTAGTGTCCTGGGGACGGAAATGCCCAGAACACAGTCACTTCTCTGGTCCTTTGGATACGGAGGTGTCCCGGCAGGGCAAGAGTTCTGGCCATCCATCACACTAGTTTTGAAACCATCACATGGGTCTGCTCCTGCCTAATTATCTGAATTGTGCCATCCAGAGAACTTAAATCTATTGGTCAGTTGTCTCTTATGGTCTCTCGCACTAAGTGTAAAACTAAGGGGGTCAGGACTTTTGCAGCTGCAGCGCCTCATCTGTGGAACTCTTTACCTCATTACATTAAGGAGTCACCATCAATTGAACGAGATTGAAGATGCATTTCTATTCTCTTGCTTTCAGTGACCTTCACTGATGCTGATGGTTGCTCTGCTCTTAGTCATCTTCTTTCTTTTCTTTAACTTCATTGTTGGCTGTATCTCACCACATCCATAAACCTTCTCTTAGGCCTTCCTCTTTTCCTCTACCCTGGCTGCTCTATCCTTAACATCATTTTCCCAATATACTCAGCATCTCTCCTCTGCACATGTCCAAACTAACACAATCTCAGCTCACTGACTTTGTCTCCAAACCGTCCAACCTGAGCTGACCCTCTAATGTCCTTATTCCTAATCCTATCCATCCTCGTCACACCCAATGCAAATCTTAGCATCTTTAACTCTGCTCCCTCCAGCTCTGTCTCCTGCTTTCTGGTCAGCGCCACTGTCTCCAACCCATATAACATAGCTGGTCTCACTACCATCCTGTAGACCTTCCCTTTCACTCTTGCTGATACCCGTCTGTCACAAATTACTTCTGACACTCTTTTCCACCCATTCCACCCTGCCTGCACTCTCTTTTCACCTCTCTTCCATAATTCCCATTACTCTGTACTGTTGATCCCAAGTATATAAACTCATCCTCCTTCGCCAGCTCCACTCCCTGCATCCTCACCATTCCACTGACCTCCCTCTCATTTACACACATGTATTCTGTCTTGTTCCTAGTGACCTTCAATCCTCTCCTTTCTAGAGCATATCTCCACCTCTCCAGGGTCTCCTCAACCTGCTCCCTACTATCACTACAGATCACACTGTCATCAGCAAACATCATAGTCCACGGGGACTCCTGTCTAATCTCATCTGTACAAGATGCAGAGGACAGAAATATATGGAAGAAGATGGTCCACTGTGGCAACCCCTAACGGGAGCAGCCGAAAGAAGAAGATATGTTTTAATGTTAAGCACTTTGGCACAGCATTTCCTGATGTTGTTTTATACGTGCTCTATAAATGAATTGACATTGACATTGGATGACGGTGTGGGGTAGATTATGTGTGAGGGAGAGGATGTATAGTCAAGCTTTGACACAGACGAGGAAATGCCCCCAAACAGACTGTGCCCAGATGGTGACAATTAGACACGTGTTTTGGGAGTGCAGTTGGACACAACAAGTGTGGAAGGATTATTGATAATGGGAAATGTTGCATAGTTTAATTATGAATTAGAAATGGGAGACGTACAAGATGTCTTATTATTAGCCTGGCAAAGAAGTGCCAGGTTTATCATGATAAAGAGATTTGTGACCAGAGATGTACAGTGGAAAAAAAGATTTTGGAAAAGGAGTTACAAAGAAAAATTAAGAGAGATATTAAGAAGTGAGGTTTCACAGCAGCTAAGGAGAGATGGAAGGAGATATGGACAAAACATTGGGAAATGGGAAATAGAGCTTTAATGGGAATTGAGTTAAAATGCAAAATGTATGTGTATAGTTTTCATGTCTGGAGCACTGCTTAAGGGGGAGTATGGCTTTGGTTAAGAAATGAAAATGGGAAAATAAGTGTTCCTTAACAAAACTATTTTTTATGAGGTGATGGAATTGTTGTGGATTGCATTTTGTAATGTGTAAATAAAAGTTACTTTTACAAAAAAAAAAAAAAAAATCATATAAAATATGACAAAACCGGATACATAGGACAGAGTAGAGAAAAAATGGACATTAGGAATGTAGGTCCGAATAGGGATAATAATAATAATAATAATAATTCATTACATTTATATATGTGCTCTTCCAGATATTTTCTCTACTGTGAAAGCAACAAGAGGGACTTTTTTGAATAAAATCTGAGAGGTGAACACACTGGCGACAAGGTGACGTACAAGGGAGTCCCAGAATGAATGAGAAGTTGCAGTGTGGCAACTCGGGTTCATCTGTCACAGTAGAGGCCATGCATTTGGACAGTGAGAAGAAAGGAGCAACCTACAATCCTGGGATAAAATATACTAATAAAAAAGAATCCATCTCTCTTATATGGTGTCTTTCTTCCCCTATCACTCTCTCTATTGTATATTTGTCTGTGTGGTTTGCACATTTTCCCAGTGGCTGCCTAAGCCTGTCTCTGATACTCCACAGTTTCTGTCCAATATCCCCAAAAGATGCGAGTGTTGAGATTCATTCCCGATTTTAAACTGGGTATACAGTATGATTGAAGGTGTTTAAGTGTGTCCTGACACGCAAAGGTCCGTGATTGGCTGTTGCCTTGACCCCTCTAGCTGCCGCGTTTGGCTCCCTGTGCTTCTGAATCTGATTAACGAAGCTTGGAAATGTTGTGTTGACCTAAACTTCTGCACCATTTTCAAGTTATTTTTATTTTTTTCATAATTTGTTGCCCTTAAAATGTGAGTTTTACTGTCATGGAAATTGAGTGATTTTTTGAAGCCTGTTAGTGCAGTCTATTAAAACATTTCTCCTCATTTGTAACTGGGCTCCGCTAGAATAATGGTGTACCCCTGAGTACACAGATTACGATTTTTTTCCTTTACTGAACAGGTAATTTAAAAACAAATCTGAAAGAGTATCGTATTGTACAAGTATATATGTTGATGCTTCATGTAATGTTTTACCCACCTTGCTTTTTACAGGACCCGGAATAGCAGCTGAGTCGATACCTGCTGAACTCAATCACTGGGCACAGTTTCTCACACACGCGTACACCTACGCAGTCTTTAAATCGACGTGTTACTTAATGTATGCGTCTCTGTGACGTGGGGAAAGATGATAACGCGGAGAACGCTCACGTGCACGCACAGAGTGCGAGCGCAACCAATCAATGAACGACCATGAAATTAAGTTACGGTCCTCCAGGGTTAGAACAACCAGCGCTAAACAGAACGACACACATGTGATCATCACAATTATATTGATGGTGCGTGCATTCTAAATGCTTTAATACTATGTTGACAGTATTCGGTTTATGAATATCCTAAATCATTACTAACTTCTAAATACATCACACAGCTGTTTGTTGTTATTTTTTTTTTTAGAATTATATAAGCATCACATCATTCTCGGTCAGATTTCCTAAAGAAAACAATAACTTTGCTTGTTGTTTGCAGACTCCTACACTTCAGGAGGCACTAAGACCGAGGGGTCAAGTACGTTGTTTTTAATGGAAATGAGAGATCAGCGCGTTTGAAGCAGATTCGAAAAAGTATATGAAAAGAGCACGAGCACCATCTATAGGAACGTTAGAGCTTTGTCTGTACGAGCCTTATTGCAGTTGCAAAACGATACACCGCGCATCCATCCATTGGTATTGCTATTATTTTTGTGTGTGTGATCAAATTTTGATTGGAAAAATACACCATGAAATAACAGACATTTTCTATTGGACCACAAATCAGGAATCATAAAAAGAAGCCTCCCACATATGACGGCCACCCTTCCCGATCAAATCCCGAAGACCCGTAAATTCCAAAAGAATTAAATTGTAAAAGGAGACTTTCTAGAGTTTAGAAAGAATAAAACCGGGTGACTGTCATCCAGTTTTCATGCTGTAGAGTCCAATTAAAAGAGTTATCGGTATGCATTTATACATCATATTCGGTTTTAAAAATTCATTGTGGATAGTTAATATGTACAGAGGATTTTGGAGAGTATTCAGGCCCCTTCACTTTGTGTACACCTTCTTTGTTGAAGATTTTCATTTTAAATGCATACATTTTTGTCTAACAATCTACCCTCAATGACAAAGTGAAAACGTGTTTTCAAAAAGGTTTGCAAATTTATTAAAAAGCAAAAACCGAAACCTCTCATTCATTAAAGAATTCAGACCTTTAATTCAGTACTTTGTAGAGGCCCCTTTGGGAGAGAGTACAGCTTTGAATCTTCCTGGCGAAGTCTCTACAAGTTTTGCACACCTGGAATTGAGCAGTTTATCCCATTATTATTGGCAGATCCTCTCAGGCTCCATTTGATTGGATTGGAAATTTCTGCAAACTGACATCTTCAGATGTCTCCACAGATGGGGTTTAAGTCTACGCTTTGGCTGGGCCACTCAAGAACTATAATAAAATAATAATAAATTACATGTATATAGCACTGTTCTCAATACTAAAATCACTTTACATAGATAGAGGGGAACCATTTCAGCCACCACCAATGTGTAGCACCCACCTGGATGATGTGATGGCCGTCAATTTGCGGCTGTACATTTACCACACGTTAGCCATTAGGTGGTGAATGGTAGAGAGAGAGAGAGTGAGAGAGTGAGGCCATTAGAGTCAGGGGATGATTGGGGGGCAGAAAGACAAGACCATGATGGGAAATTTATCCAGGACTTCACTATAAACACTATACTTTTTGAAAGATGCCCGGGGATCTTTAATGACCACAGAGAGTAAGGACGTTGGTTTCATGTCTCATCTGAAGGATGGCACAATATTTTTCATCAGGGTTATCGTCACTGCACTGGAGCATTGGGATCCACACACAGCCCACAGGGTAAGTGCCCCCAATGGGCTCACCAGCAGCTCTTCCAGCAGAAAACCCCAGGTTTCCTAGTTGGTCACCCATCCAAGTGCTGGTTTGGCCCAAACATGCTTAGGTTCAGGTGGTATGGCTGCCAGGCTTTGGTTGGTTTCTACTCCATCTATCTATTATTCACTTACCGATTGCCTTTTCCTCTTTTGATATTTTAGTTCAGAGGTAAAACTGCATATGCAAGTAAATCTTGAAGTGGAAATCCACTGCAACTGTAAGTCAGGTTTCCTGGTGTCTTTAAGCCTTCATCACACAGCTCTCACCTCCAGTTACACTTACACTGAAACTCTAAACCTGCATTGGGCTCCCTTCCAACCACAGGCCTTCACTATGCCCTGATCTACAGTATGTCTCACCACAGTTTGACCATGGAGGTCTACAGAGAGTTTCTTGGATGTCATGACTTGGTTTTTGTCCCGACACACAGTGTGAATTGTAGGATCTTTTATATATATATAAATAGTATAGCCATAGCAAGGGGTCTGAAATCTTATATAAAAATAAGAGATTTCAGATTTTGATTTTTAGTGATTTTGCAAACCTTTCTAAAAACATACTTTCACTTTGTTGTTATGGGTTATTGAAGGTAGACTGATGGACATAAAATGATTGATGCATCCATCTAAAATGAAATCAACAATACAATAAAGTGTGCAGAAAGTGAAGGGGTCTGAGAACTTTCTGAATTCACTGTAGATTGGCCCAGCAAAATGACCCTCCGCTTCTAAATCTGTTTGATCAGTGCAGAAGAAGGCAGACATGTCCAGTTTAACAAATATCATCGCAGAAATGGCGATCCAGGACCTGTAATGTCAATAATAGATCAATGACAATGACAATGATAAGACGAGATCTTTCTATTGTCTTTTTAAATAAATTTGTTGTGAAAAGTATCCAGTTTCTCATTTTGGACTTGAATAAGATTTTGATTCAGCAAGTCAAATCATTTTACTTGTGGAATGGATAGCACATTTATCATGATTATACTTAAGGGAAAAGAGAAATGTAAAGAATCAAAATGACATACGAGGGGGGACCCAAAAATAACCGGAATTTTGTTGTTGTTAGGTTGGTACTTGTAGTACGTGGTGCAAGCATTGTTTTTTTTACGATGGCCGATTATCGTAAGCAACACGCGGCAGTGAAATTTTGTTTTCTTCTTGAAAAAAGTGTTTTAGAAACTATTGTTATGTTAAAAAAGCTTACAAAGAAGATGCTATGGGTAAAAGCCAAGTCTATGAGTGGTCTGGCCGCTTTAAGAATGGTGAAATGTCGATTGAATACCACCAACACCCCGGGCGTCCTTCAACATTGCGAACCGATGAAAATGTCACCACAATCCGAGAATTAATTTATGAAAATCGACGTAGGACCATTGACGAACTTGTTAAGATTACCCAGTTGTCGTGGAGCTCGGTTCAGCGAATTTTATCGCAAGATTTGAAAATGAGAAGAGTTTCTGCAAAATTCGTCCAACGATTGCTGACAGCAGATCAAAAAGAACGTCGCCTGGAAACTTGTCGTGAAATGAAGGAAAAGTTTGATAATGACCCAGATTTTTTTTTCCAAAATTATTACAGGAGATGAATCGTGGTGCTACAGTTACGATCCTGAGTCGAAACAGCAGTCCAGTCATTGGAAAACCGTGAATTCTGCTCGAGCAAAAAAAAGCTCGGTAGGTGAAATCAAAAGTGAAAACAATGTTGATTTCTTTTTTTGATGTCAAAGGTCTCGTGCATTATGAATTTGTTCCAGCAGGTCAGACTGTAA